>NW_006159454.1:691774-701947 GCF_000334495.1 Tupaia belangeri chinensis | reverse complement strand
CCCCGGGGGGGCGCACCCTCCCGCGGAGGCGGCCGGAGCCGGCCGCAGAACCCAAGGCCTCGGTCAGGGCTGGCCTGGCAGGATGAGGAAGGACCCGGACCTGGGCGACAGGACCCCCACAGCTAACGGACCTGCGGGCAGGCATGGGGCCCCCGCTCCCCCAGGGACCCCCGAGCTGTCCGCGCGGCCAGGAGCCACCCACCAGGTCACAGTGTAGCTCCAGGTTGAGGTCGCCCCTGCTGGTGTGCAGCCGCACGTAACCCTTCTTCCTCACGTACTGGTAGCGCAGCACGTCCTCTTCGATGACGGCTGCGAACAGGCCAGGCTGCTCACCCGCCCGGACTGGGCCCACCGCCGCACGCGCAGGCTCAGCGCCAGACCAGACCGGCCGGGCCAAGGGCTGCCCCGGGGACCCGGGGCGCGGGGGCCGGGGGTCTCAGCAATTCCAGGGCAGATGGTGGCAACGCCTGGACGCAGGAGGGTGGGCAGCGTGGGGGCAGCAGGACTGGGGGCTCAGGTGACAGTGGGGGCCATGGACAGGCCGAGGACACGGGGCAGTGGGGCTGAAGATAGCCCTGGTGCTGGAGGACCAGGGTCGGGGTGGCCAGGGCAGGTGACCACAGGGACACAGAACCTCAAGGCAGGGCTGCGGCAATATGGCAGGGGTGGGGCCGGGGACCAGGACACGTGGCAGCCCGCCACCACACGAGCCCACCCTCAGGAGGCCCTTGGGTTGCCAGAGACCAGAGACCAGGAGGAACAGGCAGGGCCATGGCGCGTGCTCCAGGACGGCAGGTAGGGGAGGCCCTTCCCTGCACCGGGGACCGCGGAGGCCGGGGCAGCTACCTGCTTCGTGCGTGGTCTCGGGGACCATGGCGGTGGAGGTGAAGGATGCGCTGACCTTCCCCGTGGAGTAGTGCGCCTGCAAGAGCCACGCACATCAACAGGGCCGGGCCTGCCTCACCCTCCCCGCCGGCGCCTCGCCTCCAGGAAGGCTGCCCTGACCACCACCCTTGGGGCCCAGACAGGGTGCCGCAAGGCCCAGAAGCCAGGGCTGCAGTGACATGGAGCGGAGAGAGGCCAAAGCCTGGCCCCACGGCAGGGTCAGCCTGCTCAGAAGCCGGGGCCCGACTCCACTGGGTGCCAGAACTCCCAGTGATAAGTCAGCCCTGGAATTAAACCACCACGCAGGACGGCCCCTGCCCAGGTGGGAACATGAGTGACTATGCTGCTTTCTCCGTTTTGTTTTTTTGCTTTTTTTTTTTGGAGAGGTTTTCGCTATAGGGTGCGTGCGCTTGCCAGGAAGACAGAGACAGAGAGACAGAAAGCGAGAAATCACCCCCCAGGGGGGATGGCCACGCTGCAGTCCCTTCTCCTCCATTCTCCTCTCGGGATCCTGGGCACGCACACACATGCGCCCGGTGTGAGTTTTAAGCCACCGGGTCCAGGACGTGAACCGCAGTCGACTACGTGGGAGTCAGCGACATAGCCATTACGCCAACTGCTGATCCCGCCCTCCTACTTTTCTTTAAGAGACTTTTGCTATAGGCCATGTGTACTCGCAGGAGAGACAGAGATAGATGGAGACAGAAGGAGAAACCACCCTCCTCCCCGGGGAAGGGATAGCGATGCTTAATCCCTTCTTCTCTCGGGATCCTGTGCATGCACACACACCTTGAAGCATGAGCTTCAAGCCACCCAGTCCGGGACTCGAACCGCAGTCGGCCGTGTGAAAGTCCTTACCCACTATGCCACCTGCTGGCCCCACGTGTTTCTCTCTGAAGGTTTCGATTTTCCCAGAGAGCACGCCATCTCTAACCGGGGGAAAACCTCCAGCACCTTCTACATCTTTATCCTAAAGAACGGGTCTTCCTTCAGCAGGGAAGACCCGAGCGCTGAGCGCCGTGGTGTGTGAGGAATACGGATGACAACACTGCCTTGTTCTTTCTTTGTTGTTTTTAAGAATTATTTTAATTTAACTTTACTAGTTATTTGTTTTAATTTGACCAGAGAAAGACAGAGAGAAAAAGTGAGAAAGCAAGCTGCCAGGTCCGAGACTCGAACCGCGGTCAGCCATGTAGGAGTCCAGCGTCCTTAACTACCACACCATCTGCTGGCTCCCACGCTGCCTTGTTCTTATTTCCAGAGGCTTCTTTAAGGGAGGACCTGCCTGCCCCATGCTCTGCACCTCCTGGCTCCAGCTCACATGTACTGCCCAAGGAGGGGACAGAGGGCAGCCCAGGGCCCAGCAGCCCGGGCACAAGCCCTCACACCGTCCCTGAGCACGGGCCTCAGCGAGCGAGCAGGACGGCCCAAGTGGGTGGCCCCGAGCACCCCGCACTGCCAGCCCTGCTCAGCACAGCCCTGAAATGCCCCCATCTCATCCTATTTCCGCTCTAAGCACCAACTGGCCAATGATCCAGAGCTGGGGAGCCCCCGCACACTCTGAGGCAGCTGTGTACAAGGTACAAGCGAAGCCACCAGAACTGCCAGAGCCACCAGGCGGCTCCAGCCACCAACACGTCCACAAGCTCAGGCTGGCGCCAGAACATGAAGTGAACTCCCTAGGGCCACCGCCCCACAGAGCTGACCTCCTGTGCCCAGAGAGGCCTGCACGCCCTCCTTCTCGCCTGCCCAAAGCCAGGCCAACACAGGACATCCCCAACAACGGGGCGTCCCCACCCCCACCACGGTCCCCAGGAGCCCCTTCCCCGGGACCACGCCGAGGTGGGATCCCCATGAGCCAGGTGGGGTGACGGAGCCGCCCACTCACGGCGTTCAGCTTGTCCACTTTCTTCTTCTCCGGGACCTTCATGGTGGCCGCCAGGATCTCGTCCCCTTTGAACTCCTTGTAGAGCTCCTGCAGGGTCTCCCGGGTCTCGGTGTTGGTGTTTTTCAGATAGTAAGACGGGTCCTGTTTGGCCTTTTCTTCATCTACGAGACAGCGCCCCGGCCCTGAGCAGCGGAGCCCCAACTACATCCCCAGGGGCACGCGATGGGGACAGGAGTCCAGGGCCGACCGCAGCATCAACTCGGGCGGGCCAGCTCAGGTGCTCAGCCGTGCGGGGACTGGCCCAGAGAGGGGCTGGAGCAGAGGGGACAGGGGCAGGGTTAACTTCCATTTTCTTCATTCAATTCATCTGTACTTTTTTGTCTGTTTGTTTCGTAGTCGCCAGAGACAAACAGAGCCAGAGAGAGGGCGTATGAGAAATCACCCCCGGGGGGGACGGCCACACCACAGTCCCTTCTACATTCCCCTCTTGGGATTTGGGGCGTGCATCCACACAAGCTACCAGATCCGGGACTTGAACCATGGCCAGCGGTGTGGCAATCCAGCACCTTAACCACCACGCCACCTGCAGGCCCCTATCTGTATATTCTAATCTTCGTACAAGGCAGGTTTTGCTTTTGTGATTTTAAGATTCCTTTATGTAAAATATTAGCAGCATCTGGGATTTTCTGGGTGCGAAATGGGCTGAGAGCCAAAATTCACCCCGGGGGCAGGGTCAGCACCCAGCGTGCATCTCGAGCCACCAGGTCCGGGACTGGAACTACGCACATCATGCGGGAGTCCAGCAATGTAACCATCACACCATCAGCTGGTCCCCGCCCCACATTCTACTGGGGTCGCACATGGTCACTGCCCAGTAGCCAGGGTGCTGTCCCCTGTGCGGAACCCACTGATCCCAAGCACAGGCCCTGCTGGCACCTCTGAGGCAGAGGGAGGTCGCGAGTGAGCCAGCCAGGCCTCCCTCCCCCACGACCTGCTCACCAGCAGTGCGGGCTGGCCCGAGGGAGAGAGGGACGAAGGGCCCCGCGGGCCACGGGCACAGGTCTGCGGCGACACCCCCACCAGCCCGCCCTGGACAGAGCCGTGATGGGTGGGAAGCCAGGGAGGCGCGCAGCCCACGGGCTGAGGAAGGGCCAGTGCAGAGGGCCTGGGTGGGCGGAGACCCGGCCCCACTGTCCCCGCACGGCTGTCGGCTCTGACACTTCTGAGCCCTGGAGGCTGAAGGTGGGTTCAAGCCCATCCAGGCTGGAGCCAGGCCCTCGCACTCCCTGGCCCCAGGAAGGCGAGTGCTCTGCCAGGAAGGGTCTGTTCTGTGTTCTTGGTTTTAGTTTTGCCAGAGGGCATGTGTGCTCGCCAGGGCGAAAGGGGAAGGGGGAACGAATCCCCCAGCGACGTGGAGTCACGTCAGTCCGCTCTCCATTTCCCCGCCCTGCCAGGAGGTTGGACACGCGTGCACACGAGTCTGTGTTCTGGCCTTCAGTGTGTTAAAGAGCGCGTGCGCGTACTGGGGGGAGACGCAGGGAGGGAGGGAAGCAGGAAAGCACCCCAGGAGGAATGGCCGTGCCACAGTCCCTCCTCCAGCTCCTCTTAGGATTTTGGGCACACGCCTGCCTGAGTGTTCCTCAAATTCCTACCACGCAGTTGGCCGTGTGGGGTCCAGCACCTTAACCACCGTGCCGCCTGCTGGCTCAGCCCGGTGTGCTTTTCCAGTCCAGACTTGAACCACGTGATCGGCCACGTGAGCTCCGGCTCCCCTAAGCCCAGGCCACGCGGCCAGCCCAGGGAGCACGTCTCTATTGCTCAGACCCCCTCCGCAGACCAGGCCCCGGTCACACATACCTGGGTCTATCACCTTCATGTTATTCTTCACGTGAAAGAAGTTGGAGACGTTGAACTTGTCCAGATTGGTGGGGTCCTGCGGCAAAGCGGAAAGCACAACCGTGAGCCCGCGCCACGGCAGCCCCAGCCTGCGGCCCGCCGCCCGTACCCAGCAGGGGGTGGGAGAGTGGGCGCCGTGCTGAGCGCCGGGGGTTAACAGGATGGAGGGGTGCTCCGCCCCGGGGAGGGTGCCTAGTAGGCGTGGTCTGGGGACAGGCCAGCAGGCTGTCTGCTCACACCAGGTCTGCTCCCCCGGAGCCCCACAGCCTCGGAGCATCCCTGCTGTTCAGTCACCACGGGAAGCCCCAAGTTATGGCTGAGGGAAGTGGGCAGCCAAGGGCGGGACACGCCACCAGGGGGCGCTAACTGCGCCCACGGGCCTGCCCAGGCCACAGCTCCACCCAGGCCCTACCCTACTGTGCTTTCTCCCTGTCTTTTTAAAAGTTTGCCACAGGGCACACGCACTTGCCAGAGAGATACAGAGAGGGCGAGAGAGCGAGCGAGAAAGAGAAAGCACTCCTGTGGGGGCTGACCACGCTGCCCGCTGCTGGTCACCGTCTCGCCAACGCCCACTTCATGACCATCAGGGTGACCGGCCACGTCGATGCCTAGGTGGCGGCCTGCTGACCACGGTGTGGGTATGGTTGGTGAGGACGGTGACCAGCACCGAGCATTGGCATTTACCTGCGAAGGCGCACACGGGGAGGCCGTCCCCCTGCGGGCCGTGAGCACCCCGTGAAGACTGCTACGCTCCCTGCTCAGGGCTCTGGTCACACACACATGCCCAGCACGCTTTCCCTGCTACCGGGTGCGGGACTTGAACTGCACAGCCAGCCACGTGGAATCCAGCCACCTTACCCACCACACTGGCCCCACCCTGCTTTTCTAAGTGGAAATCATTACCAGTTCACCCTCAGTTCTCTGACACCTACAGACATGCCCTGGCCAGACACTGGGCAAAGGCCCCCAAGGCAGAGCCGGCCTGCAGCGCCGCCGCTCCAGCGCCAGAGACGGCCTTGGGCAGAGCTGGGCCTGGGCACGGGGCAGGGCCCCGGAGGAGGAAACGTGGGTGCCCGACAGAGGTGGCCCATGCCAGGCCCAGTGGCCAAGGTCACCGAGGGGCAGCTGGGGCACCCGGCAGGGTCACCGGGAGAACACAGGCTGGGCCCACAGAGGCTGCGGGAGGCGCCCCCTGCGGGAAGGGGACGCACCTGCAGGGTGATGATGTCCTGCCGGGTGAAGGGCTCGTCGGTCAGCAGGTCTCGTAAGTTCTTGGCCTTGATGTTCAGCTCCTCCACGGCCTGCAGTGCGAGGGGGCAGTGTCACGGCGCCCACCTCAACCCTGCACGGCCGGCCGGGCCATGGCAGCCGCTGAGAGGTGAGGAGATGGAGGCAGACGGCGTGGGGTCTGCACGGCCCACAGCAGCAGCCATGAAGGGCGGGCCTGCACTCGGCCCTCTGAGCACGTCCCGGGAAGCTGGCGGCGCCTGCCTCGCAGACCAGCGCTCGGGCGGAGAGCCACTCACCCCGCACTCCTGTCCCCCGGCACTCCCTCACAACGGCCCAAGCCCCAGGAGGGCAGTGAATGAGCACCTTGACCCCGTCCTTGGGGACCAGCGGTCGGGTAGTGCCCTCGCTCCATGGGGGGCTCACCACACCTGCTCTGGGAGGACACTGCCCCCAGAGGCTGAACCCCACAGATGTCCAAGCTCCCCTGGCACGTGGGCCTGCACCCCACACCCCCGAACAGGACAGTGGGTAGAAGCCGCTGCCACCCTCTCGCTGCACCCTCGAGACGGCTCCCTCCCAGGGTCCGTGCCTGGTGCTCTCCTCCCAGCCCTGGGCCTGGTCTCGGCACAGCCTCCCTCGCCTGGTCTGTGCCGAACCCTGCTCAGCGGCCAGAAGCACCTGGACTTCGGGTCTGGGGGCCATGGAAGGCCCCTCCCCACGGCCTCGGCTGGTCGGAAACAGGAAGGTTTCCCAGCCAGAGCCCCGGCAGGACCCCGCCATGCTGGGAGCCGCGTGGGACTGGCGGCACCCCCAGAGCACACGCCTGAGGCCTCCCGGCCGGGGGCGAGAACCCACCTCGTAGGCATAGACGTTGCCGGTCGTCTTGATGGCCACGATATGAGTGTTGTTGGTGAAGACGGTGAACAGCACCGGACAATGGTATTTATCTGGAAAGGCACACAGGGAGGCGTCGCCCACACGCCGTGCGCACCCCGTGAAGACCACGGGGGCCAGGGCAGCTGACACATCGGCCGAGGTCAGAAAAGGGGAGACGGACCCCACCCCACTGCCCAGAGCTGAAGGACGGCAGCCGCTCAAGGCCCTCCCCACTGCACCATTAGTAGACTGCTACTTGGAACCAGCAGGGGGCGTGGTAGTTAAGGTGCTAGACTCCCGCATGGCTGACTGCGGTTCGAGCCCCAGACTTGGTAGCTTCAAACATACCGAGCACGTGTGCCCAAAATCCCAAGAGGAGAATGGAGGAGAAGGGACTCCCACATGCCATGCGCCCTGGGGGGTGATTTCTTGCTTTCTGTCTCTCTGGTAAGCATACACACCCTACAGCATAAATCTTTCACAAAAAAAAAAAAAGAAAGAAAGAAAGAAAGAAAGAAAAAAGAAAACTCCTACTTGGGACCAGCAGGAGCGTGGTGGTTAAGGCGCTGGACTCCCACATGGCTAACATGGTTTGAATCTCGGCCCAGCAGCTTGAAACTCACGCTGGGTGCGTGTGCGTGTGTGCCCAAAACTCCAAGAGACTGGAGAAGGGCCTGCAGCACGGCCACCCTCTCTGGGGGGAGTGATTTCTCGTTGTCTTTCTGTCTCTGTCTCTCTGGCGAGCACAGACACCCTAGAGCAAAAATCTCTCCCCCCAAAAATGAAGACTTCTACACATCCCGCAGGACCCAACCCATGCATCATCCTTCTCAGAGGAGCTGGCTGCACTGACCTCCAGCTCACACAGGGTGACCACCAGGACAGCCACGCCACCACCTCCTCCTCGTGAAGGTGGCCACAGTAAGACATGGCCTGTCCTCCTAGGGACCCGGCCTTGACGACTTCCTGCTCGCACCCCCGCAGCCACCCTGTTGGCTCTCGGAACCCCGGCCCCCTGCCCAGGTTACTGCAGTAAACGGTCTCCCTGCTCCAACAGTTTCTATGCTGGGGCTGGGGTCCCTGTCAGCCACGTCCCAACAAACTCCAAAAAAATAACCTGGGCAGGGGACTTGTAGATGAAGAGACTTAGAGGGACCAGCAGATGGTGTAAAGGTTACGGCGCTGGACTCCCAGAGTTGACCACGGTTCAAGCACTGAACCCAGAGGCTTGAAACACACCAGGCACGCCTGCATGCATGCCCAAAATCCGGAGAAGATGATGGAGAAGGGATTGCGGTGTAGCCATCCCCCTGGGAGTGATTTCTCGCTCTCTGTCTCTCCTTCTCTCCAGCAAGCGCACATGCCCTGTAGTAAAACTCTCTCTTAAAAAAGGAAAAAAAGGGAACCAGCAGTTGGCGTAATGGCTATGTCGCTGGACTCCCACATAGTTGACAGTGGTTCGTGTCCCGGACCCGGTGGCTTAAACTCACGCCGGGCGCATGTGTGTGCATGCCCAAGATCCTGAGAGGAGAATGGAGGAGAAGGGATTGCGGCGTGACCATCCCCCCTGGGGGGTGATTTCTCGCTTTCTGTCTCTCTGTCTCTCTCTGTCTGTCTGGTGAGCGCACGCGCCCTATAGCGAAAACCTCTCTCCAAAAAAAAAAAAAAGAGAGAGAGAAAGAGAGAGAATCAGAGACATTAGCCACACACATTTGTATAGACTTTTAAAAAATCCTGCCTTGGGGCAGCCCTGCAGCCCGGCGGTAGAAGGGGCCGGATTCCACATGGCCCGCTGCGGTCTGAACTCCAGCCCCAGCAGAGTAAAAACCACACCAGGCCTCAAATACCGACAGGACGGAGTACAGAGAAGGGTTGGCGGCATGAGCACGCCCTGCTAGGGCTGCTTTCACTCTTTCTCTCGTTCTCTCTCTGGCAAACGCAAATGCCCCTGGCAAAAAGAAAAAGAAAACAAATCCTGACTCAAAAACTGATAAACACAATGCTGCCCCCGGCCCCGGCTCCTTAAACATGCCGGTGCCTGCCAGGGTCTCGGGCTGCCTGGGGGCTGACTGCAGATGGAGACTCTACTGGAGAGATGTCTCTGCAGAGCTGTCTCTCTGCCCCTCTCACTCACTCATGAAGGAAACTTTATTATAAAGTATTTTTGGGGAGCCAGACCCATAGCCTGATGGCTAAGGAAGCTGACTGTCATGTGGCCAAGCACATGGTTCGAGTCCTGGCCCCAGGCCTTGACTCACACACCAGAAGCATGTGTGTTCCTACCCTGGAAAGGAGGGAGGGGGAGGGGAAGCGACTGCAGTGTGGCCACAGCCCCTGGGAGGGAGTGGAAGGCCTCTCTGGCAAAAAAAGAAAATTAAAAAAAAAAAAAAAACAGAGGGGCCAGCAGATGGAATAGCAATTATTCACTGGACTTCCGCACGGTCAACTGCAGTCTGAGTCGGACTTGAGGGGCTTGAAAATCAGACCAGGTGCGTGTGCGTGCGTGCCCAAGATTCCTAGGAGAATGGAGAAGAGGCGGCGGCGTGCCCCCCCCCCGCTGATTTCTCTCTCTCTCCCTCATTGTCTGTCTGTCTGTCTCTCTTACAATCACATGGGCCCTAACACCAAAACCTCTTAAAAGAAAAGAAAGAAAAAGAAGGATCAGCAGATGGCACAATGGTTACGTCATTGGACTCCCCCATAGTCAACAGAGGAAATTCAAGTCCTGGACCCAGCTGCTTGAAACCGACGCCGTGTGCGTGCGTGCGTGTGGGGGGTGGTGTGTGTGTGTGTGCATGTGCCCAAAATCCTGAGGAGAATGGAGGAGAAAGGATTACAGCATGGCCATCCTCGTGGGGGGTGATCTCTCGCTTTCTCTACATCTCTCTGGTGAGTACGAGCACCCTATAGCAAAAATCTTTCTCTCAAAAAAAAAAAATGTAATGCCCTGGACCCCTAAGAGAAACCGCGTGACATCTTCGTGCAGATCAAAGGCTAGGGTCCGGCTTGATCAGAAGGGAGTGGCCCAGGTGAGGCAGCACAGGGGGAGGGGGCGACAGCACCACACCAGAGCCACATGGGAGGCCCGGGTTCAGATCTTGGGGCAACCTGAACACGCCAGTGCACGTGGCATCAGGACCCTGTCGAGAGTACGTGTGTGTCACTCCCACATGAAAGAAATCAAATAACTTGGAGACCGGCAAATGGCGTAATGGTTACGTCGCTGGACTCCCATGTAGTTGACCGGGACTTAAGGATTTCAGTTCTGGACCTGGCAGCTTGACATTCACGTGGGGAGACCAGCAGTTAGCGTAATGGCTATGTTGCTGAAATTCAATGTAGCCGACCACGGTTTGAGTCCCAGACCCGGTGGCTTAAACTCATGCCGGGCGTGTGTG
>NW_006159454.1:680322-691746 GCF_000334495.1 Tupaia belangeri chinensis | reverse complement strand
GTGTGCCCACCCCGGCTGGGGGAGTGATTTCTCGCTTTCTGTCTCTCTGTCTCTCTCTGTCTCTCTAGCGAGCACACACGCCATATAGCAAAAACCTCTCAAAAAAAAAAAAAATTCACATGGGGCACGCATGCCCAAGATCCCGAGAGGAGAATGAAGAAGAGACCGTGGTACGGCCAATCCCCCTGGGGGGTAAGTTCTTGCTTTCTGTTGCTGTCGCTTGGGCAAGCACATGTGCCCGGTAACAAACATCTCTCTCAAAAAATAATAAATAGGGACCAGCAGGTGGCACTGTGGTTAAGGACGCTGGACTACCACATAGCCGACCATGGTTCAAGTTCTAGGCCTGGTGGCTTGCTTTCTCACTTTATCTCTTTCTGTGTCCCTCTCTGTTCAAATTAAGAATAAATAAATAAGTAAATAAAGTTAAATATAGCAATTTAAAAAAAATAATAAATAAGAACAAACTTTAAAAAACAGACAGGAAAAGAATCAGACCTGCAGCCTGGATCCCACACGGCCGACCACAGTGTGAGTGCAGACCCAGGGGCTTCAGGAACGCCAGGGTGCACGTGTGCAGGCATGCCCCAGGTCCCCACAGGATGGAGAAATGGAGGAGGGATGACCTTGCCCCTCTGCAGGGGCGGTCCCCCTACTCTGCTGAGCACATGTGCCCTCTGGAGATTTAAAAAAGAAATAAAGAAAAAATAAATGAACCTAGCAGAACCTGGTGCGAGCCGGGGCCTTGCACTCTGCAGGCCAGCCCCAGAGCCAGCTAAGAAGGCACTAACCGCTCACCTTCTTTGTTCTTGGCAAAGTTCAGTTTGATCAGGGACCTCCCGTCGAGTTTCTGGAAGAAACATAACTGACGTTAGTGACCGTGAGGACATGGCTGACAGGAAGCGACGCGGAGGCTGCGAAGCTGCGTGGGACAGACACGGGGGCAGCTGAGCCACCGGCACGCTGCAGATGGAGAGGCTGAGGGGCGTCGCGACGTTTTAGAGGGGCTGCAGGGTGGAGGCTCTGTGGCCTCGTCTGTGTGACACCATCCCCGGTTCTGAGCACAGGTTTGTAAACACGTGAACCCCCATCCCCTGCACAGGGGCGACCCTGTGGAAGGGGTGACCCTGAAGGAAGAGGCTGCAGGGTGGAGGCCTATTTCATAGTTCTGCCATGTTTAGACACCTCTATAGTGACCACAGACGACTTGTGAAATGGAAAAGGGAGGCTATTTCTGGCCCGGCCTCTGCGATACAGCTGGTACGTACTGGGACTGTGGTTCAAGCCCCTGGCCCGGTCGGCCTGAGAACACGCCAGGAATGCACCTGCATGTCCACAATCCCCGAGGGCTGGAAGACAGGAGAGGACACATCTCAGCGGAGCCCTGTGGAGGCCGTCTCTCTCTCACGCATGTTTGTATACCCTCTATGACGAATACAAATAAAAGGAGGCCCGCCGGTGGTGTGGAGATTAAGGTGCTCGGATCCCACATGGCTGACGGCATGGTTTGAGCCCCAGGCCCAGTGGCTTGAAAAGCATGCTGGGTGTGTGTGCACGCACGCCCACAATCCCAAGAGGAGAATGGAGACGAGATTGCTGTGTGACCATCTCCCCAGGGGGTGCTTGCACACGTACCCTATAGCAAATTTTAAAACGAGAATGTATGTGGGGCCAGCAGGTGGCATGGTGGCTGAGGCACTGGATTTGCACATGGCTGACCATGGTTTGAGTCCCGGATCTGGCAGCTTGCTCTCTCACTTTCCCTCTCTCTCGCTCTGTGTGTGTCTCTCTCTGGCAAAATTAAAATAGATGAATAAATAGGTAAAATTAAATATTTTTTGTTTGTTTTCTGTTTATTTTTTAAAAGAATTGCTTATTTGATTTTATTTACTCTTTTTTCTTTTAATTTGACCAGAGAGAGATGGAAAGAGAGAGACGGAAAGTGAGAAAGCAAGCCACCAGATCCAGGACTCGAATGATGGTCAGCCACGTAGGAGTGTCCAGCGCCTTAGCCACCACGCCACCTGCTGGTCCCCCAAATTAAATCATACGGGACCAGCAGGTGGTACCGTGTTAAGGTGCCAGACTCCTATGCAGTCAGCCATCATTCGAGTTCTGGACCTGGCGGCCTCAAATTCACACTAGTCGTGTGTGTGTGTGTGTGTGTGTGTGTGTGCGTGCACGCGCACGTGCCCAGGATATAGAGTGGAGAACAGAGGGGAAGAAACTGACACGGCCATCTCCCCGGGGTGACTCCGCTTCCTCCGCTCCTTGAGCAGCTCAGTACCGCTGTGCCGCGGGGTGGTCCATTCCCTGCTTTCAATGTTTTGTTTTTCTTAAATGTTCAAGCAGCATCTTGTCACACCTGTGTATCCGACCCCACAGGCTTAGGATACATGTTCTTGAGACCAGCAGATGGCGTAATGGTTACGTCATCGACCGTGGTTCAGGTCTTGGACCCAGTGACTTAAATCTCATGCCAGGCATGTGTGTGCACATGCCCAAGATCCCGAGAAGAGAATGGAGGAGAAGGGACTGTCCCCACAGGGTGACTGCAGGGCAACTCCCAGGCCTAGGCAGCCTGAAGCACGCCAGGTACACGCACAGGTGCCCACGACTGACAGGCCAGAGGACTGGAGGAAGGAATCGTGGCGTGCCCAGACCCCTGAAGGCTGCTTCCCTCTCCCTCTCTCGCACACATGCACACACAAACTCTACCGTGAATAAAGAAAGCTGGGGGAAGAAACAGGGCCCACGCGCACACGGCTGGGGTGGGGGAGCCTCCTTTATCCCATGGGGTCTGCAGTTCCCCTGTTCTTCAGGAACCCACGATAAAGCAAAGCAGCAAAGTCAGGAAACCAGAGAGCCTGTCTGGGGGGAGGGCCTAGGGGGAGCTGTGAAGGACATGGGGTGGGGGGAGGGTCGAGCTCTGCCAATCTCCCTGACCCCTGACCCTGACTCAGGGCCCAGTGTGGGTTGCGCTCCCAGGGTCCAGGGAGAAAGCGGACAGCCCCCCTGGAGCGGCAGGTCCTGCCACACCCTCTGCACGCCCCTGCCTGCCATGGACCAGCCTGACAGCACAGCTGCTGCCCCACTGCCCGTGTCACACCTACTCTGCCCTTCACCTGCTCCCTGTCCACACTGTGCAGGTGGGATCTGCGCACGGAAGAGCCTCCTGGGCACTGCCCAGCCCACAGACCCACACGCACACTCCTCCTGGGCCCAGGGAGTGACGTGGGGCCAGACAGCCCTGGACCCTGGGCCCCTCCTCGGGTTTGGCCAATGGGGCCTCTGCTGGCCCCACAGGTGTGGCCGAGCCAGCCCTCGGCAAGGCCCTCCCTGGGGCAGGGGGTGTCAGCTGCATCCCTGCAGAAGCTCACCCCTGCGGGAGGCCAGGAATAAAGAAGAGGAGCCTCAAGGAGGCAGCCCACAGGGGAGCGAGGCACTGCCAGGACGGGCCACGGGTGCAGAGCCTGGTCCAGCTGACAAGTGCTGGAGGCATAAGGTACCCGGGGGCGGGGGGAGCAGGTGGTGCAGTGGTTAACATGCTGGACTCCCACATGGCTAACTACAGTTCAAGTCCCGGACCTGGTGGCTTGCTTTCTCACTTTCCCTTTCTCCCCCTGTTTCTCTCTGGTCAAACCGAAAAATAACAAATAAAATTAAATAAATATATATAAAAAAAAAAAGAAAGACAAAAAGAGTACCCAGGGGGACCAGCAAACAACGTAATGGCCACATCACTGGACTCCCATGTAGTCGACCATGGTTCGAGTCCTGGACCTGGTGGCTTAAACTCACACCGAGTGTGTGTGCATGTGTCCCCAAGATCCCGAGAGGAGAATGGAGGAGAAGGGATTGCAGCGTGGCCATCCCTCCTGGGGGGTGATTTCTTGCTTTCGGTCTCTCTGTAAAGAAAAAAAAAAAAGAGCACCCAGGAAGCTGAATGCCCAAAGGCACCGGACACTCTCCATCGAGAGGGAGGAAAGGCCGTGAGGTTGGGGTGGACAGGAACCCGCAGAGGCAGAGGCAGGGCGTGGACCGAAACCCACCGCAGAGCATAGGGTGACCCCGGCTTGCTCTGAAAGTCGACACAGCATAAAACCACCAGAGGGCACCTTCCTGCTCTCTGGGAGCTCTCTCTGAGCGGACCCTGTCCCAAGACGCTCTGGTGGGGAGGAAGGGACCAGCCTCACTCTGCCTGTGCCCCAGTTCGCATGCGCCCAGCACCTCTCCCTGGATGTGCAGACCCCGCTGCTCTCCCTGCCCCAACCCCTGCCCCACAGCAGCCAGAGCCCAGCTGGGAACAGAGACAGGATCGTAACAGCACAGCTTCAAACCCTGCCCCACTCCCACCACCTGGGGTGAACTGTGCTCTGCCCAGAGTCCCCAAGGCCTCCAGGACACACCCTGACTAGCTGCCACCATCCCTTCCCCTCCTCCCTCCCGCCTCACCCCCTCTACAGCATCTCAATGGCACGGTGGTCGCCTGTCAGCCACCGTCTCTGCTCAGTCGCCGCTACAGGCCCAGCTCGGGCAGGGGCTCACCAACACCTCCTTGCTAAATAAACAGATGCAATGAAGAGTGGCCACAGACTGCAGCGTGAGGGGAGAGATCTCTGAGAGACACAGGCAGAGAGAACTGCGGGTCTACAATAAAGGCACACTCGGGTGCAGGAGAGGAGACGGGGCTGGAACCCAACCCGGGGAACAGCTTCGCGTGGGGCAGACTCACCAGACCAGACAGAGCTGCCTAGGGCTGGCCCACGGCGTGCGGGTAAGCGCTGTGCAGATCTGATCTGGGAGCCAGACCCATGTGGCCAGCTCCGGTTCTAAGCCCAGCCTGGGGGCTTGGGAAACGTGCGCACGTGTTCCAACTCCGAACCAGACAGAGGAATGGAGGAAAGGGGACGGTGGCATGACCACGCCCCACTGGGGTCATTTTTCCCTCTCTTTGCAAGCACATGCACCCTCTGGCCATCAGAAAACAGGAAATAAAAGCTGCCTGACCTACCTCGTAATAAAAATATACATCATCGTATTTGTTTCTTGCTCACGAGGAGCAAAAACAGACTTGTGCTAACCCAGAGTTGCGGGAGACACGGGGAAACAGGCGTCTTCTTCTAGAGGCCGCTAGGGCCCCTGGGGTACTAGCAGAGACTTTGGGCATTTGCTTGCCATTTTCTTTTAATTTTTGCTATTAGATGTGTACACTCACCTCTCTGAGAGAGACAGAGACAGAGAGAGGGAAAGTGACAAATCGCCTCCCGGGGGATAGCCACACTGCAATCCCTTCTCCTCTTGGGACTTCGGGCGTGTGCACACACACCTGCTGCATTTAAAGCCACCAGGTCCAGAATTCAGACCGCGGTCAGCCATGCAGCAACCCCGCACTGTCACCACCGTGTCCCCTGCTGGCCCCAGGCACTGCTTGCGTCTCCATAACCCGTCTGCTGCACCAGCTCGCGGGCCTCCAGTGAGCTGCCTCGCTCACCGCGTGTGGCTGACCTCTTTACTCCTGGTCTCTCGCTGGGTGTTTCCACAGGGACGAGCTGGCATGCCCCACCTGTCCTGCAGTGCCTGCGCCTCTCCTGGGTCAGCTCTCAGCCCCTTGCGGAGGCCTAGCTCCGCCACATCTGTGGGCCGGCGGAAGCTCTGCGGGCCGGTCCCACGTTACTTCTGGGGCCAGAAGTGCGCTGTGTACGGTCTCTGGGACGGGAGCGTAAATGATGCAACTGCTCTGGGGGGCGACCGGCAGGCAGCTACCGACGCAGGCTGCAGCGGCACCCAGTCTTTGACTCAGCAGGACACTCCCGGGTACCCACAAAAACAGGCCCAAGGACATTCTCTGTGCCTGTGGGGAATAGCAGAGGACTTAGATACCAGTGCGGTGGGGCCGGCAGGTGGCGTAGCGGCTAGGGCACTGAACTCCTATATGGCCAAGCACAGTCCGTGTTCGGGTCCGGGTGCCAGGCGTGTGTGCATGTGTGCCCCAGATCCAGAGAGAATGGAGCAGAAGGGATCGCAGCGTGGCCATCTGCCCAGGGAGGGGGATCTCTCACTTTCTCTGTCTCTCCAGCGAGTGCACACGCCCTATCACAAAAATCTCAAAGAAAGACAAGCCAGTGCACACACCCACGGGGAGGGCACACGCAGCCGCCGCAGCACGAAGTAGCGCACCCTGCCCTGCCGCGTTCAGATCCCCACACCGCACCGCGAGGGGAGGAAGGCAAGGTGCAGGGGTCGCTGCTCGGCGCCCGGCTCAGGTCAGGTGCAGAGCGCAGAGGGTTTGAGCACCACGATTGCATTTACGGCCCCCGAACACGCACAGGCAGGCACGCTCCCGGAAAGCAGCAGCTGCACCACCACGGTTCTCCGCCATGTCTATGTGTGCGTGGAGACCGCCGGAACCACAGGGGAGGCGAGAGCACAGCCCGGACGGCACCGCTGAGCTCCCGCACGGCCGCCTACCTCTCCGTTGCTGGGGTTGGTCCCGTACTTCTTCAGCCATGGGACAATGTTTCTGAAGGGAAGGGGAAAGAAAATGTGTCACCAGGGCAGAGGCAACGCCACCATCCTAGGACACTTCCAGGCAGGAGGCCTAGGAATGGTTTCGCTTCCCTCTAGGAGGGAAAGGGCCCCCTGCCTGCTCAGAGGCAGCAGGGGAGTGTGCGTGGATGTGGGCATTCCAAAGTATGTTCGGGGGGACAAGCGGCTGGCGTAATGGCTATGTCGCTGGACTCCCATGTAGTTGACCGCAGTTCGAGTCCCAGACCTGGTGGCTTAAACTCATGCTAGGCGTGTGTACATGCGTGCCCAAGATCCCGAGAGGAGAAAGGAGGAGAAGGGATTGCGGCGTGGCCATCCCCCCTTGGGGGTGATTTCTCGTTTTCTGTCTCTCTTTCTGGCGAGCGCATGTGCCCTATAGCAAAAACCTCTCCAAAAATAAATAAATAAAAATAAATAAATAAATAAAACAAAGTATGTTCAGGGTTGTTCTGCAGTTATGTATGCACAGTGGAAACTTCAAGCGGCAGAATCCCGCTGCAGGCGTGTGTGCTGGTAGATGCTGCTACTTGGCAGGCTGAGGCCAGATGGGAGGCCTGGGTTCAATTCCTGGCCCACTCTAAAAGCCAGCAAGGCCGTACACGCCTGTGATCCCACTGAATTGGGAGATGTTAAAAAAGAAAGAAAGAAAACTGTTACCAGCAGGGTGGCGCTGGCTCCGGAGCACGGCAGCTAAGGGAGTCAGATCTCCCACGTGGTTAACCCAGTTCACATCCTGGCCCTGGTGGCTTAGAAAACACACCAGATTCGTGTGTGTGCGTGCCCCAAAATATCCTGACAGGAGGAATGGAAGAGAAAGGATTGCTGTGTGAACGACGTCTCATTGCGAGCTGCTTCCTCTTTCTGCCCCCCCATTTTCTCTCTAGTGAGTACAAGCACGCTTTGGCAATAATTAATTAACTAGGGGCCCACAGGTAGCATGGTGGACTCCCACACGGTGCTGGATTGCCACATGGCTGATCCTAGTTTGAGTCCTGGACCTGGAGGCTTGCTTTCTCACTTCCCTTCTCTTTCTCTCTCTGTCTCTCTCTGGTGAATAGCAAAGTTAAAAAATCATAGTGATGATAAATAGAATTAAATAAAGATAATTTTTTGAGAGATTTTTGCTATAGGGTACACACGTGAGACAGAGAGAGAGAGAGAGACAGAAAGCAAGAAAAGACCCCGCCTGGAGGGATGGCCATGTCACAATCCCTTCTCCTCCAGTCACCTCTTGGGATTTTGGGCACGCATGGCCACGTGACCGGCGTGAATTTCAAGCCACTGGGTCTGGGACTTGAACCACAGTTGACTATGTGGGAGTCCAGTGATGCAACCATTATGTCATTTGTTGGTCCCAAAAATAATTCTGTTTTTAAAAACATGTTTTAATTGGGGCCGGCAGGTGGCGTGGTGGTTAAGGGCACTGCACTCCCCCGTGGCTGACCGTGGTTCAAGTCTCAGACCTGGCGGCTTGCTTTCTTACTTTTCCTCTCTCTCTCTTACTCTGTTCCTCTCTGGCCTAATTAAAAAAAAAAAAAATTAACTAATTGTTTTTTTAAGTTTTATTAATTAATTAACTGACCCCTCACTGCTTATTTAAAAAAACTACAGTGAAAAAGGCAGAAACACACATTGGTACATACATACGTGAGATACGGGGACAGAATCTGCTTTTAGAGATTCTGAATTAAAATTTAAAAAAGCTACCATCAAAATTGAGTGAAAGGGACCAGCAGTTAGTGTAATGGCTATGTCCCTGGACTCTCAAGTAGTCGACCACGGTTCAAATCCCAGACCCCAACCGACTACATAGGAGTCCAGCAACATAACCATTATGCCATCTTCAGATCCCTTCAAATATTCTTAAGTTAAAAAACCTATTTAAAAATATGAAACATAGACCATCCAGTGACATAGTAATTAAGGAACTAGACTCCCATGTGACTAATACATTTCAGGTCCCTGATCTGGTGACCTGAAAATCACACCCGGCACATGTGCCTGCATGCCCAAAGTCCCAACAGGAGAATGGAATATTGTGACATAACCATCTGCCCTGGGAAGTGACTTCTCACTTTCCCTCTCAGTATCTCTGTCTCTCTCTGGTGAGCACACATGCCCTATGACAAAAACCTAAAAAAAAAAACTACAAAAAAAAAAAAAAAAGTCTAAAAAAAAAAAAACCTGAGTGAAAAATGGATCCAGAACTTTCTTCACAACCAACTTACTACAAATAAACTCACGGGAAATGTTTATACTCCTTAGTATAAACATCACAGTGGTGGGTCAGTCAGTGGTGTAGTGTTCGAAAGAGCTGGGTTCCACAGGGCAGACTGTGCGGTTCGAGTCCCAGATCCAGCAGCTTAGAAAACATGTCCAAGCACGTGTACATGCGTGCCCAAAATCCCGAAAGGAGGGAGGGCTGAAGGAGGTGCTCACGAGGCGAGATCATCGCTCACAGAGGGTGTGCTCTCACTTCTCTGTGAGCACACACACCCTCTAGCAAATCTTAAAGAAATGTACACTGGTTACTCTAGGTAGTAAGATTATGGTACAATTCTTTCTTTCTTCAAAATATTTTCCTAATTTTCTATTTTTTAAAAAAAATTTTCAAAGAGGTTTTCGCCTTAGGGCGCGTGCACTTACCAGAGAGACAGAAACAGTGAGAGAAAGTGAGAAATTGCCCCCAGGGGGATGGCGCACCACAATCCCTTCTCCTCCCGGGATTCTGGGCACGCACGCACACACATATACACACACGCCTGCTGTGATTTTCAAGCCACCAGGTCTGGGACTAGACCCAGGGTCGGCCATGCGGGAGTCCAGTGATGTGTCCGCCATGCCATCTGCTGGCCCCATATTTTCCTCATTTTCTAGAACGAGCTTGAAACATGAAAGATGAGAGGCTGGCCCATGCTAGAATGGAAAACCGGGTGTAATGCTCCGGAGCACAGCACAGGCCACGTGCGCCCAACCACAGCTCAGCTTCCACGAGTGAAAATATCCCAACACGGGCACAGGCGTCCCAGCACACGGGACCCCACGTGCGGTGGGGGTGGCCAACCACGTTCCAAGCGATGACAGCACCTGCCAGCTAAACTGTCTGCCTGGGAGTCAGGGTGGCACTGCTGCTACATCCCTGAGGCCCGGGAGTCCTTCCTTGGTCCCCAAGAGGTCACCCAGGGAACCAAGTTCAACTGACCCCTTGGTGTTGCCTAACCTGGACCCAGAAACCCTCAAGTTGGCCAATGTCCCCTTCCTGTGGGTGCTGACAACGTCGCCACGTCTGTTAGAGAGAAACTTGAGGTGGCCTGGCCGTGGCGGCAGGAGTGCCAGGTGGCCTCTGCACAATGCTGCAGCCGTATGGGGGTCTGGGCTGGGGCCGTGGCCTGCCTGAACTCCCAGGGTGCACCTGCAGGCTGTGACCCCGCTGGCCGCAGGGCTGGGGAAGCACTGTAGCCGGAAGAGACCCTGTCCGGGGTCCCTATCTCTCTCCCTCAGTATCTCTGATGAAATAAGTAAATAAAACGCAAGCAAGAAACTTGAAGGGAAAACTCACAGCAGGTCAAAGACGACGCCTTCAGGGGTGCAGACCGGGTAGGCGAAGGGCTGCAGAGAGAGGCTGAAAAAGGACAGAGTCACCCCCGGCCGGCCGGCAGCACACGGGCCCTGCGCAGGCTGGCCGGGCCGCCCTGTGGCTCCTGTGACGACCCCCTTGGCCTTCCTTCAGGCCCTGAGCTGTTCCCCCAGGGTCCCCTCAATGCAGCCAGCGCTGGCTCCCAGGTGCCACCGGGCCTAGGCACGGCAGCAGCCTGGCCTGTCTCACGCCCTCTGCACTCACCAATGGTCCTGTCATCATGTTCAAGTCCAAAGGCAACCCTGGGGCTGACCCAAGAGGCGGGACTGGAACGTGCTCTCCACAGCCCACGCAGAACAGGCAGGCCACGCTTCCACTGAGACCTGCCGTCCTCGGCCCGAGAGTCTCGTAGAGCGCTCACATCTGGGGGTGCCTGGGCTGCCCTGACAGCAGACCTCACCTAGTGAGCTGCCGTGAGCCGGTACCCGCTGTGCCTGGGATTCTGTCCCATGTACCCAGAGTCCTGGCCGTCCTGGTTGGTCTGCAGGGCCTGCACACCCTGACGGCACCAGGACTCCAGCCCTACCAGGCTACGGCCAGGCCTGGCACGGTGACCCCCCAGGACACTGCCATGGGAGCTGCTCTGGCCCACCTTCTCCTGCACTAGTGATACGAGAAGTGATGGTAATGGTGGTGACCACGGCACCGACTGACACCACAGCAAGCGCCAAAGGTCACGCCAAGGATTGATGGGCCACGGCAGTTGCACCCCCAGACGCCCTGCTCTCTGTTCCTTTCTCGCTGTGCTTTTGGGATCTGGCTGACCTGCCTCTACCGGGGGACTGGGATCACCAGGGAAGCTTTGCCAGCTCTCACAGAATAGGACCTCAGGAAACCAGCCGGTGGCGCGGCCCTAACACTCTCCAAGGCGGAGCCACGTCGAGGGGGTCTGGGTTTGCACTCTGAGATTTCTCTGAGGATGCCGGATGCACGTGTGCTTATAACTGCAAGTGGCTGGAGCCTGGGGGGACTGGGCATCAGGACCCTACTGGGGGTGCTTTCTCGGTGTCCCTGTCATCCTTCTCCTGCGAATGACAACACTTACCTACAGTGGTCAAAAGGTAAACGGCGAAAATTTGTTTGTGGAACATCTGTGTAAGAGGAAATAAAAAACACAAAATTGGGACCAGCAGTTAGCGTAATGGCTATGTTGCTGGACTCCCATGTAGTCGACCGTGGTTCGCATCCCGGACCCAGTGGCTTAAAACTCACACCGGGTGCGTGTGTGTGCGTGCCCA
>NW_006159454.1:678959-680271 GCF_000334495.1 Tupaia belangeri chinensis | reverse complement strand
TCTGTCTCTCTCTGTATGTCTGGCAAGCGCACGCGCCCTATAGCAAAAACCTCTCAAAAAAAAAAAAAAAAAAAAAAAAAACACAAAATTTACGGCTGTAAGATACTTCGGCGTGCTCCTGCCACCAATTCAATTATGGCCTAGAAAGAATCACGCCAGGTCCCTGGCACAGCGACTGCCGGGGACTCAGAACACTTTAACAGACATAACCAAAACAGAGCTCAGAGGAGAAAGCACACGCTCGCTCACTCCCGCCAGAATGGCACCAGTGCTCCTTTCACGGCGGCCTTGATGGCTCTGGGTATTACCGCTCTTTAATCTTGATTAAGTCGGGGCCAGCTGCCCAAGATCCCGAAAGGAGAATGGAGGAGAAGGGATTGCAGTGTGGCCGTCCCCCTGGGAGGTGATTTCTCACTTTCTCTCTCTCCAGCAGGTGCTCACACCCTACTGGCAAAAACCTAATATAAATAGATAAATAAAAGTAAAATAAAAAACAGGGCTCGCTCCATGGCCTGGCTGTTAAGGTAGCCAGATCTCACAAAGATGACCATGCAGTCCTGGACCCAGGGACTTGAGAAACACACCCATGCATGGACACACTGCCCTGAATCCCCAAAGCAGGGAGAAATGGGGGGAGAAGGACATACGGCATCAGCATTCCCCAGGGTGACTGCTCTCCCCGTCTCGGCTGAGCACATGCGCCTTCTAGAGAGTGTGCGTAAATACGTAAACAAATACATAATCGCCACCGTGATGAAACGCTGGGAGGTGATTTCTCACTTTCTCTCTCTCCAGCAGGTGCTCACACCCTATTGGCAAAAACCTAATATAAATAGATAAATAAAAGTAAAATAAAAAACAGGGCTCGCTCCATGGCCTGGCTGTTAAGGTAGCCAGATCTCACAAAGATGACCGTGCAGTCCTGGACCCAGGGACTTGAGAAACACACCCATGCATGGACACACTGCCCTGAATCCCCAAAGCAGGGAGAAATGGGGGGAGAAGGACATACGGCATCAGCATTCCCCAGGGTGACTGCTCTCCCCGTCTCGGCTGAGCACATGCGCCTTCTAGAGAGTGTGCGTAAATACGTAAACAAATACATAATCGCCACCGTGATGAAACGCTCTCTCTGGGAACTGCGTCCTCCGCCCACATGTGTACCACGGTTTCCGTGTCCCCATGGTCCACTCTCACAGCTCACTGTGTAATGAAGTCACTGTTCCCGACACCACCCGCCCACGGGAGAACAGGAGCACGGCGTGGCTCACCTGGCTTCTTGCCGCCGTAGAAGTGAGTGGATTCAGCACAG
>NW_006159454.1:676126-678837 GCF_000334495.1 Tupaia belangeri chinensis | reverse complement strand
TGCCCCTAGAAGGCCCGTGTCATATCCTCGAAAGTCCTGCCCCGGTTCCAGGGATGCAGGTGGACAAAGCCAGTGAAGACAGCAGAAACAGACTCCTACATCCAATGCCACTGGAGGAAGAGCACTCCGGCCACACGCTGGAGGTCCAGGTGGGACAACCAACCACTGCCACCACAGATAGGCAGGGCCCCGGGCTGAAGAGTTCAGCCACAATAAACCAGGGAACGGGGCCTGGTCCAATTTCGAAGAAGGCCGCAAAGATGAAGATAGCCCCCCGCCAAGCAAAAATCCAAGTTAACCCTGTCATACACATCCTTGATAACCAAGAAATACTCGTGAGGATGGGACACAAAGCCAAGCCTCCAAGGCCTGACAGATGTAGGGACCTCCCCTGTCATCTCCACCAGAAACGTGCCTCGTAGGGAGGAGCAGGCTCGGGGGCTCGAAATCAGGAGTCCCATTTGGGGCATATTAAATTTGAGATTTATTTCTTTCCTTTTTTAAAATTTCTCCCATAACAGAGACACAGAATCACTCCAACCGAGTTTTCACACCCGTCTCCAGCCCCAACCCGGGTCACGGACACACGGAAGCCCTGCATGTCCAGGGAGGCCCTGTGATGTGAACCCTAGACCTCGCCCACGTGGGTCCAGTGGTGTTACTGCTGCAGCTGTGTAGCCCCAAATTTGACGTGTCCATCAGATCTCCAACTAGCCATAGCCGTAAGCAACTGACCATCGCCAAGACTAAGATTCAGCCTCTAGATGACTAGGAAAGACCACGCACAGAAAACTAAACAGAGGAGGGGCTAGCAGTTGGCGTGATGGCTATGTCACTGGACTCCCATGTAGTCAACCGCAGTTCAAGTCCCGGACCCGGTGGCTTAAACTCACGCCGGGTACGTGTGTGTGCTCCCAAGATCCCGAGAGGAGAATGGAGGAGAAGGGATTGTGGCATGTATCCCCCCCTGGGGGGTGATTTCTCGCTTTCTGTCTCTCTGCCTCTCTCTGTCTCTGGTGAGCGCACGCGCCCTATAGCAAAAACCTCTCCAAAAAATAAAAAATAAAAAGGAAAACTAAACAGAGGAAATCTACAGGTCTGGGAGAAGGGGAGCAGCAAGCCTAGCAAAGGAGATCGAGAAGGGCTAGCTCATGGAGCAGCGGTTAAGGAGCTAGACTCACACGTGGTCAGTCATAGTGGGCTTGAAACTCACACCACGCATGCGTGTGTCTAGGCCCAAAATCCCAAGAAGAGAATGGAGGAGAAGGGTGTGGCCATCCCCCTGACGGTGTTTCTCACTTTCTGTCTCTCAGGTGAGTTGTATGTGCCCTATAGCAAAAAAAAAAAAAATCTCTCCAGGGGCCAGCAGGTGGCGTGGCGGTTAGGGGTGCTGGTATCCCACATGGCCGACCATGGTTCAAGTCCCAAACCTGGTGACTTGTTTTCTCACTCCCCACCCCCCTGTCCCATCCCTCTCTTGAAACAAATGAATACATAAATAAAGTTAAGTAAAATAATTCTTTTAAAATTTTTTAAATCTCTCAAAAAAAAATAAAGATATCCAATAAATAAATAAATAAATAGATAGACAGATAAGGTTATCAGGGAAAATAAATAAATAGACAGATAAATAAATAAGGTATCAGGGAAAGACAGGCCATTGCAGAGGATGGAAAACAGAGCCCTTCGGATCTGGACACCAAAGAGGGGCTTCGGAAAGAGGGAGTGGTCAACGGTGTCACGGATCATGGATCATCGGGAAGCCCAGCAAAGCCAGGGCGGAACTGAACACTCCACATAGCAACAGGGATGTCAACGGGGTCCCGTACACAGCGACTGTACAGGCAAAAGTCAGGCTGGGCTAGTTTCAAGAGCCGGCAGAACACAGTAAGTACAGCAGGTCTTCCGGGCGCAAGAGAATCATGGACACAGGATGGCGGCTGGAGGGAGGGCCGGCCAGGAGGCTGGTCTGCAAACGTGAAGACTGACTGTGTGACTGCGGGAGGGCAGGACAGAGAGGGAGACTGACCACCTGGGCAGGGGTGAGGCTTGCCAGTGGGAAAGTCTGGGTGCAGCAGGTGGCGTGGTAGCTGGGGCGCTGGACTCCCACATGGCTGCCCAGGGTTCGAGTCCCGGACCTGGCGGCTTGCTTTCTCTCTTTCCATCTCTCTCATGACTATACCAAGTTAAACAATAATAATAATAAAGTAAATCATTCTTAAGGAGACGGAGCTCGGGAGCGCCGAGGCCGGTGGGAGGGCCGCGCAGGGACCGCAGCTGACGGTCGCAGAGCCGGGGTCCCCAGGACTGCGGCTAGGAGGGTCTTTACCCGACCTGGCTGACGCGGCTTCCGGGGGGACTGATATTTGGGGTGGCTCCGGGACCGAGCTCCGAGAGGGACGGGGAGCGGCCGAAGTACGGAGAGGGACGGGGAGCGGCCGAAGTACGGACCAGACAGCCTGGGGCAGAGGCGGCGGCTCGACTTACATCTTGTCCTTCTGGTGCTGTCGCTTCCCCATGGAGCCTCGACTGTTTCGGCGAACCACTTCCGTGTTTACGCCCCCCCACCCACACACACACCGGAAGCGGGCGCGTGGCATGCCGGGAGTTGTAGTTCCTTCGCTGACTGCGCGTGCTCAGAGGGTGGCCGGGGCTCAGTCCCTGGGTTCCTACTCTGGGCGTTCTAGTATGGGGTTGCTCACTTTTTTTTT
>NW_006159454.1:674167-674639 GCF_000334495.1 Tupaia belangeri chinensis | reverse complement strand
CGGAGAGGGACGGGGAGCGGCCGAAGTACGGACCAGACAGCCTGGGGCAGAGGCGGCGGCTCGACTTACATCTTGTCCTTCTGGTGCTGTCGCTTCCCCATGGCTGTGGCTGTGACGGCGGGACAGCGAGCGCGGAAAGTCAACGGCAGAAAACTCAGACCCTAAAGCCTCGGCCGTGTCGGCGAACCACTTCCGGGTTTACGCCCCCCCACCCACACACACACCGGAAGCGGGCGCGTGGCATGCCGGGAGTTGTAGTTCCTTCGCTGACTGCGCGTGCTCAGAGGGTGGCCGGGGCTCAGTCCCTGGGTTCCTACTCTGGGCGTTCTAGTATGGGGTTGCTCACTTTTTTTTTTAAAAAAATACAATTATTTTACCTACCTTTATCTATTCATTCATCCCAAAGAGGGACAGAGTGAGAGAGAAGGAAAGCGAAAAGGCACCCCGCCAGGTCGAAGCCACAAAACGCTGT
>NW_006159454.1:667277-673865 GCF_000334495.1 Tupaia belangeri chinensis | reverse complement strand
CCCTGACTCCCCCACTGTCCTGAACATCACCACCACGCAAAGCCAGTTGTCCTTGCTTTTTCTCATCTCACGGCTGGGTTCTTCTCATCTTGTAGGTTTCACCATAAATGTCACCTTCCCAGAGAGATGTCCCTGACTGTCCCTGACAGTCTCTCTAGACATCTCCCATTGGGTTTATCACAATGCACAATCGCATAACGATTCGGTCTACCTATGGGTTTAGTGGGGCCAGCAGGTGGCGTGGTGGTTCAGGTGCTGGGCTCCCACATGGCCGACTGCGGTGCAAGTCCTGGTGGCTTGAAAATCATACCAGGCACGTGTCTGCGTGCATGCCCAAAATCCCAGGAGGGGAATAAAGAAGGGATTGCAGCGTGCCTGTGCCCCTGAAGGGTGATTTCTCACTTTCCCTCCATGTCTCTACTACCTGCACCCTATGGCAAGAACCTTAAAAAAAAAAAAAAAAAAAGGGAACCATCAGTTAGCGTAATGGCTATGTCGCTGGACTCCCACGTAGTCGACCGCGGTTCGCGTCCCGGACCCGGGGGCTTAAAACTCATGCCGGGCGCGTGTGTGTGTGTGTGTGTGTGTGCGTGCCCAGGATCCCGAGAGGAGAATGGAGGAGAGGGGATTGCGGCGTGGCCAACCCCCCCTGGGGGGTGATTTCTCACTTTCTGTCTCTCTGTCTCTCTCTGTCTGTCTGGCGAGCACACACGCCCTATAGCGAAAACCTCTCCAAATAAAAAAAATTTTAAAAATAAAGTGGGGCCGGGAAGTGGTGTGGTGGTTAAGGCCCTGAACTCCCATGTGGCCGACTGGAGTTTGAATCTCAGACCTGGTAGCTTACTTTCTCACTTTCTCTCTCCTCTCTCTCTCTCTCATGAGTACACACACCTTGTAGCAAATTTTTTAAAATAACAATATAATGGGGGGAGACCAGCAGTTGGCATAATGGCTATGTTGCTGGACTCCCATGTAATCTACCGCAGTTTGAGTCCCAGACCCAGTGGCTTAAACTCATGCTGGGCGTGTGTGCGTGCGTGCCCAAGATCCCAAGAGGAGAATGGAGGAGAAGGGATTGCGGCGTGGCCAACCCCCCCTGGGGGGTGATTTCTCACTTTCTGTCTCTCTGTCTCTCTCTGTCTGTCTGGCAAGCACACGCGCCCTATAGCACACAAACCTCTCCAAAAAAAAAAAAAAAAAGTTGACATGGCTGGGGCCAGGAAGTGGCATAGTGGTTATGTCTCTGGACTCCCACATGGCTGACCGTGGTTCAAGTTCCAGACCCAGTGGCTTGAGAATCACTGGGACCAGCTGTTGGGATAGCAGTTAAGGGTGCTAGACTCTCCCATAGTCAACTGTGGTTCAAGTCCCAGACCTGGCAGCTTGCTTCCTCCCTTTCCTTTTCTCTCTCTTTCTGGTCAAATTAAGAAAAAAAAATAAAAAAGAAAAGAATAAAAATAAAAATAAATAAAGTTAAATAAGTAATTCTTTAAAAAATTTTTTAAAAAGAAAGGAAGTCGTACCGGGCGCGTGTGCGTGCCTGTCCAAGATCCTGGAAGGAGGATGGGGGAGAAAGGATTGCCATGTGTCCATCCCCCGGGGGGTGATTTCTCACTTTCCCTCTCTCCATCTCTCTGGCAAGCACATGTGCTAAGGAATGTGAGCAAGGGGACTTGGTCACAGCGCTGACCTGACCGCCTACTCCAGGCAGGCTCCCACCCTGGGGGCTAGGCTTGCACTGCACTGACCACCTCCTCAGGCTGGAGGGAGCCCACACAAGGAAGGCACCTCCATGGGGACTTTATTCATTCCTCAGGCCAGGGTCTGCAAGCAAGAGGTCACGGGCTCCTCTTGGGGGTCACGGGCTCTGCAGTGCCAGGGTCGTTTTCTGAGTCGTCTTTGGGTTTGGGCACGGGCTGGAACTTGAGGAGCATCGGCGGGGAGAAGATGGAAGCCTTGACAGCCGCAGATGGAGTCTCATCAGTGTCTTGGGAGACACTACAGGCCGAGGCCCTGCACGGGAGACATCCAAGACACGCCCATGAGATGGGACAACAGCACACTGGGCACCACGGGTATCCGTCACAGAACCCCAGGCTACAGGACGACTCCCAACACATTTCTCCTTCCAGAAACGTCCCAGGGTGTGTAGGCAAGGCTGCTTACTGCACCGATGGAATGTCTGTGATTGTAAAACCTAGAAATGATCTGAACGTCTAGCAGAGCAGAGCTAAAGGAAGCGCGGCACAGCTCTGCAGGAGACTGTTTTGCATCCGTTTAAAGGAATGAGGTAGCAGGGCCAGCATTTGGCATGGTGGTTAAGGCACTGAACTCCCACATAGCTGATTGCAGTTCGAGTCCCAAACCCAGTGGCTTGAAAATCACATCAAGTACACGTGTGTGTGTGTGCCCAAAGTCCCGGGAGGAGAATGGAGGGAAAGGGATTGCACCCCAGAGGGTGATTTTCCTCTCTCTATCTCTGTCTCTCTCTCCAGTGAGCACTCATGCCCAATGGCAAAAAATTCTTTAAGAAAAAAGAGTGAGGTAGATAATGAGTAAGGAGGTCCCATTGGTTTATTAATGAGAAGCAAATTGCTGAGAGGTACATGACATATGATCTCATTTGTGTTAAAAAATAAAATTAGCCAGTATGGAGGCCGGCAGGTGGCGTGGTGGTTAAGGTGCTAGACTCCCACATGGCTGAATGTGGTTCAAGTCCCAGACCTGGCAGCTTGTTTTCTTACTTTCTTTCTCTCTCTTACTTTGTCCCTCTCTGAACAAATTAAAGTAAATCAATACATAAATAAATAAAGTTAAATAATTCTCTATTTCTTAGAATTACATTATTCAGTTTTATTTATTGATTTAT
Source organism: Tupaia belangeri chinensis (assembly GCF_000334495.1). Lineage (NCBI taxonomy): Eukaryota > Metazoa > Chordata > Mammalia > Scandentia > Tupaiidae > Tupaia > Tupaia belangeri. The sequence goes on along the minus strand of NW_006159454.1, from coordinate 670,996 downwards.
TCATGTGCATGCATGCCCAAGATCCCGAGAGGAGAATGGAGGAGAAGGGATTGCGGCGTGGCCATCCCCCCTCGGGGGTGATTTCTCGCTTTCTGTTTCTTTGTCTCTCTCTGTCCTTCTGGAGAGCACACGTGCCCTATAGCAGAAACCTCTCTGGGGACCAGCAGGTGGCATGGTGGATAAGGTGCTGGACACTCCACATGGCTGACCACAGTTCAAGTCCCAGACCTGGTGGCTTGCCTTCTCAATTTCTGTGTGTGTGTGTGTGTGTGTGTGTGTGGTCAAATCAAATTTTAAAAAAGAATGAATAAATAAAATTAAATAATTCTTTAAAAAAAAACACTCTCAAAACATTTTAAAAAGTACACTTGAGCTGATTCCAGTTTCTTTCTCTAACTCTTTTTATTTTTATTTTTTAGACAGATTTTTTTGCTATCAGGCATGTGTACTCAACCAGTGAGAGAGAGAGTGTGAGAAATCATCCCCCAGGGGAAGGCCATGCCACAATCCCTTCTCCATGCTCCTCTTGGGGTGCTGGGCACTCGTACATGTGTGTCTGGCTTGAGTTTCAAGCCACCAGGTCCAGAACTTGAGCTCTGGTCAACCCTCTGGGAGTCTAGCGCCTTAACTACTACGCCACCTGCTGGTCCCGCTCTCTCTTTTTAAATGTATTGATCGGGCCTTGTGGCCTGGTGGTTAACGGACTGGCCAACTTTTGACCCGTATGGCCCATCACAATTCGAATCCAGACTCCGTGGCTTGGAAAACACACCAGGCATGTGTACATACGTGGCCCAAATCCCCACAGGATAAAGAAATGGAGGAAAATGGGCTGGGGCGTGGCCATGCCCACGGCGGGACGCTTTCTCCCTCCCCCTCTCTTCAGTCTCCCTGTCTCTCTTTGGGAACACACGCGCTCTCTGGCTATAAAATCAATAAATATGGGGGCAGCAGGTGGCGTCGTGGTGGGCATGCTGGACTCCCACGTGGCTGATCACGGTTCAAGTACCAGACCTGGTGGCTTGCTTTCTCACTTTCCTTTTCCTTCTCTTTTTATTTATTTATATATTTTGTGAGAGGTTTTTGCTATAGGGCGTGTGCGCTTGCCAGACAGACAGAGAGAGACAGAGAGACAGAAAGCAAGAAATCACCCCCCAGGGGTGATGGCCACACCGCAATCCCTTCTTCTCCATTCTCCTCTTGGGATCCTGGGCACGCACGCACATGCACCTGGCATGAATTTAAGCCACCGGGTCCAGGACTCGAACTGCGGTCGGCTACATGGGAGTCCAGCGACATAGCCATTATGCTAACTGCTGGTCCCTCCTTTTCCTTCTCTCTCTCATCTCTGAAGAGTACATGTGTCCTACAGCACATGAAAATTAAAGGGATAAAATAAAATAAACAACTAAATAATAAAGAAACATGTAAAGTTCATTCGTTTGTTTTTTCCAAGACAGACAGACAGCGAGACAGAGCAATGAAGTACTGGCACACGCTACAACACGGATGAACCTCGAAAGCATCATGCTAAGTGGAAGCAACCAGATCCCGCTTGTATGAAATGTCTAGAATATGGGAATCTGGAGAGGCGGAATGTAGGTTAGTGCTTGCCAGGGGTTGGCCGATGGCGAAACCGGAAGTGACAGCTTCGGGGGAAGGATGTCTCTCTCTCTTTTTTTCTTTTTTTTGGAGAGTTTTTTTTTTTTTTTTTTTTTTTTTTTTTTTTTTTTTTTTTGCTATAGGGTGCGTGTGCTCACCAGAGAGACAGAAAGCGAGAAATCACCCTCCCCAGGGGGGATGGCCACACTGCAATCCCTTCTCCATTCTCCTCTCAGGATCTTGGGCATGCATGCACACGTGCCTGGTGTGAGTTTAAGCCACCGGGTCCGGGACTTGAACCGCGGTTGACTACATGGGAGTCAGCGACATAACCATTACGCTAACTGCTGGTCCCAGGATGTCTTTTTAATTGTCATAAAATATACATACAATGCACTGTTTCAGTGGCATTAGGTACCTCCACAGTGTTGTGTAGCTATCGCTACTGTTTCTGGAACTTTCTCTCTTTCTTTTAAGAATGATTAGTTAAGTTTTATTTACTATTACTATTTTTTTATTTCTTTTAGGGCACGTGTGCTCACCAGAGAGAGAAACAGAGAGAGGGGAAGTGAGAAAACCAGCCATCAGGTCCCGAATTTAAACCGTGGTCAGCCATGTGAGAGTCCAGTGCCCCTAACCACCACGTCACCCGCTGGACGCTGGCATGTTTTTAAGAATTATTTTATTTAGGGACCAGCAGTTAGCATAATGGCTATGTCGCTGGATTCTCACATAGTCGACCGCGGTTCAAGTCCCGGACCCGGTGGCTTAAACTCACGCCGGGTGCTTGTGCGTGTGTGCCCAAGATCCCGAGAGGAGAATGGAGGAGAAGGGATTAATAAATAAATAAATAAATAAATAAATAAATAAATAAATAAAGTCTATTTTAAAAACGAAAAGCTGGGGACCAGTAGGTGGCGTGGTGGTTAAGGTGCTGGACACTCCCACATGGCCAACCACGGTTCAAGTCCCGGACCTGGCAGCTTCCTTTGTCCCTTTCCCTCTTTCTCTCTCTCTCGTGAAATTAAAATAAATGAATAAATAAATAAAATTCAATAAGTAATACATTTAAAAAATAATAAAAATTAAAATTAAAACCAAAAAGCTGGGTCACGCAGGTAGCATAGAGACTAAGGTGGCTGGATCTCACATGGCCAGCTGTATAGTTCAAGTCCTGGATCCAGCAGCTTGCAAATCATGCCGGGCATATGTGCATGCTCAAAACTCCAAGAGGGGAATGGGGGGAGAAGGGATTGTGGCGTGGTCATGCCGGCTGGGGGACTATTTCTCACTTTCCCTCTCTCTGCCTCTGTCTTCTTTGTCTCGCTCTGGTGAGCGCATGCATCCCATGGCAAAACACTTTAAAAAAAAAAAAAAGAAAGAAAGAAATGAGCTAAGAAGTCATGAAAGACATGAAGCTTAAACTTGAAGCTTATTACTGAGTGAAATAAGCCACTGGGAGCCAGCCAGGTGCATAGTGGTTAAGGTGGCTGGATCCCACATCGCTAACCAAGTAGTCTGAGTTCTAGCAGCTTCGAAAACATGCCGGGCGCGTGTGCGTGTGTGCCCCAAATCCTGGAGGAGAATGGAGGAGAAGGGACTGTGGGGCAGCCATCCCCTGGGGGGTGATTTCTCCCTTTCTCTCTGGTGAGTGCATGCTCATTATAGCAAAAATTAAAGGGAAAAAAAAAAAAAGCAGGTGATTAAAAAACAATTATATTAAAAAAGTATTCCATAAAACCTCCTTTGTGGGACCAGCAGTTAGCGTAATGGCTATGTCGCTGGACTCCCATGTAGTCGACCGCGGTTCGCATCCCAGACCCAGTGGCTTAAACTCACGCCGGGCGCGTGTGCGTGCGTGCCCAAGATCCCGAGAGGAGAATGGAGGAGAAGGGATTGCGGTGTGACCATTCCCCCGGGGGTGATTTCTCGCTTTCTGTCTCTCTGTCTCTTTCTGTCTTTCTGTTGAGCGCATGCACCCTATAGCTAAAAAAACCTCTCCAGAAAATAAATAAATAAAATTTAAAAAAACCTCTTTTGCAACACACATAACTCGTATCAATCATAAATTGATGGCATCATCCCTTTTCTGGATCTCTGGGTAGTCTGTTCCAACT
>NW_006159454.1:659745-666576 GCF_000334495.1 Tupaia belangeri chinensis | reverse complement strand
TCCCCAGGGGGGATGGCCACGCCGCAATCCCTTCTCCTCCATTCTCCTCTCGGGATCTTGGACACGCACGCACACGCACCCGGCATGAGTTTTAAGCCACCGGGTCCGGGAGGCGAACCACGGTCGACTACGTGGGAGTCCAGCAACATAGCCATTACGCTAACTGCTGGTTCCCTAAATTTATTTTTTATAGATTTTTGCTATAGGGTACGTGTACTTGCCAGAGAGACAGAAAGTGAGAAACCACCACCCAGGGGGGGATGGCCATGCCACAATCCCTTCTCCTCCATTCTCCTCTCGGGATCTTGGGCACACACACACACCTGGCATGAGTTTAAGCCACCAGGTCCAGGACTCGAACTGCGGGGGACTACGTGGGAGTCCAGCGAGGTAGCCATTATGCCAACTGCTGGTCCCAGGCTTGTTCTGACCATTACAAACATGGGGCAAGGAGTGTGACTCCAAACAGCCCTGATGACATCCTCAGGGTCATTCCTGAAAGTGGGAGGGACATCGTCCTGCAGGCTTTCAGTCCCCGTGTACACCTCCCCACGGAGATGCCAGTCCAGATGGGAGCACCAGGCACCCTGGGCTGGGCCAGGCCAGAGCCAGGACATCGTCCAACGCGGAGACACAGAGCCAGGCTTACCAGGGGAGGCCAGGACAGTGGAGCTTGTGTGCACCGCTTCCAGTCAGGTAGGAGAAATGGAAGCCTCCGGGATTGAGGACCAAGGGGGTCAGGTCAACCATGTGGCTGCAAAAGAGCGCAGAGACGGCCATCGGCCCACATGTGCAGACCACGCCGGGCAGAGCCCTGAGCCCCGCCTCCTCCCCGTGACATTAACTAAGGGGTCGGGGAGAAATGGCCAGAGCCTGGCAGGCGGGGTGCGCCGATGCGTTCACTTCCTCCAGCCCAGAGGAATGCCTTTCACCTCTTTGGGTTTGATGACAGGCCACTCCAGTTTAATTTCCCTTCAGACCTTGACATGTCCGAGTTCTCCATCTGCGGGAAACAGAAGAACTCTCAGGACAAAGGTATGGGCCTTGCCTTATACAAGAACCAGAACTTGGGACCAGCAGTTAGCGTCATGGCTATGTCACTGGACTCTCATGTAGTCGACCACGGTTCGCGTCCTGGACCCGGTGGCTTAACCTCATGCCAAGCGCGTGTGCGTGCGTGCCCAAGATCCCAAGAGGAGAATGGAGGAGAAGGGATTGCAGCGTGGCCATCCCCCCTGGGGGATGTTTTCTCGCTTTCTATCTCCCTGTCTTTTGTCTGTCATGCGCCCTATGGCAAAAACTTCTCAAAAAAAAGAACCAGCTTCATGGCTTCCGTTCAATCGGCAGAGCCTGCTGAATCCTCCCATCTTCCACACCCACCCTGAGCATGGCGTTAGGGGATGGAACACGGAATGGGGACTGGAGCTGACCGAGGGGGGTCTAGCCCGGGCTGGAGGATGGGGGACTGCCTGGAGAGGCGGTGGCATGCGAAGGGAGCTGGGCAGGGTGTGTGGCATTCTGGAGGCCTGGTGGTTCAGAAGGGCCTCGCAAGCGAGGGCAGCATGGGGACAACACCCAGGTGGAGGAAGCAGGTGTGAGGGGAGAGAGGCGGGCGGGATCGTGGTTTTCCACTTGTCCTTTTGGGAGCCTCGGGGTTCTGCCCATCGCTCCTCAGGCTGCCCTGCTCACCTGAGGCCAAGGAGGTGAGGCTCTGTGCCTTCAACTCCCACTCCACCCCTGCAACCCCAGCCGCCCCTGCTAGCCACGTTTGCCCCCGGCCTTCCACTCTAGACCTTGTCAGCAAAGAGGACTGTGCTGAGTCGCTCTGTAGGCCTGGGGGAGCCGTGGACGTTTCTGAACCTGGGGCCGGTCGGTCGGGGAGTTGGAGGCCACCCCACCCTGAGGTGCCTTGCGTGGGGGAGACGCCTACTGACCGGCTTGCTGGGCAGTGGAGAGAAGGGGCCAAAGACCCTGGGCATAGTGTAGATGGGAGGTGACGAGGCCACCACGGATGCCAGGGTGGTGGCAGGGGGTGGCAGCGGCGGAGGTGGCAAGAGTGCTGGTGGCAGGCATGGGGAGGTCGACCGGTCCAGCAAGAGGATGGGTCCTGGCTTCCTCAACTTGGGTTTCCTTCTCTTCTTCCTGGTGCCTGCGATAGAAGGGTGTAAGTGAGCACCCGCCCTGCGGCCAGAGCAGGGCGGAGCGGGGCCGGCCACAGAACAGGGGCTTTAATAAAAATGAGGGCCGACAGGTGGCGCGGTGGTGAAGGGTGCAGGACTCCCACATGGCTGACTGTGGTTTGAGTCCCAGACTCGGCAGCTTGAAACTCATGCTGGTCATGCGTGCCCAAGATCCCAAAAGGAGAATGGAGAAGGGACAGCAGCGTGGCCATGCCCCCTGGAGATGATTTCTCACCTTCTGTCTCTCTCTGTCTCTCCGGCGAGCTCATGCGCCTTATGGCAAAAATCTCTCCCCCTAAAAAAGAACGCTGCAGGGCCGGCAGGTGGTATGGTGGTTAAGGGCACTGGACTCCCACATGGCCAACCATGGTTCGAGTCCCAGACCTGGTAACTTGCTCTCTCACTTTCCCTCTCTCTCTTCCTCTGTCCCTCTCTGGTCAAATTACAATAAGTAATTAAATAAAGTTAAATAAAATAATTAAAAAATATATATTGGAACCAGCAGATGGCATAATGGTTATGTCACTGAACTCCCACATAGTCGACTGCTGTTCAAGTCCCAGACCCAATGACTTAAATCTCTCACCAGCATGTGTGTGTGCCCAAGATCCTGAGAGAGGGGTGGAGGAGAAGGGACTGTGGTGTGGCCATTCCCCTCAGGAGTGACTTCTTGCTTTCTGTCTCTCTCTGTCTCTCCGGCGAGCACATGTGCCCCATAGCAAAAATCTCCCCCCACAAAAAAAAAACATTGGAGCCATCAGGTAGCATAGTGGTTAAGGTCCTGAACTCCCACATGGCTGATTGTGGTTCGAGTCTCAGACCAGGCAGCTTGAAACTCATGTTGGGCGTGTGTGTGCCCAAAATCCCAAGAGGAGAATGGAGGAGAAAGAATTTCAGTGTGGCCATCTCCCCTGGGGGCTGATTTCTCACTTTCTCTCTTTGTCTTGTTCTGTCTCTCTGGCAAACATAGAAAAAAAATCTCTTAAAAAATATGTTGGGGCCAGCAGGTGGCCTGGTGGTTAAGGCACTGGACTCCCCCGTGGCTGACTCCTATTTGACTCCCAGACCCAACTTGAAAATCGCTCTGGGTATATGGGTGTATGTGCCCCAAATCCGGAGAGAATGGAGGAGAAGGGATTGAGGTGTGGCCATCTCTCATAGCGGTGATTTCTCACTTTCCCTCTCACTTTCTGTCTCTGGTGAGTGCACAGTCTCTATGCCAAAAACCTATAAAGCTGACATTCCTGTGGGGGAGAAATCGAGAAATAAATAAGGAAATAAAAAACATATTAAATGATGACGGATGGGAGAGAAAGCAAGACAGAGGCTGAGATCGGAACGGCTGCAGAGATTGCAGTCTCAAAGATGCTGTCCTGGACAGGGCTCGCTGTGCTGGAGGGGCACAAAGGTGAGTGACCAGCTGGCGAACACCCCAGGCAGGCAGAGGAACCGGTCAGTGCAAAGTCCTGGGGCAGGAGCTCGCTTGTCCTGTTCGAGGAGTAGCAAAGGGCCCAGTACTGGAGTGCCGTGAGAATGGAAGCGAGGTCAGAGATGCTGAGTGTGCAGACTGAGGGGTGATGGAGCCTAAAATGATTTGATTAAGGGTCTGTGCACTGGAGCTGGAGACACTGAGAACTCATACAAGAGGAGAGAGAAACCAGGTGATACTACTGTGAAATACGATGCAGAACAAGGATGCCACAGGACCAATGTCAGAATACAGATCCACATTCCCGAGTGGATCCCAAATCTAGCGTGGAGGCATTCACTGGAGTGACAAGTACTCAGGCTTTGAAATGATACAACCAAGCTTAAAGGTTTTTTTAAGAAGAATTATTTTATTTAAGTTTACTTATTTATTTTAATTTGACCAGAGAAGAACAGAGAGAGAGAAAGGGAAAGCAGGAAAGCAAGCTGCCAGGTCCAGGACTCAAACCACAGTCAAGTTCAAGCCCCTCAAAACCTTTTTTAAAAAATGTTTATTCAGGGACCAGCAGGTGGTGAGGTGGTTAAGGTGCTGGACACTCCCACATGGCTGACCACGGTTCGAGTCCTGGACCTGGTGGCTTGCTTTCTCACTTTCCTCTCTCTCTCTGTGTGTCTCTGGTCAAATTAAAATGAAGGAAGAAATGAATGAATAAATAAATCTTTTGGGACCAGCTGTTAGCGTAATGGCTATATTGCTGGACTCCCACATAGTCGACCGCAGTTCGAGTCCCAGACCTGGTGTCTTCAACTCACGCTGGGCCCGTGTGCATGTGTGCCCAAGATCCCAAGAGGAAAATGGAGGGAAAGGGATTGCAGCGTGGCCATCCCCTCTGAGGGGTGATTTCTCGCTTTCTATCTCTCTGTCTCTCTCTGTCTGTCTGGTGAGCACATGCGCCCTATAGCAAAAATCTCTCCAAAATAAATAAATAAATAAATAAGTAAATAAAATCTTTTAAAAAATGTTTATTGAGGAGACTAGCAGGTGGCATGGTGGTTAAGGTGCTGGACACTCCCACATGGCTGACCATGGTTCAAGTCCCGCATCTTGGACCTGGTGGCTTGCTCTCTCACTTTCTCTCTCTGGTCAAATTAAAATAAAATGAATGAATAAATAAAATTAAATAATTTTTGAGAGGTTTTTGCCACAGGGCACATGTGCTCACCAGAAGGACAGAGAGAGACAGAGAGACAGAAGGCAAGAACTGCCCCCCCCCAGGGGGATGGCCACACCACAATCCCTTCTCCTCCATTCTCCTCTCGGGATCTTGGGCACACATACACACATGCCCGGCGTGAGTTTAAGTCCCCGGGTCCAGGACTTGAACCATAGTTAACTACATGGGAGTCCAGCGAAATAGCATTACACCAACTGCTAGTGCCGAAATTAAATAATTCTTTAAAAGAATGTTTACTGAGGAGGGGCTGACAGGTGGTATGACGGTTAAGGGTGCTGGACTCCCATATGGCTGACCAAGGTTTGAATCCCGGGCCTGGTGGCTTGCTTTCTTGCTTTCCCCCTCTCTCTTTCTCTGGTCAGATTAAAATGACTAAATAAAGTTAAATTAAAAATAATTCTTTTTTTTTTTAAGTGTGTTTTTAAAATGCTTATTGAGGGGACCAGCAGGTGGTATGGTGGTTAAGGCGCTGGACACACTCACATGGCTGACCACACTTCGAGTCTCAGACCTGGCGGCTTGCTTTCTCACTTTCTTTCTCTCACTTGGGTGTGTGTGTGTGTGTCTGGTCAAAAGAAAATAAATGAATTAAATTAAATTAAGTAATTCTTTTTTTTAAATGTTTATTGAACCAGCAGGTGGCATAGTAAATTACGTCACTGGATTCCTATTTGACCATGTGGTCGACCGCAGTTGAGTCCCTGGTGGCTTGAAAACCACACTGGGTACGTGTGCACGCATGCCCAACATCCTAGGAGAATGGAGGTGGAGGGACTGCAATATGGCCATCTCCCTGCGGGTGATTTCTCAGCCCCCCACCCCGCCCAGCCCCGTGAGCACATGCACCCTATAGCAAAAAAATAAAAATAAAAAACGAAAAAAAAGAAAAAAACAAGCCCTTGCCAATAAAAAGTTCATTCGTTCTTTCTTTCTATGTAGGTGAGAGGGAACGAGCACCCAGAGGGTCTTTAAATAGTTTAACTTTATTCATTTTAATTTGACCAGAGAGGGACAGAGCGAGCAAGAGAGAGAGAAACCAAGCCACCCGGTCCAGGATTTGAACCACAGTCGGCCACGTGAGAGTCCAGTATCCTCAATCACCTTGCCATCTGCCAGCCACCCCCCCCCCAACACACACACACACAGAATCTTGACACCACGATTCACACCCAGCTTCAGCCAGCCCGGGATCACTGGACCCCACACGTGTGGCATCTTTAGGGAGCGCTCTATGGGTGGACCCAGAGCTTGCCCGTATGGATCGGCCTCCCAGAGTGCACTTTTAACTGGGCCACTGACGGGCCCCACGTGGGGTCTTCACAACCAGAAAAGCAGGCCCGCAGAGGGCGCCAGAGCTGAGTGACAACTCCCAGGGCCACTGCTGACAGGCACCGACTCGCACCACCCCACCAGCCCCTGCTCCAGCTAGGCCAGGCGCAGGCAGGGTCCAGGGTGGACTGACTTCCAAGGGCAGAATCTCCTGGGAAGTCCTGGGGAGACGCAGCCAAGGAGAGATGAGCTTGGCCTAGGCAGGTTGGCCTGCCACTCACCCCTCACACACTAAGTCTACCAGCACCTGCGTGGAGTATCCAGGTCCGCGACGGCGAGCCCGCTGGCTACACCCAACCTGGGGGCCATCGGTGGGGTGAGGAAAAGGACCCCCCCCTCCATGAGGACACACACATCGAGGTCCTGCCGCACTGGGTGTTCCTTCCTATGTTTTAAAAAAATATTTACTTAACTTTATTTGTCATCATTCTTTTTTTTAAAAAAAGAAATTTCCATTTGTTATTATTATTATTATTTTTTTTTTGGAGAGGTTTTTGCTAATAGGGTGCGTGCGCTCGCCAGACAGAGACAGAGGGACAGAAAGCGAGAAATCACCCTCCAGGGGGGATCCCACGCTGCAATCCCTTCTCCTCCATTCTCCTCTCGGGATCTTGGGCATGCACACACACATGCCCGGCGTGAGTTCAAGCCACCAGGCC
>NW_006159454.1:654573-657989 GCF_000334495.1 Tupaia belangeri chinensis | reverse complement strand
AGAGAATGTAAGTTGTCAGGTTCGGGACTCAAACCGTGGTCTGCCATGTGGGAATCCAACACCTTTAACCACCAGACCACCTGCCAGCCCCTTATCACTCATTTTGTAAATTGATCAGAAAGAGAGTGGGAAACTGAGAAAACTGACAGGTCCTGGACTTGAACTGCTCCTGGCCATGTAGGAGCCACACTGTAACTACCATACCATCGGTGGGCCCTCCTTTTAATTAATTAATTAATTAGAGAGGTTTTTGGTATAGGGTGTGTGCGGTTGCCAGAAAGACAGAGAAAGTGAGAAATCATTCCCCGGGGGCGGGGGGGAATGGCCACACCGCAATCTCGTCTTCTCCATTCTCCTCTCGGGATCTTGGGCACGCATGCACACGTGCCCAGCGTGAGTGTAAGTCACCAGGTCCAGGACTTGAACTGCAATCGACTACATGGGAGTCCAGCGACATAGACATTACGCCAACTGCTGGTCCCTTCCTTTCTGTTTTTTAAGAGGTTTTTGCCTTAGAGTGTGAGTGCTCACCAAAGAGAGAGAGAGGACAGAAACAGTGAAAGGGAAAGTGAGAAATTACCCCCCGGGTGAATGGCCACGCCACAATCCCTTCTCCTCCTGGGATCTTGGGCACATAAACACACATGTCCGGCATGAGTTTCAACCCACCGGGTCCTGGACTCGAACTGTGGAGGACCATGTGGGAGTCCATAACATAACTACTATGCCATCGGCTAGCCCTGTGGGTGTCCCATTTTTGTGGGTTTGTATCTGTCGTTAGCGTCTGCCGGTGGTGTGGCTCTGTCCCCACCTAGGTCACTCTAAGGCCTTGTCTGGATTCAGGGATTCGCTACTTCCGGTAGGGGCGGAGCTACTTCAGGTAGAGGCGGAGCTACTTCCCTCTGCATCACATAGGGTGGCCCAGCTCACCTGGGGTGCTGAGGGTTGAGTTCTCCACATCACCGTTTCGTTTCCAGGCCAGACTGCCCCATCTGTAGCACACACGCACACACACACACACACACACACACAACTGGAGGCAGCTGCTGTAATTTATCCAGTCTTCCAGAAGACGTTACCCACACACACAGTCACAGAGTAAGCCATGGAGCCTGGTCTGGACCTGGGTCTGTGTTGCCTTAAGCCCAGGCTCTCAGCCCCAAGGTCCGTGCTGGGTGGTGTGACTCTCATTACAGACAAAGAGATGTGCAGTTTCTGGCGGTAGGCCACGTGAGGGGCTCTCTAACACCCACTTTGTGGGTAGTCTCCAACTTTTTTTATTTTTTAAAAATATTTTTGCTATAGGGCATGTGTGCTCACCGGAGAGACAGAGAGACAGAAAGCGAGAAATCACCCCCCACAGGGAGGATGGTCACAATGCAATCCCTTCTCCTCCATTCTCCTCTCGGCATCCTGGGCGCACACGCACACGCACCCGGTGTGAGTTTTAAGACACTGGGTCTGGGATGCGAACCACAGTCAGCTGTGTAGGAGTCCAGCGACGTAACTATTGGGGCCATCTGCTGGTCCCGGTATTCTACAACTGTGAACAGTGGAAACAGCAAACTCATTGGATACAGGAGGAAGATGTAAAATAGAGGCAAGGAGGCCAGCCTTGGCGGTGCAGGCACCAGGGGGCGGAACTTCAGCGCTGGGAGCCACATGGCCAACCCGGGTTGGGTTACCTGAGTCAGGAGCAGCTTGCAGCCCTTCACCCTACCTCCACTCTAAGATAAGCTGAGGGTTAGGAGAGCGCTCTGGCTCAGAAAGTCTACCGGATTTGGTCAAATCACACAGCCAGGAAAGGACAGAGCTGAAGTCAGTCTCATAATCAACTCACCTAGTCAGGGAAAGCACCTCTGGTTTTCTTTTCTTTTCTTTTTTTTGGAGAGGTTTTTGCTACAGGGCGCTTGTGCTCACCAGAAAGACAGAGAGAGACCGAGAGAGAGAAAGTGAGAAATCACACCCCCTCCCCCCAGGGGGATGGCCATGCTGCAATCCCTTCTCCTCCATTCTCCTCTCGGGACCTTGGGCACGCATGCACATGCACCCGGTGTGAGTTTTAAGCCACCGGGTCCAGGACTTGAACCACGGTTGACTACATGGCAGTCAGCGACATAGCCATTATGCAAACTGCTGGGCCCTCTTCTACTTTTTTAAGTTGATGTATTTTTTTTTTTTTTTTAAGAAAGAGTTTTGCTATAGGGCATGTGTGCTTGCTGGAGAGACAGAGAGAAGAAGCAAAAATCACCCCCGGGGGGGATGGCCATGCTGCAATCCCTTCTCCATTCTCCTCTCCTCTTGGGATCTTGGTTACACAAGCACACAGGGCCGGCATGACTTTTAAGCCGCCAGGCCTGGGATTCGAACCATAGTCGACTACATGGGAGTCCAGCGACGTAGCCATTACGCCATCTGCTGGTCGCAAGTTGATGTATTTAATTCACGTGAGAGAGACAGTGAGACACAAGCACATTCAACCGGGTCTCACGCAGTGATCCTTCCCCTAGCCTTCCCTTCTAAGGAGGATCACAGGTTTGCGTGCACACCCAGCATGGACGACTCAGCTAGGAAATGTACCCCGATCTTCCGTACGGATCCGGGATGACAGCAGATGTCCTACTACCGCGCTGGGCTGTCAGCAGCCATTCTCTCCCTGGTCCAGCCTGCCCAGGCCCCCTTCCTGCTCTGGATAGCAAACGCTGGGGACAGTGGGAGTGAGCACTTAAAGTAGACCTGAGCCGTCACTCGGCCCGCAGCCGTCCTGGGCTCAGACTCCAGGGTCCCGCGCCTGGCAGAGGTCGAACCTCACCCTGGGAGTACAGGTGCACGCGGTGGATGCTCCTCTTCAGCTGCTCCAAGCGCTGGTGCATCTCTAAGGCACCCATGCTGTTGCAATGGTTCAGCTCCCCCTGGAAGGCACGGAAGAACTTCGCCTGCAAACCACAGCAGAGGCAGGGCTGGAGAGAGCCAGAGGCGTGAGATGCCTACAGGCTCCCCCGGGCCGGGCAGCCTCCAGCTTCTGGAAGACCTGTCCTGGAGCCCTAGAAGGGCCGGACGGTGCATTCCGAGATCCGCCCGGGGAACTGCAGCCCAGAGAAGCGACGGCTCCCGCCCTCCTAGCCACGCGCCCCGGCGGCCGCACCCAAAGGAAGGAGAGGAGCCCGCGGCGCTCGCATTCGGTCTGCTTGCCCTTGCGCACCACCCTCTCCGCCAGTGCGGGGTTGCGGTCCAGGCTGCGGAAGAGGCGGCGCAGGGAGCGCTCGGTGTGGGTGGCAGCCTGCCTCTCGAAGTCCTCCTCGGAGATGAGCTGGCAGAAGGTCACGCTCTGGGGAAACTCGCTGTCGAACTCGTCTAGGATCTCCATTCGAGAGGGATTGCTGGCGGGCCCGGGCTGCCTGGGGGCGGAGCGGCCG
>NW_006159454.1:648061-654392 GCF_000334495.1 Tupaia belangeri chinensis | reverse complement strand
CCACCCAATCCGTGCCGAGGCGGGGGGCGGGGCCAACCTCCGCACGCGACAATGCCCGCCGTTCTGGGCATGCGCCCTCACGCCCTCGACGGGGCGAACGCGGCTGGGCTGTTTGCAGCTCGGTGTGAACGAAGGTTGTCGGCGCCTAGATTGCCCGGGCTCACTCAGGGCTACGCGGACGACGTGGCCAGCGTCCGAGCTCTTCCAGCTAAAATTTTTTAAAAAGAATTATTTTACTCTGTGTATTAATTTATCTTTAATTTGACCGGTGAGAGAGAGAGGTGAAAAAGCAAGCCACCAGGTCCGGGACTTGAACCACACTCCCATGTGGAAGTGTCCAGTTCCTTAACCACCATGCCACCCACTGGTTCCCCCCTCACCCCCAGCTCTTCGAACCTTTTTGTTTGGAGAGATTCTTGCTATAGGGCACTTGCGCTCACAAGAAAGAGACTGAAAGCGAGAAATCACCCCTCAGGGGGGATGGTCATGCCACAATCCCTTCTCCATTCTCCTCAGGATCTTGGGCACGCACGCACAAGTGTCTGCTGTCAGTTTAAGCCACCAGATCCAGGACTCGAATCGTGGTGGACAACATGGGAGTCCAGCGATTACGCCAACTGCTGGTCCCAGCTCTTCCAACTTTTATAAGGCCTCCACCAGCTCCTCCCACCTTCCATGGATGCCCTATTTGAGGTCTGTTGCCTCCCCTCCTCCCTACCCAGGCAACACCACCAAGGACTCCACTCTGCCGGATTTTTTTGTTGTTGTTGTAGAGGTTTTTGCTATAGGGTGCGTGCACTCACCAGACAGAGAGACAGAAAGCGAGAAATCACCCCCCAGGGGGCATGGCCACGCTGCAATCCCCTCTCCCCTGTTCTCCGCTAGGGATCTTGGGCACGCACGCACATGCACCCGGTGTGAGTTTTAAGCCACCGGGTCCGGGACTCAAACCGCGGTCGACAACATGGGAGTCCAGCGACATAGCCATTACACTAACTGCTGGTCTCCGCTCTGCCGATTTTTTCATCCTCTTCCTGTCCAGCATCAAACCCACTCCTCCCCAGCTTCTGTCCTCCCTCCTCCCGGGTCAGTTCGCTCTAGCCTGGCTGTGGTCTCTTCACCTGCATCTCCAGCCCCTCCTGTGACCATGGGCTGCGTCTCTGAAGGTCTTATCTTCATCATGTCTTTAATGACCTCCATCCTGGTTAGAACCCAAAACCATCTGGGGCTCATCCCTCTCTTGAGCTCCAGACCCATGTCCGAATGTCCACTGAGGACGATTCTTGGGCATCTCACATGGAATGCACCCAGAGTCACAACTCCCCCCGCTCCACCGAATCCTGTTTTTCTCCCCCCTACTCAGTCAGCCACTGACCCACCACCCACCCCTTCCTCTTTTTTTTTTAAAGATTAATTAATTTATTATTGCTATTTAATTTTATCAGAGCCAGGCACGGTGGTGGAAGTGAGAAAGCAGTCCCACCAACACCACTACTGGCCCTGAGATCCATGGAGTGTACTTGAGAAGCCAAACTGTATTTTTCACTTTTTTTTTAAAAGGAGAAATCTGTATTGTATTATTTTATTTATTTATTTATTTATTTTTGGGAGAGGTTTTTGCTATAGGGAGCATGCACTCATCAGAAAGACAGAGACAGAGAGACAGAAAGCGAGAAATCACCCCCCGGGGAGATGGCCACCCAACCCCATCTCCTTCATTCTCCTCTCGGGATCTTGGGCCCCCACGCACACACACCCCCAACGTGAGTTTAAGCCACCGGATCTGGGACTCAAACCGTAGTCGGCTACATGGGAATTCAGTGGCATAGCCATTATGGTAACTGCTGGTCCCTATTATTATTATTTTTAATTTGACCAGACATAGACAGAAAGAAAAAGGGAAAGCAAGAAACCAAGGCACCAGGTCCGGGACTCAAACCACAGTTGGCCATGTGGGAATGTAGCACCTTTAACCACTATGCACTTCTAAGTTTTGTTAGAGGGTCTGTGCATTCACCAGGGAGAGAGAGGGAAAGTGAGAAGTCACCCGCTGTGGGGATGGCCTTTCTCCTTCGTTCACCTCTCAGGATTTGGGGCAAGCAGGCACACGTGCCCAGAGGTTTGAAACACACCAGGCCTAGGCCTCGAACCACACAGTTGCCCATGTGGGATCCAACGGCCTTAGCCACTGCCACCTGTAGATCCCGCTCTCTCCAAGGAGGAGGAAGGGCTCACTTCCTCCTACCTGGAAGTGAGAGTGAGGAGCAGATAACCGAGAAGGAATAGGGGCTGCTCTTGGATTACAGACGGACATTCAGATATGCTGGGGCTCCAATCTCCATTCCACCCTCCTCTCCAGTCTGATTTTTTCTTTTCTTTTTTTTTGGAGAGGTTTTTGTTATAGGGCGTGTGCACTCACAAGAAAGACAGAGAGGCAGAAAGTGAGAAATCACGCCCCGGGGGGGGGGGATGGCCACTCCTGAATCCCTTCTCCTCCATTTTCCTCTTGGGAGCTTGGGCACGCACATGCGCCCAGTGTGAGTTTAAGCCACCGGGTCTGAGACTTGAACCACGGTCCAGCAACATAGCCATTATGCCAACTGCTGGTCCCCACTCTTTTCCTTTTTTTTTTTTTTCTTTTTGGAGAGGTTTTTGCTATAGGGTGCGTGCGCTTGCCAGACAAACAGAGAGAGAGACAGACATAGAGACAGAAAGCGAGAAATCACCCCCTAGGGGGGATGGTCACGCTGCAATCCCTTCTCCTCCATTCTCCTCTCAGGATCTGGGGCACGCACGCACACACGCCCGGTGTGAGTTCTAAGCCATTGGGTCCAGGGCGCAAACCGCGGTCGACTACGTGGGAGTCCAGCGACATAGCCATTACGCTAACTGCTGGTTCCCCCCACTCTTTGACTTTTAAATATATAGTATGTGCCCTTTTTTTCAAATAGGACAAGCACCCTTAAGGGTCAAGCAGACCCAATTTATTTTTATGCTGTGCTAGTAACCATGCTTCTCACGGTATAGATCTATTTGTATTTTTTTTTTTTTAAGAGAGATTTTTGCTATAGGGTGTGTGCGCTCCCCGAAGAGACAGAGAGAGTGAGACAGAAAGTGAGAAATCACCCCTCAGGAGGAATGGCCACACCACAATCCCTTCTCTATTTTTCTCTTGGGATTTCAGGAGCGTAAGTTGCCCAGTTTGTTTTAAGCTACTGGGTCCAGGACTCAAACAGTGATCGACACACGGGAGTTTAGCGACCTAACCATTATGCCATCTGCTGGTCCAAATTTATTCATATTTTTAAAAAGTGTACAATACGGGTCGCAGGTGGTGTGATGGTTAATGTACTGGACTCCCAGACGGCCAGCCATGGTTTGAGTCTCAGACCTGGCAGCTTGCTTTCTCACTTTCCCTCTCTCTCTCTCTGGTCAAATTTTAAAATAATGGTGAGAGGCTGGCAGATGGCATGGTGGTTCAGCCATGGCTGAACTCGGTTTGAGACCTGGACCCGGAGACTTGCTTTCTCATTTTCCTTCTCTCTTGCTCTGTCCCTCTCTGCTCTAATTAAAATAAGTAAATAAAGATAAATAAAATAATTCTTTAAATAAATAATTCTTTTTTTTTAAGTGTACCACGGGACCAGATGGTAGCACAAGAGTAACACAACTGGACCCACATGGGAAGGTCCACGGTTTGCACAGCACACCCACGATGCTGGCAGAGATCGGGAGTGGAATGCACCCTGAAGTCCCTGTTAGGGGTGCCTCTCCCTCACAGTAAGAAAAAATAATTAGGACCAGCAGTTAGCATAATGGCTATATCGCTGGACTCCCATGTAGTCGACCGTGGTTCGAATCCTGGACCTGGTGGCTTAAACTCATGCCGGGCGCATGTGCATACGTGCCCAAGATCCCAAGAGGAGAATGGAGGAGAAGGGATTGTGGCATGGCCATCTCCCCTGGGGGGTGATTTCTCGCTTTCTGTCTCTCTGTCTTTCTCTGTCTGGCGAGCTCAGAAAAAACCCCTCCCCCCCCCCAAAAAAAAAAAAAAAAAAAAAAAAGTAAGTATACCAGGTCTGGGACTAGGTCTGGTGTAACGGTTATGTCACTGGACTCCCACGTAGTTGACAGCAGTTTGAGTCCCAGATTCAATTAATTAGAACTTATGCTGGGCACATGTGCATGCATGTCCAAAATCCTGAGAGGAGAATGGAAAAGGGATTGAGGCGTGGCCATCCCATCTGGAGGGTGATTTCTTGCTTATGTCTCTGGCGAACACACGCACCCTATAGCAAAAAAATCTCTTAAAAAAAAAAAAGAAACAGCAGTTAGCGTAATGGCTATGTCACTGGACTCCCATGTAGCTGACCGCAGTTCAAGTCCTGGACCCAGTGGCTTAAACTTACGCCAGGTGTGTGTGCGTGCGTGCCTAAGATCCCAAGAGGAGAATGGAGGAGAAGGGATTGCGTTCTGGCTATCCCCCCCTGGGGGGTGATTTCTCACTTCCTGTCTCTGTCTCTCTGGCGAGCGCATGCATCCTGTAGCAAAACCTCTCAAAAAACAAACAAACCAAAAAGTATACCAGGCTCCTCTTCTACACTGGGCACTGCCAAAAGAAATGAAAAATAAAATAGTGACTGGGAGGTGGCATGGTGGTTAAGGTGCTGGACTCTCACATGGCCAACCACAGTTCAAGTCCCAAATCTGGAGGCTTGCTTCCTCACTTTCCTTCTTTCCCTTCATCTCTCCCTGGTCAAATTAAAAAATAAAATAAAGGTCTCTGCCCACAATGTCCCCAGTCTAATGAAGACTTCAATCACAGATAGAAAACTGTGATCTAACGGGCTTTGCTGGAAGAACATCCCATGTCCAGGAGCCTAGGGAAGGCTTTGCCCAGGAGGGGATGCTCAAGCTGAATTCACAGGCCTCCCCCAACAAGGGCCATCGGCAGCTCCATGGGGGTCTTTACCTGCAGCCATGAGCCCAGGGCTCAGAGGACAAGCCCGATGAAGTGATCCTGGGATCCAGCAACCACAAAGGGTCAGAGTAGGAGGCCAAGCAGCCTGCCTCATCGTCCTTCACCCCCCATGGGCGTCGAGACTTCCACCCTCAGAGTGGAGTTGAAGCCAGTGTCCCAGTGTGCCCAGCCAGGGGCAAGGGCTACTCCCAAAAGCCCATTGGAGACCTAGACCACCCCTCCAGGAGACAGACTGTGTGTCACTGGGCACACAGACACCTTCTGCGTTGTGTCGAGCCCTGATGATATGGGTGACTCTCCAAGGATGCTGAGGTTCAAGTTTCCGGGACGTTCCGCTCCAACCCGCTCCCAGCCCCCGTTCCAGGTGTGTGTGTTGGGGACAGCACCAGACCCTCCGGCAGGCATATCTCCCTGTAAGAGAACAAGCTGGCATGGTTGGTGGGTATCATAAGCAGGCTTTGTATCCCAAGTGTCCCCTGTCCTCATTCATTCCCGCTGAGGCCTGAGGTGGCTGATGCGCTGGTGAAGGCTACCCAGGAAGGCCTGCCTCATCCCCTCCCAGAAGAACATACTCTCCAGAGTCCGGCCACCTTCAAACTTCAGGGAGGGCTGGGTCACGTTTACCTCCATGTGGTCAGGGTTGAGCTGAATCTGAGCCAAGTCTGGGAAGACCCTCCCTGCCAATCTGTGGGCCGCTGGGACCAGCAGATGGTGTAATGGTTAGGTCACTGGACTCCCACCTAGTCAACCACGGTTCAAGTCCTGGACCCAGCGGCTTAAAATTCACCCCCTGCGTGTATGCATGCGTGCAAATCTTCAAAAAGAAAATGGAGGAGAAGGGATTGTGGTGTGGCCATCCACTCTGGGGATGAGATGATTTCTTGCTTTCTGTCTCTGGTGAGCACACATGCCCTATAGCAAAAGTCTCTATTAAAAAAATGTTTAAAAAGCGGTGGGCCTCTGTTCACCAGGCTCTGTCTCAGCTTGGAGTCCCCAGTTTTACTCTAGGAGTGGGAGGGGAAGATCTTTAAGCCAGCGTTTTTGTGATTCAGTGGGTTCTGCTTCTCTGCTTCTTCACCTGTCCAGCTGTGACCAGGACAGACCTGGAGGGACGATCTCCCAGCTGCGAACCCACCTGCCCCTCTGATGAAGGGTCCAGTCCAGCTCCGCCTGTGCCTGGCCAGGGCAAAACACTCACCCTCTGGGCACCCCAGCTTTCTCAGCTGGGAACGGAGAGAGAGAGACAGCAAACGCCCTGGTCCCAAGCGCTGTGCGTTGGCCGGTCCTGACCAATGCCCTTTCATCATTGCACTGCTTCCTAGTGGCCCACAGTAGTGCAACAGGGAAAGA
>NW_006159454.1:638721-648022 GCF_000334495.1 Tupaia belangeri chinensis | reverse complement strand
GAGAATGGAGGGAAAAGGGTTTGGTTCTGGCTATCCCCCCCTGGGGGGTGATTTCTCACTTCCTGTCTCTGTCTCTCTGGCGAGCGCATGCATCCTGTAGCAAAACCTCTCAAAAAACAAACAAACCAAAAAGTATCTCTCCCTGGTCAAATTAAAAAATAAAATAAAGGTCTCTGCCCACAATGTCCCCAGTCTAATGAAGACTTCAATCACAGATAGAAAACTGTGATCTAACGGGCTTTGCTGGAAGAACATCCCATGTCCAGGAGCCTAGGGAAGGCTTTGCCCAGGAGGGGATGCTCAAGCTGAATTCACAGGCCTCCCCCAACAAGGGCCATCGGCAGCTCCATGGGGGTCTTTACCTGCAGCCATGAGCCCAGGGCTCAGAGGACAAGCCCGATGAAGTGATCCTGGGATCCAGCAACCACAAAGGGTCAGAGTAGGAGGCCAAGCAGCCTGCCTCATCGTCCTTCACCCCCCATGGGCGTCGAGACTTCCACCCTCAGAGTGGAGTTGAAGCCAGTGTCCCAGTGTGCCCAGCCAGGGGCAAGGGCTACTCCCAAAAGCCCATTGGAGACCTAGACCACCCCTCCAGGAGACAGACTGTGTGTCACTGGGCACACAGACACCTTCTGCGTTGTGTCGAGCCCTGATGATATGGGTGACTCTCCAAGGATGCTGAGGTTCAAGTTTCCGGGACGTTCCGCTCCAACCCGCTCCCAGCCCCCGTTCCAGGTGTGTGTGTTGGGGACAGCACCAGACCCTCCGGCAGGCATATCTCCCTGTAAGAGAACAAGCTGGCATGGTTGGTGGGTATCATAAGCAGGCTTTGTATCCCAAGTGTCCCCTGTCCTCATTCATTCCCGCTGAGGCCTGAGGTGGCTGATGCGCTGGTGAAGGCTACCCAGGAAGGCCTGCCTCATCCCCTCCCAGAAGAACATACTCTCCAGAGTCCGGCCACCTTCAAACTTCAGGGAGGGCTGGGTCACGTTTACCTCCATGTGGTCAGGGTTGAGCTGAATCTGAGCCAAGTCTGGGAAGACCCTCCCTGCCAATCTGTGGGCCGCTGGGACCAGCAGATGGTGTAATGGTTAGGTCACTGGACTCCCACCTAGTCAACCACGGTTCAAGTCCTGGACCCAGCGGCTTAAAATTCACCCCCTGCGTGTATGCATGCGTGCAAATCTTCAAAAAGAAAATGGAGGAGAAGGGATTGTGGTGTGGCCATCCACTCTGGGGATGAGATGATTTCTTGCTTTCTGTCTCTGGTGAGCACACATGCCCTATAGCAAAAGTCTCTATTAAAAAAATGTTTAAAAAGCGGTGGGCCTCTGTTCACCAGGCTCTGTCTCAGCTTGGAGTCCCCAGTTTTACTCTAGGAGTGGGAGGGGAAGATCTTTAAGCCAGCGTTTTTGTGATTCAGTGGGTTCTGCTTCTCTGCTTCTTCACCTGTCCAGCTGTGACCAGGACAGACCTGGAGGGACGATCTCCCAGCTGCGAACCCACCTGCCCCTCTGATGAAGGGTCCAGTCCAGCTCCGCCTGTGCCTGGCCAGGGCAAAACACTCACCCTCTGGGCACCCCAGCTTTCTCAGCTGGGAACGGAGAGAGAGAGACAGCAAACGCCCTGGTCCCAAGCGCTGTGCGTTGGCCGGTCCTGACCAATGCCCTTTCATCATTGCACTGCTTCCTAGTGGCCCACAGTAGTGCTTTTGTGTCGGGCAGGCCTGCGAGCGAGCGCCGGGGCCTGGGCCTCAGCTTCTCCCTCTCTGTGGTCAGTGGTGGGGATCTGAGACCTGGAATGCAGGCCTGTTGGGGCGGGTCCTCTGTGTGGGGGAAGGGTGCCCTCTGACCCCAGAGGCCCAGGCCTGGCTAAGATCTCAAGTTTCCATGGAGAAGGGAGTGAACTGGGCAGGGGGGAGGGGAGAGCCTGCAGGTCCCTGGGGCCTGGCAGGGTGAGGGGGTCCCCAAGGCGGATCCTAGATGCTTTGACAATGTCATTGCACTGCTTCTAAGAGCACAGTAGTGCAACCTCGTCAGAGCACCTGCGGTCAGCAGGGGGGAAACCCCAGCACCCCCCATACACGTAGGCAGGGCGGGAAGCTCAACCATAGATGGGGGGAGGGGCCAGAGACCGCGACATCGGGCCAGGGCAGAGGACCCCAGTGTGGCGGCTGTCCTCAGACCCAGGGCACCCGGATCTTAGAAGGCTCCTAATTGCGGTGAGGGAGACTCCAGACTCTCGGAGGGGGCAGCTCTGACCCCGGAGCGAGAGCTGCCCGGCTGGACGGGGGAGGGGGCGCGCACACAAAGGAGAGGGGCCCGGGCTTGGCGGCTTTCCGAATTCCTCTGGCGCTTGAGGTGGGGTGGGTATAGCCCCAGGACCCTGCGCCCTGACCTGACCTGCTGCTCCGAAGAAGGGTGACCCCACCCCGGACGGTGTGCCCCTTTCTACTTAGGACTCCATCCCTGCCCCCTTCTCCTAACTTGGGCTCCGCGTTCTTTCCGAACAGATTCTTCTGCCCGGAGGCCCAGACGAATGGGGGGGACTTCCTGACCTTCTGGAGTTCTCTTCCCAGAAAGGGGGTCTCGGGCTGCGCCACTCCACACTTCCCACCGGGTAGGGCCGCCCTGCCCGCGCCCCCAACCTCAGACCCGGCTACTCACACGGACAAGACGCTTCTTCCGCCCAGGGTCGGGCCAGGGCGCGGAAGGCTAGCAGGAGCGAGGTCCCGACGGTCACCCTCCTCGGTGGTCCCTACCCGGACGACCCCGCACCTCGTGGCGCCCTCTCGACCACCGGCTCCATCTTTAACCCGCTGACGGTCGGAGGGGCAGGGCCGCGGGCTCCCTAGCCTAGCTCTTCGTTCATTGGCCGGCGCCGGCGCGGAGCGTCGCCTCTCGCACGCCTATTGGCTGAGACCAGAGCGATTTCAAAATAGCCTGCGGGCTCCGATTGGCCCGGCGCCGGCCGAGTCTCGGGCTCGGTGGTTTTAACAATGAGTTCTACAAACACTTTCTCCCCATTCATAACTTATCAAAAGGAACTTTGCCCGCCTTTTCTCGGCTCCGATGTCTGAGAGTTTTCTAGCTACACGCGAGAAAGCGCTTGGAAACCTAGTGGGAAGCGCCGCGCGTGCGGATGAGCCTCGGGCGTAGCGGACTGCGACCCTGGGGAAAGGCCCGAACCCACGGCCAAGCCCATAGTCAAAAGGGGCAGGAGGCTGCTTCGTAGTGCTCTGCGACTTCTCCCAGTGCTTTCTGGGTGGGATACTTGGATGCGGCGGGGTTCTGAGCAGGGGTAGCTCTCTCCCCACCCAACTTCACCCCATCGCCTGGCGGACCCGAGTGGGCTTGCCTGGAATCTCTTAAGTAGGGCTGAGAGCAGAGGCCCAGTCCTGGGGCCCCAGGGAATCTTGAGGCTCTGTGGGAGGAACAGTGAAAGGGGTGTTGACTTGGGCCACACCGCGAGATCTTGATCCACATTGGGGATAAGCATTCATTATGGGTATGTGTCACCAGGCCCTCAAGCAGCTCGTGTGTGTGTGTGTGTGTGTGTGTGTGTGTGTGTGTGTGTGTGTGAGAGAGAGAGAGAGAGAGAGAGAGAAAGGAAGAGAGGGAGGAGAGACAGAGACAGAGAAAGATGGAGGGATGAGCTTAGGCAACTATGCATCATCTCCCCTTCCTGTTTAACCCCAGTCCAATGCTGAGAGCAAACGTTTTGGGCATAGACAGAGCTGGTTTTGCCTTTTTTTTTTTTTTTTTTCTTTTCTTTTTTTTGGAGAGGTTTCTGCTATAGGGCCCGTGCACTCGCCAGACAGACAGAGAGAGACATAGAGCTAGAAAGCGAGAGATCACCCCCCCAGGGGGGATGGCCACGCCGCAATCCCTTCTCCTCCATTCTCCTCTTGGGATCTTGGGCACGCACGCACCCGCACCCGGTGTGAGTTTAAGCCACCGGGTTCGGGACTAGAAACCATGGTCAACTACATGGGAGTCCAGCGACACAGTCATTAAGCTAACTGCTGGTCCCTGGTTTTGCATTTTTTTACGGCCTTCTCTGTAAAGCGGAGGCAGTCACTGATCCTGCTTCACAGGGCTGTTGCCAGGAGAAAAGCAGGTCCAGTAAGCCCTTAGGCACAGCACCTGGCTCCTACAAGGTGTTCGATAAATGTGAATTCTGCGGCTGCTATGGGTTTCATTTCGGTCCCATCCCACAATCTGCGTGGAGCCACCTATCTGCTCCCTCAGAGGGGCCCTTACAGCCCCGAGGTGCAGCCCCTTGGATTTGCAGGGTGCCGTCCATACTGTGGATACCCCACCCGGATGCCCTTGGCACCTACCTCTGCAGAAAGAATGCTCATTGTCAACACTGCCCTTACCTGGCTGCAAGAGCCCACATACAAGGGGCAGGGCAAGCACAAAGTTCTACAGAATAACCTTCCCCACCACCCAGTGCCCTCAGCCAGTGAGGGGCGACTTTGGTGGATAAACACCCAGCCGGCTTCCTTGCCCCCGTACTGGGTCTCAGAACTCCCCAATGGGACTGAATTCTGGCTGCCCGCAGGGTAACTTCTTTAATAATGAACTCTTTGTTCCCCCCCCCATAAGGCATGTATACTCACCAGAGGGAGATGGGGAGGGAGAGAAAGAACTCGTAAGGGGGATGACATGTCACCATCCCTTCTTCATTCTCTCTTGGGATTTGGGGAACACACGCGCATGTGTGTGGTTTTATTTTATTTTGCTACTGGGTGTGTGTGCTCACCAGAAAGACAGAGAGAAACAGAGAGATAGAAAGCAAGAAATCACCCCCTGGGGGGATGGCCACGCCGCAATCCCTTCTCCTCTGTTCTCTCGGGATCTTGGGCACGCACACACATGTGCCCAGCGTGAGTTTAAGCCACCGGGTCCGGGCCTCAAACCACAGTCGACTACATTGGGAGTCCAGTGACATAGCCATTATGCCAACTGCTGGTCCCGTGTGCAGTGTGTTTTTCAAGCTGCTGAGTTCAGGACTCAAACCGCAGCGTCAAGTATGGGGGATCCAGCTGCCTTAACCACCAAGCTACCCGGCTGGTCTGATAATTAATTTTTTTTTAAGAGATTTTTGCTATAGGGCACATGTGTTCTCCAGAGCTACAGAGAAAGACAGAGAGGCAGAAAGCGAGAAATCACCCCCCTGGGGGGGGTGGCCATGCCACAATCCCTTCTCTTCCATTCTCCTCTCGGGATCTTGGGCACGCACACACACGCGCCTGGCGTGAGTTTTAGTCACTGGGTCCGGGCCTCGAACCTCAGTCGGCCATGAGGGAATCCCCAATAATGAACTCTTCATTGACTGCTTTCCCTTCCCTCTCATGGCCCGTGCCCTTCCCGAATCTTCCATCTTCCATATGAGTCCTCTTGTTTCAGGAGAGTGTTGAGAGGTGAGTGTAGACTTGAGGAAGCCTCGTGGGAGAGGGAAGGGGAGTAAGGAGCCAGGAGCTACTCAGGACTCGCAGTTGCCGCACCCCCATCTGGGACTAAGGTCAGTTGATTTCTCACATGTAAGGGGCTGTGCCCACAGGGCCCCGACATCTTCCATCCAGTTGCCGAGCTCAGCCCGTGCTGCCTTTTTCCCTGGCGGCTGCCTTACACAGGGAGAGTCCCCTGCACCCTCACCCTGGCGGAAGGAGCAATCCCAGGAAGCCTGTAATCTCCATCATCACCTCTAGAGGCCGCCACACACTAGCAAAGCCGGCCCATCCTTTCTTCAGTTTCTGCCTTTAAGTTGCATTGGAGGGGTCTTCAAAAAGTGCAGGGAGGGGGCCAGCAAGTGACATGGCGTTTAAGGGCGCTAGACTCCCACATGATCTACTGAGGTTCAAGTCCTGGACCTGACGCTTTGCTTTCTCACTTTCTCTTTCTCCATCACTTGTCAAATTAAAAAATAATAAAGACAAAGTTAAATGAATAAATAATTTTTTGAGAGGTTTTCACTATAGGGCACGTGCGTTTGCCAGACAGACAGAGAGAGACAGAGAGAAAGAAAGCGAGAAATCACCCCCCAGAGGGGATGGCCACGCCGCAATCCCTTCTCCATTCTCCTCTCAGGATCTTGGGCATGCACACACACGCGCCCGGCATGAGTTTTAAACCACCGGGTCCGGGACGCGAACCACAGTCAACTACGTGGGAGTCCAGTGACATAGCCGTTACGCTAACTGCTGGTTCCCAATAATTCTTAAAAAAAAAAAAAGAAAAAGTTCAGAGAGGACGGCCCTCCTGGTACAGAAGTGACATTCTAGGCAGAGGAAGCTGGATCCCACATAGCCAACCAGGGTTTGCGTCCTGACCCCCACAGCTAGAGAAAATTCTTCCTCTCTCTAGTAGTGCACACACATCCTCTTTTTTTTTTTGAGAGGTTTTTGCTATAGGGCACATGAGCTCGCCAGAAAGACAGAGACAGAGAGACAGAAAGCGAGAAATCACCGCCCAGCGGGGATGGCCCTGTTGCACCCCCCTCTCCTCCATTCTCCTCTCGGGATCTTGAGCACGCATGCACACGCACCCAGTGTGACTTTAAGCCACCAGGTCCAGGACTTGAACCGCAGTCAACTACATGGGAGTCCAGCGACATAGCCATTACACTAAATGCTGGTCCCGATGAATAAACTTTTTTTAAAAGTTCAGAGAAAAAAAATTCAGAGAGGGGCCAGCAGGTGACGTAGTGGTTAAGACGCTGGACACCCACGTGGTCAACCTGTGTTAGAGTCCTGACCCAGCAGCTTAAAACACCCCCGGCGCATGTGCGTTGCATGCCCAAAATCCTTAGAGGAGGATGGAGAAGGGGTTGTGGCATGGCCACCCCCTCTGGGAGGAGATTTCTCACAGCAGGTGGCATGGTGCTTAAGGATGCGGGACTCCCACATACTCAACCATGGTTTGAGTCTTGGACCTAGAGGTTTGCTTTCTCACTTTCTCTCTCTCTCTAGCCCTCTCTGGTCTAATTTAATTAATTAATTAATTAATTAATTAGTAAGTAAGTAAGTAAATATACATGGGGGTCAGCAGGTGGCATGATTATTAGGGCACTGGATTCCCATGTGGCCAACCATAGTTTTAGTCCTAGCCCCGGGAGAGAATCACACCAGGTGCATGTGTATGTATTTGTGACTTGATTTTACTATGCTTTCTGTGTGGTGCTACTTTTTTTAAAAATAAATGTCAATACTTTAACAAATTTGAACTTACATAAAAATCTTAGTTTTCATATGCAGAAAGAAACTTACTTATGGCCAGGTAGCATCTAGTTAGTAACTCACTGCCCAGAACATAATGTAGAAATGATGGTAACAAAGGCCTATCATTGATAGAGATTTCTGCAATACTGTGTAGAATCAGCCGAGATCTCAGATGCATTTCTCAGTTAAAACTATTATTTCTGTGACTATGCATTAGTGAAGTTTCAAAATGTTAGTACAGGATGACTGGAGATGTAGTTATTAAAACTAAAAAACCCATACCAAGTTTAGGCACTAAAGATAGTCACCAAATAGTGGAAGCAATAAATCTCTCATTTCTTCATTTGATCTCAAATACCTGAAATGGGAGTAGGGGAGAGATTGGGTATGTTAGAGAGAGTACTCTTTATAAAACACAATTTTAAAAAGTTCCCCATTCTGACCATGCTTTCTCAACTCTATGTCTCAATACCCTGGACATTTAAGAAAGGGATGATGACAAGAAAAGAGAAAAGGAAGAACACAGAAGGGTCACTCTGAACTATAGATATCATAGAAATCAACATGTTTGAATAAAGCTCTTCAAAACAGGATTCCAAAGGTTGTGATAATTTAATGTTAATCACTAGACTCTGGAAACTGAAAAGGCTAATGATGGGTTCAGTGTCGACAGAGGATTCTCTAGGGATGGAAATAATCCTAGACAGACAGTTTGGACTACAGCCACGTCCCTCTCATCACAGCCATTGTCCTCATGGCTGCTAATGTGTCCACAAAGTATAACCCCAGGGACTCAATGCACATACATGGAGGCAACACCCTTCAGATCCCTCAGCTGCAGGTGATAAGGATTCTAGTCTCAAAAGCAGGAAGGGCTGTTGGATTTGATGCTACACCCCAAGGCAAGAACAGACACGAATGTCTGCCTAAAGTGCAGAATCAATATGTATATTGTTTGTATATTAACATTTTTATCATCATCCCCATTACTGAGAAATACACAAGGGGCTTTAGTAAATAGTAAATACTGCTGCTTTTCTACACATGGTAGGTAGATAGTATAAAGAGGAAAATCAGCTTAGACTATAGGTAAGACAAAAAACCGTCATAGTTAGGCCAAGTAATTTTGACTCAAGTTATAAAACTGGACTTCCAGGGGACCAGCAGTTGGTGTAATGGACTCCCATATAGTCGACCACGGTTCGAGTTCTGGACCCAGTGGCTTAAATTCATGCCAGATACGTGTGTAAGTGTGCCCAAGATCCTATGAGGAGAATGGAAGAGAAGGGATTGTGGTGTGGCCATCCCCCCTGGGGGGTGATTGAGAGAAGGGAGGATAAGTAGGGTGTGGTCATCCCCCTTGGGGTGGTTTCTCACTCTTCTCTCTCTCTCCAGCAAGCACGCTCTATAGCAAAAACCTTAAAAAAAAAAAATAGTATCGGGCTAGCCTCAAGACCTGGTGGTTAAGGCAGCCAATCCCACAAGGCCGACCCTGACGTTTTGGTCCTGGACCCGGAAGCTTGAGAAACACGCCAGGCGTATTCAAAATCCCCAAAGGAGGGGGAGATTGAGATGCGACAGCAGCCGACGACTCCTTACGGGGAATGCTTTCTCCCTTCCCACTCTCTCTCTCTGACGCCGCACATGCTCTCTAGCAAAAAAAATCTTAAAAAAAACTCAGAAAAACAAACTCAATCCAAAGGACATTAGAAAAAGAGGAAGTATGGGGCCAACAGGTGGAATGATGTGATTAAGGGTTGGGGGGGGGGGGGGAGGGCCGCACCGCAATCCCTTCTCCTCCATACTTTTCCTGGGATCTTAGCGCACACATGCACACACGTCCTGCATGATTTTCTTTGTTTTCTTTCTTTTTTAGAGATTTTGCCTATAGGGTGTGTATGCTTGCCCAAAAGAGAAAGCAAGAAATCACCCCGCCAGGGAATATGGCCACAGTAACAATCCCTTCTGCTCCATTCTCCTGGGGTCTTGGACATGCATGCATATACACCTGGTATGATTTTTTTTTTTGGAGAGGTTTTCACTATAGGGTGCATGCGCTCGCCAGCCAGACAGAGA
>NW_006159454.1:638279-638663 GCF_000334495.1 Tupaia belangeri chinensis | reverse complement strand
CATTCTCCTCTCGGGATCTTGGGCATGCACGCACACGCACCCGGCGTGAGTTTTAAGCCACCGGGTCCAGGACGCGAACCTCGGTCGACTACGTGGGAGTCCAGCGACATAGCCATTACACTAACTGCTGGTCCCCACCTAGTATGATTTTCAAGCCTATGGGTCTGAGACTTGAACTGTACTCGGCCATATGGGAATCCTGGTGCAGAAATGACCTTCCGGGCAGAGGAACTGACATAACCGCTAAGCCACCTGCTGGTCTCCTGACAAAAATGTTTGAAAAGGAGGTTCCGGCAGGTGGTGTGGTGGTTAAAGGCAGTGGATTCCCACAAGGCCGACCGCAGTTCGAGTCTTGGACCTGGTGGCTTGCCTTCCCTTTCTCTC
>NW_006159454.1:633865-638221 GCF_000334495.1 Tupaia belangeri chinensis | reverse complement strand
TTTTTAAAAAAAATGTTTGGAAAGGGGGCCAGATGGTGTAGTAGTGATAAAAAAAAAATGACTTTGTTAGGACCAGCAGGTGGCGTAATAGTTACGTCACTGGTCACTGGACTCCCACATAGTCAACCATGGTTCGAGTCCCCGGCCCAGCGACTTAAACTCATGCCAGGTATGTGTACATGTGTGTCCCAAATCCTGAGAAGAAGGGATTACAGTGTGGCTATCCATCTCGGGGGGTGTGATTTCTCACTTTCTGTCTCTCTGGTGAGCGCACATGCCCTATAGCAAAAAGTTCTGGGGGAAAAAATTTAAAAACACATGGGGCCAGCAGGTGGTGTGCTGATTAAGGACGCTGGACTCCTCCATGGACGACCACAGTTTGAGTCCCAGGTCTGGTGGCTTGCTTTCTCACTTTCCGTTTTTCTCTCTCTCTCCCTCTCTGGTCAAATTAAAATAAAGTTAAATAAAATAATTCTTAAAAAAAAAAAAAAGAAAGAAAAGAAAAAACACAGTTTTCTGGGCCAGTATGTAATGTGGTGGTTAAGACTGGATTCCCTCACAGCCAACTGTGGTTCAAGTCTTGGACCTGGCAGTTTGCTCATTTTCTGTCTCTATCACTCTTTCTCGCTCTGGTGAGAGCACATGTCCTATAGCAAATTAAAAAATAATAAGTAAGGGGCCAGCAGGTGGCATGGTGGTTAAGGTGGCTGGAATCCCACATGGCTGACCATGGTTCGAGTCCTGGACCTGGCAGCTTGCTTTCTCACTTTCCTTCTCTCTCTTTGTCTCTCTCTGGTCAAATTCAAAATAAAATAAAGTAAAATAAAATAAATGAATGAAATTAAAAATAATAATAGTAAGTAAAACAAATGTTTTGAAGAAAAAGAAAAAAAGAGAGTTAAAAAAAAAACCAAAAAACCATTACTGGGACCAGCACTTAGCATAATGGCTATGTCGCTGGACTCCCATGTAATTGACCACAGTTCAAGTCCCAGACCCAGCGGCTTAAACTCATACCGGGCACGTGTGCGTGCGTGCCCAAGATCCCGAGAGGAGAATGGAGGAGAAGGGATTGCAGTGTGGCCATCCTTCCTGGGGGGTGATTTCTCGCTTTCTGTCTCTCTCTCTCTGTCTTTCTGGGGAGCACACGCACCCAATAGTAAAAACATCTCCAAAAAAAAAATTACTTTGTGGAACCAGTGAATAGCATAATGGTTATGTCACTGGACTCTCACATAGGTGATTACGGTTCGAGTCCCAGACCTGGTAGTTTAAACCTCATACCAGGCACGTGTGCGTGCATGCCCAAAATCCCAAGAGGAGAATGGAGAAGAAGAGACTGTGGCATTTCTTGCTTTCTGTCTCTCTGTCTCTTATCTTCAGTGAGAGCATGTGGCCTATACCAAAACAAAAACAAAAACAAAACTCACTTTGCAAGACTGACCTACATGGGAAGGTTGCCAGTTCGAGTCCAGAGGCTTCCACGAGCAAGCGGTGCACACACATGTCTATGATCCAGACTGGCTGATACGCGGTGGCCAGCGCTATGAAGACTCTATTGCAGATGCCTTGTTCTCTGTCTGTCTCTCATCAATAAATAGAGTTAAAACAAATAGGGACCAGCAGTTAGCGTAATGGCTATGTCGCTGGACTCCCATGTAGTCGACCACAGTTCGAGTCCCGGACCTGGTGGCTTAAACTCACACTGGGTGCATGTGCGTGCGTGCCCAAGATCCCGAGAGGAGAAGAGAAGGGATTGCGGCATGGCCATCCCCCCTGGAGGGGGATTTCTCGCTTTCTGTCTCTCTGTCTCTCTCTGTCTTTCTGGCAAGCACATGCGCCTATAGCAAAAAAAAGTTTGTACAGGTGACAGGTCATGCTGGGACAGGGGTTTACTCAAGAAGTGTAGGTGAGGGAACCAGCAGTTAGCGTAATGGCTATGTCGCTGGACTCCCACGTAGTCGACCGCGGTTCGTGTCCCGGACCCGGTGGCTTAAAACTCACGCCGGGCGCGTGTGCGTGCGTGCCCAAGATCCCGAGAGGAGAATGGAGGAGAAGGGATTGCGGCGTGACCATCCCCCCTGGGGGGTGACTTCTCGCTTTCTGTCTCTAAAGTCTCTCTCTGTCTGTCTGGCGAGCGCACACGCCCTATAGTGAATAATCTCTCCAAAAAAAAAAGAAGTGTAGGTGAAAGGGCGAGAGACGGCTGGCACTTCCCGGTCAGCCCCACGCTCCCAGTGACACGCAATCACAGACCAACATTCTTTAATCATAAAGGCACTTGAGGACTCCTACAAACCCAAAGTCTCCGCTGAGAGTGGCCGTGTAGACGCCCGCCCGACCACCTTCCCTCCCTGCCTCCCACTCAGAGTTCGTCATGGCCTGCAGAGGGTTCCGCGCTGGGCTTGATGAAGATGCCTTCCATGGCCTTCCACGTATTGTGCGTGTTGGCGCTGGGCATGCCGTGGACCTCGTGCTGCCCACGGATGGGGCTCCCGTACTGCTCGCCCGTGACCGACAGGAACACAGAGGTGCCCACGTGCTGGAAGCGGACAGCGGCCTCTCGTTCCCAGTGCTGCCCAGGGCAGCGCACGGTCCACAGGTCCAGGTCGTCACCCTCGCCGTCCTCCCCGAAGGCGCTCACCTCCTAGGAGTGCAGGGGGGACAGCGGTCACCACGGAGGACGTACAGAGTGCCCCGTGGTCATTTGCATAGCCGCAGCACTCGTGCCAAGTGCGCTGGGCTCCTGGTCTTTCCCCGAGCCTTTCTGAGCCTCCGTTTGCAAAGCTGCAAAAATGTAACCACGCGACCTCTGGGCCTGGGCCCCGTCCCCAACACAGGCTCTCTGAGGTGTGTATATCCCATTGCACCCGTCCATACAGTGGCCACAGGGCACCACGGCTCTAAGGCCTCCTCCAGGCTGTCCCAGTCCTAGTCTCTCTGACTCACCTTCAACCTAAAGTTCAGTGCCTCAGAGTCAAGGTCTCTAATTTTTTTTAGAAGTTTTTGTCAGGGTGGAGAGGGAGAGAAAGACAGAGACAGTGAGAGAAAAAGTGAGAAATCCTCCCACCCCCAATCAGGGGGGCAGGGAATGGCCACACTACAATCCCTTCTCCTCCATTCTCTTCCTGGGATCTTGGGAATGCACACACACACACACATACACACACACACACACACACGGTGCGATTTTCTTTTTTCTTTTTCTTAGAGAGAGATTTTTGCTATAGGGTGCATGCACTCGCCAGACACACAGAAAGCAAGAAATCACTGTGATTTGCAACCACGCTGCAATCCCTTCTTCTCCCTTCTCCTCTTGGGGTTTTGGGCACGCATGCACATGCGCCTGGCGTGAATTTTAAGCTACCGGGTCCAGGACTCAAACCACAGTTGGCCACGTGGGAGTCCAGTGACATAGCCACTAAGCCATCTGCTGGCCCCAAGGTCTCTATCCCCAAAGCATCCTCTGCTCCATCCCGACCTGGGATGCAATGACTCCATGCAGTGGCATGGGCTCCTCTGCAGGCCTGGAAAGCCCTCTTTCCCCCTCTGGCCTGCAGCACTCCTTAGACCCAGCCCCAGTTCCTCCTCCCCTGCAAAGACCATGTGGATCTCCTCCTGGTCCCACTCGCCCTGTCCCTCTCCGAGCTCTCCTGGGAAAGTCACCTGTGTTCCCAAAGGAGGCGCTCAGAAAACGTGTCTGAATTCAAATTCCCATTTCACAGAAGCTGCTGCTGGGAGCGAGGGAGTGAGAGGAAGAGTCTAGAAAAAAACCCAAGGCTCGGCGCTAGGAGCCGCTCTGGGCAGTGGCGCTGGGAAGGGAGCTCACCTGGTTGCTGGACAGCGGGGACGGGAAGTGGTGCGTGTGCAGGTTCTTGCCAGTGAGGCGGTGCGTGAGCCGCACCGCCTGCCCGCAGCGCACCGGGGACCCGCGGGGACACCCGCCCTCCGAACCGCCGCGGATCCGCCAGTAGCTATTGGCGTCGTCCGATGCCTCCACGCCGGTCACCGACTGTTGGCCGCTACCTGAAGAGTGACACCCCGAGCCCCGGCGTCTCTGTCAATCGCGGGACACTGGACACCATAAGCTTTGCCTCGCGACCCCAACCCGGAGATCCTAACGGCGCATCCTCAGCCCCTAGCTCGGCCCTCTGCTTTCCCAAGTCCCTCGACCTGCAGTTCCCCGGTGACCCCCTCAAGCTCCTGGTCCGTACCCCCTTGGGCTCCCAGAGGCTCTAGACACCCCTCTGCCCGGCTCCCTGACGACCACCCCGCGTCCGACCCCAGCCACGAGTCCCCACCCCCCGGCGATCTCGGGGTCGCCGGCCCCGCGCACCGGATCCGTATTTGATGTCG
>NW_006159454.1:627744-633690 GCF_000334495.1 Tupaia belangeri chinensis | reverse complement strand
CAGTGCCATTGGGTCGGCGTGGAGGGGACCCGCCCCCCGGCTGGAGGGCAGCAGCTGGGAGGGGGCTGTAGACACGAGGAGGATTTTGATTGGTCCACGCT
Source organism: Tupaia belangeri chinensis (assembly GCF_000334495.1). NCBI lineage: Eukaryota > Metazoa > Chordata > Mammalia > Scandentia > Tupaiidae > Tupaia > Tupaia belangeri. Next base: position 633,589 of record NW_006159454.1, on the reverse strand, counting down.
TCCGAGGACTCACCAATGAGCGACAAGAAAAGGGCTTCCGCGGCGTCCAGCAGGGACCAGCGCGGAGGCGCACTTGTGAGTGAGAGCGCGCGGCCGGCGGCAGCGGAGCCTCCTGGACACGCACGGGACACGCACGAAGTCGGGTTTTAGGGCACGTGTTCACCGAGCCCCTTAATCCTGGATCCCGTTCCCAATCGTACGTTTCTCCCCTCGGACTCGGGGCCCGCAGCTTTTGAGGTTGCTGACTTTTGTGCTCCCAAAATCAGCGGATCCGAGTTACTGAATCGCCTGATCCAGTCCCTGGATTTGGGGATTAATCGGTCTCCCACTCATCCGGTCGTACTCCCCTGTCTGACATTGGGTCGCCTCAGTCCCTAAATCCCTCTTGCCAGTCCTTCGATTTCTTCCACGGCAGCATTTCAAGGTCATTCGTTCACCGGGCAGCAGGGGGCAGCAGATAGCCGTGGTGTTGCGGCCCCCGAGGTTCGCTCCAGAAAGCCCCAGAGCACCTCTAGGGAACCGAACCCAGGGAGATCAGTGAGGGATGGAAACCACGTCTAGGTGACTGTGCGTCCCAGGTCTCCTGGACGTGAGTGACGCGGGGGCTCTTCCTGTCTTCCCAGGGACTTGGCGGCTCAATCTGCCAGGAAGCAGGAGCCATGTGGTTGGTGCAGCAGGAAAGCTCAATACTCCGAGCTTGATCCTCACAGGAAGGTTCCAGGTGTGTGCCCAGATATGACCCTGAGTATTCCTGGCACATACGTGTCGATGATCTGGGCCCAGCTGCATGATAAACTGGCACCTTGAAAAACAAACCAGGTCGGGAACCAGCAGTTAGCGTAATGGCTATGTCGCTGGACTCCCACGTAGTCGACCGCGGTTCGTGTCCCGAACCCAGTGGCTTAAAACTCACGCCGGGCGCGTGTGCGTGCGTGCCCAAGATCCCGAGAGGAGAATGGAGGAGAAGGGATTGCGGTGTGACCATCCCCCCTGGGGGGTGATTTCTCGCTTTCTGTCTCTCTTTCTGTCTGTCTGGCCAGTGCACGCGCCCTACAGTGAAAATCTCTCAAAAAAAAAAAAAAAAAAAAAAAGAAAAAAGAAAAACATACCAGGTGCATGTGTGTGCAGGCCCAAAATCCTGAAAGGAGGGAAAAATGCAGAAGGCGTTGCAGTGTGAGCTTTCCCCATGGGAATGTTTTATCACTTCTTTTTATAAGAATTATTTAATTTTATTTATTCATTTATTCATTTTTATTTGACCAGAGAGAGAGAGGGAAAGTGAGAAAGCAAGTCACCAGGTCCAGGACTCGAACTGTGGTCAGCCATGTGGGAGTGTCCAGCACCTTAACCACCATGCCACCTGCTGGTCCCCACTTTATCTCTTTCTTACTTTTTTTTTTTTTTTTTGAGAGGGAGATTTTTGTTATAAGGCGCATGCGCTCACTGGAGAAGACAGAGAGACAGAAAGTGAGAAATCACCCCCCCCAATACACACACACACACCGCCATCCCTTCTCCTCCATTCTCCTCTGGAGATTTTGGGCACCTCGCACATGTGCCTGACATGAGTTTGAAGCCGCGGGGTCCAGGACTTGAACTGTTGTCAGTCATGTGAAAATCCAGTGATGTAACTATTACGCCATCTGCTGGTCCCCTTTCTTTTTTTTGAGAAAGAGATATTTTTTTTCCCCAAGAATTATTTAACTTTATTTAAATTTCACCAGCGAGGGAGAGAAAGGGAAAGTGAGAAAGCAAGCCACCAGGTCTGGGATTTGAACTCCAATCAGCCATGTGGGAGTCCTGTGCCTTTAACCACCACGCCACCTACTAGCCCCAAGAGAGATTTTTGCTACAGGGTGTGTGCGCTTGCCAGAGAGACAGAGACAGAGAGAGTAAGAAATCACCCCTCTCAGAGGATGGTCACAACACAATCCCTCCCAGGATTTTGGGCACACACAGACACATGCCTGGCGATCAAACTGTGATCGACCACATGGGAGTCTAACGCCTTAACAACTATCCCACCTGCTGCCTCCCCCCACCCCCTTTCTCTCTGTCTCTCCAGTGAGCACTTGCACCCTCTGGTGCAAAAAAAAGGGGGGCTAGACAGTGAGACATGACACTCTAAGAAGCAGAACCACACGAGGAAGAAAGGAAGGGACTTCTAACACTGCCCTTAAAAACTCAGAAGCGGACCAGCAGATGGCGTAATGGTTACATCACTGGATTTCCACATGGTTGACCATGGTTCGAATCCCGGACCAAGAAGCTTGAAACAAATACCAGGCATGTGTGTGTGTGTGCATGCCCAGGATCCTAAGAGGAGAACAGATGAGAAGGAATTGCTGTGTGGTCCAGGCATGTGTGTGGGCGATTTCTTGCTTTCTGTCTGTCTCTCTCTGGTGAGTGCATGCTCCCTAAAGCAAAAATGGGAGGACGTGCATTCCATCAGTGAATGGAGAGACAGATCGTGGAAGGGGAGAGGCCATTTGGAAAGTTCTAGCCTCTGCCTGCCTCCCAGCTGAAAGCACTCGCAGGGAGACTTCAGCCGATGCCACTGGCCCCCTGAGCCTGTGAGACCCCAGTGTCATGATAAAGGATCCTTTTGTGTGGAGCCTCATAGTGTAGGTGTGCACACAGCAGCAGACACCTGACCCAGGCATCCCCAGGCATCAGACAGACGTCTCCAGCACAACGCATCAGTGACTTCCAAAGGGACTGCTCCTACACCAATACACGTGTCTCCCAGGCAGGGGTGGGGCTGTGTTGTCTCCCTTGGGAATCATAGCAGCTGCTGTATTTTGAAGTCCAGTTCTTCTTCTTGACTCTTTTTTTTGAGAGATTTTTTGCTCTAGGGCGCGTGTGCTCGCTGGAGAGACAGAAAGCAAGAAATCACCCCCCGGTGAATGGGCCACACCACAATCCCTTCTCCATTCTCCTCTCTGGATTTTGGGGCATGCATGCACACGTGCCCAGTGTGTTTTAAGCCATCGGATCCAGGACGTGAACTGTGGTCAGCCACGTGGGAGTCTAGCATCTTTTTTAGTAGTCTTTTTAAAAAATTATTTACTGGGGCTGGGAGGTGGCATGGTGGTTAAGGGTGCTGGGTTCCCACGTGGCCAATCACAGTTTGAGTCCCAGACCTGGCAGCTTGCATTCTCACTTTCCTTCTCTCTCTCTCTGTGTCTCTCTATGGTCACATGAGAATAAATAAAATTAAATAATAAAAGGAATAAAATTTAATATTTATATTATTAAATAAAATAAGTATTTAATGTGACCAGAGAGAGAGGGAAAGTAAGAAAGCAAGCTTCCAACTCCAGGACTTGAACTGTGGTCAGCCACGTGGGAGTCCAGCATCTTAACTGCCATGCCACCTGCTGGCCCCCCAGAGTCTTCATTCCTTTTAAATTATTATTATTATTATTAGGAATAAAATTTAATATTTATATTATTAAATAAAATAAGTATTTAATGTGACCAGAGAGAGAGGGAAAGTAAGAAAGCAAGCTTCCAACTCCAGGACTTGAACTGTGGTCAGCCACGTGGGAGTCCAGCATCTTAACTGCCATGCCACCTGCTGGCCCCCCAGAGTCTTCATTCCTTTTAAATTATTATTATTATTATTATTAAGAGTTTTTTGCTATAGGGCACGTGTGCTCTCCAGAAAGACACAGAGAGACAGAAAGCCAGAAATCACCCCCCAGGGGGGATGGCCACGCCGCAATCCCTTCTCCTCCATTCTCCTCTCAGGATCTTGGAGCACACACATGCGCCCGGCGTGAGCTTAAGCCACCGGGTCCGGGACTCAAACCACAGTTGACTACATGGGAGTCTAGAGACATAGCCATTACGCTAACTGTTGGGCCCAAGAAGAATTATTTCTATTTAACTTTATTTGATTAATTAATTTAAGCAGCGACGGACAGAGAGGCAAAGTGAAAAAGCAAGTCGCCAGATCTGGGACTCGAACTGCGGTTGGTCATGTGGGAGTCCAGCACCCTTAACCACCATGCCACCTAGCCCACAGTTCAAATCTTGACCCTAGCAGCTTAAGAAACATGCAGGGTCTGTGTGCATACATGCCCCGAATCCTGAGAGGCAGGGGAAATGGAGAAAAGATTTTGGCTGCCTCAGTAGGGAGTGGTTTCTTCATCTCCCTCTGTCTCTCTCTGGGGAGTGCATGTGTTTTCTGGCAGTTAAAATGTCAGGGGAACAGGACCACCAGATGGCATAATGGTTATGTTGCTGGACTCCCACATAGTTGACCATGGTTTGAGTCCCAGACCTGGCTGCTTAAAACTCACGCCGGGCATGTGTGCTAATGTGCTCAATATCCCGAGAGCAGAATGAAAGAGGGAAGGGGCCAGCAGGTGGCATGGTGTTGAAGGCCCTGAACTCCCACATGCTTGACCATGGTCCAGGTCCTGGATCTTGAAATTCAAACTGGGCATGTGTGTGTGCCCAAATTCCCAGGAGAGGAGAGGAGAAGGGATTACAACATGGCCATCCCCCGGGGGGCGTGGCTTCTCCCTTTCTGTCTCTGTCTTTTTCTCTCTGTCCTGGCGAGTGCATGCACCCTATAGCAAAAACCTCTACAAAAAGAAAAAAAAAAAAAAGGGCCACACCGTAAAGCAGGTACAAAGGAACAACGAGGGGGTCAGAGAGCAGCCAGTTGTCACGATGGCCCGTGGCGGCCAGGGCTGACCTCTGAAGGTGCTGCCCAAGGGCAGGGACACGGGTGCAAAGACGGAGCCTGTAGTCCCAGGACAAGAACACACGGTGAGCACACGCTTTATGTCTATCCCCTCACTGGCTCCCCCAAATCTCAGCAAAGCCCCTCGTGGGCGTTGGGCTCCCCCTGACCCCCCGCGATGGCACAGGCTGGCGGGTGGGCAGGACGAGGAACAGGGAATCGAGCGGTTGGTGTGGCTGTGGGACCCTCATGGGGGATCGCTGTGGCCTATGTCCCCAGGCCTATGTCCCCAGAGGACCTGACAGAGGCCTCCATTCCAGAGTCAGGGAGGCTCAGGTTGTCCTCATCCTCACGGACATGGTCCCCGTCGTCGTCACCCTCGTCCTCCTCGCTGCCCTCGCTGTCCCCGAAGTTCACCGTCTCCCTCGACTTGTGGGGACTGGAGTCCATGCCGGTGCCAGAGGACGTGGACAGTTTGGGCTCTGATGCACTCGCGGGGGGCTCGTTTTCCAGCGTTGCGGGTTCCTGGGGGTTGAACAGCTGTCTAACCTGCAACTCCGTGTCCAGGTCCGGTTCTGGTTCCTTCTCCTTGTCTGTGTTGGGGGCCGGCTCAGGCTGTGTGGACAGGGAGACCGTGCTGCGCTGGGAGACCCTGGAATGAGGAGCACTGTGCTGCGGGGCCCCAGGGTGGGAGGGCGGCCGGATCTTCTCGGCCTCCTCCAGTTTACGCAGCAGGCAGCTCCAGTCAATCTGCGACGACAGGCGGATGCGGGAGCCCTCGATCTTTTTGAAGCCCAGGAGGAGGTCCATGAGCCCCTCGGTGATGGGGAAGGAGATGAAGCCCAGCTGCTTCCTGAGGTTCCTCTCGTACTTGTACTTGCAGATGAGCAGGGAGACCGCCTGCTCCACCAGGAAGCTCACGATCTCTTCAAACCAGGGGTTGGAGGCGTGGGGCAGGCTGGACTTGGACGAGATGGAGGGCAGCGGCTTCTTCCTCGAGAACTTGGTGCTGGAGCTCTGTGTGGCCTGGAGGGGAAAGGAGTTACGTCACGTCTCACGGGCCCCCGCCCATCACGCCTGCCAGCCCTGCCCGTCACAAACACGGATGCCACACGTGTCTCGCTAAGCATATGGCCTTGCCACACCCGT
>NW_006159454.1:624937-627377 GCF_000334495.1 Tupaia belangeri chinensis | reverse complement strand
TCTCTCTAGTCAAATTAAAAAATAAATGAATGAATAAATAAAATAAAATAAATAATTATTAAAAAATATATATATATATACCCAGAATAAAAAATAGCCTTTATTCATCTTTAAAGCGCCAGGGAAGAGCTAGGCCAGGATTCCTGGTCACCCATTAGCTTCTCCCCTGCCTAGGATTCCACAGCATAGGGTGACACCTGCTGGTGAGTGTCTGCTAGGCGTGGTTGGTACAGGAGCTCTTCCTTTGCAGGTTTGCCTCTGAGATCCTCGACCTCATTCCTGAGTAGGTCACCTCTGGGCCCAGTGAAGCAAGAGATGGGGGGAAGGTTCGTACCAAGGAGAGATGCGGGGGAAAGAGGAGGTGCTGGTGGGAGAAAGGGGCCCAGCAGGAGGAAGCCAGCCTCGGTGGCGTGACCGGGCCCCTGAGGCAGCCCTGGCTGGAGGCCATCTCTACCACAATCCCAGGGGAGGGGAGGATGAGGTGCAAGCCCCTACAGGGCCGAGCCTTCTGCCTGGAGCTCGAGGGCACCATGGGTTTCTGTAATTTGAGGTCTGAGTCAGGTACCTCCTGCCTGGGGTGTTGTGAGTGGCTGGGGACATTGGGCTCTTCCATGGTTGTCACCTTGAGCCTTAGTCTGGAGGCCACCTGAGGATTCGACATGGTGGGGGACACTGTTTTGCTCTTGCTCTTTCTGTGAGACGTCAGGGGGCTGGAGCCGGTGGTGGGGGAGGAATCGCAGGGCTCCTCCCTGTCCGTAGGGGTGTCCGACTTGGAGCCAGGCAGCGGCGGCTCGCAGGGGAGGGGCAGCTGTGAGGCAGACGTGCCGCTGGTTGGGAAGCCGTTGAAGCGGCGGGCGCTGCTGAGCTTGTCGACAGCCTGGCTGACCACGCGCTGCAGGGCCGGGAAGAGGTCGTGCTGGGCCAGGAAGTCCAGGGTCTGGTGGGGCTGGTGGAGCGAGCAGTAGCCGGGCAGGTCGAGGGACGCCGGCTGGCTCAGCAACGACTTGATCTTCTTGTAGAACTCTCCCCTGAGCAAGGTCAGCTCCCGCTCTGCAGGCCCCAGCTCCGATGCCTCAGGCGTGCTGGAGCTGGAACCCAGCAGCCCAGAGAACCACGACAGGGGCTTCTCCTGCGTCCACTGGCTGCTGGTCTGGCTGCCCTGCGAGTCCCACGGCAGGGAGTCCCCCTGCGACCAGGACCGATTCCGGCCTTTCTGTAGAGAGAAGGGGAGGGGACCAGCAGAGGGTATAATGGTTACATCACTGGACTCCCACGTAGTCGACCACAGTTCGAGTCCCGGACCCAGCGGCTTAAAACTCATGCCAGGTACGTGTGTGCGTGTGCGCATGTGCACGCACGCCCAAATATCCTGAGAGGAGACTAGAGGAAAAGAGACTGTGGTATGGTCATGCCCCCAGGGGATGATTTCTTGCTGTCTCTGTCTTTCTGGTGAGCAGATGTGCCCCATGGCAACAAACAAACAAACAAAACCTCTCTCTCTAAGAAAAATAATAGAGAGGGACCAGCAGTTAGCATAATGGCTATGTCACTGAACTCCCATGTAGTTGACTGCTGTTCGAGTCCCGGACCCAGTGGCTTAAACTCACGCCAGGTGCGTGTGCGTGCGTGCCCAAGATCCTGAGAGGAGAATGGAGGAGAAGGGATTGTGCCGTGGCCATCCTCCCTGGGGGTGATTTCTCACTTTCTGTCTCTCTGCCTCTCTCTGTCTTCATGGTGAGCACATGTGCCCTATAGCAAAAAAAAAAAAAACCTCTCCAAAAAATAATAGAGAGAGGAGGGGACCCTGAGACGTGGGCAGGAGCCCAGGTGGCTCTGATTCTGGGCTGGGGTCTCTCCCGTCAGGTCCCAGCTATGGCCCCAGAGCTCACCCCTTTGTTTTCCAGTCGCTGCAGCCGCTTGAGGTTCTTCTCCAGCAGGAGCCTGTCCCCCATGGATGGCAGTGAACCTGCCCCACGGGCAGCCAGGTCGCTGTCCCAGCAGGGGGCGCCCAGGAAGCCAGCTGTACGGCTGCTATGGGAACCAGACGTAGAGCTGGAGCATGATGGGTAGTTGTTGGGGTGTCCAGTGCAGAGATTGGGCCGAACACGGTGCCGGTGCATGGTGCCCTGGCTGGGCCGGGCTCGTGCCCGCCGCCCACCTCTCAGCACCTCCACAGGGTCCTGCACCTCCAGCAGCGGCACCCCGGCATCGGTCTTCACGGTAGCCATGCGCTCAGTCGCCTTCTCCACCACTGTCTGCAGACTGTCCAGCACCTGGCCCTCAGTCAGGAAATCCAAGAAGCTGCGGAAGGGCTGAAGGCCCCTCCGGTTTCGGCGGTGGCCTGCATAGGTGGACGGTGGATGTGGCACGCGACTTAGCTTGGGGGCTGGTCTCATCTCAGAGAACAGTGGCTGGCTGGGGGGGGGGCCCCACACAGACA
>NW_006159454.1:619799-624193 GCF_000334495.1 Tupaia belangeri chinensis | reverse complement strand
TGTGGGCTGCTCTCATCTCAGAAAACAGTGGCTGCTTGGGTGGCTGCACCTAAGCAGAAAGGCCAGCCACAGTGAGCAGGGATGCCCAGCAGGGGACCTCATAGGTGGTGCCACCAGGAGCTGGGGGGTAGTGGGTGGGGGTGATAAGCTGCATTTTGGAGTCAGGCAACCCTGGGTTTGGAACTGCCTCTGACACCTTCAGGCTGCTGAGAACCCCTGAGGCCCTCAGACCTGTGCTTCCTGACACTGCATCTCCAACTTGAGCCCCACCTAGTCCCTGAGCCAATTCCACAGGGCTGCTCTGGGTGCCCGGCTCGCCCAAGCCCTTCTGGGGTTGCTGGGGGTCAGTGGGACACAGGGACTGAAATTAAGGGTGATCAGGGGCCAGTAGGGATAGGTCCCCGTAGGGAAGGGCGAGGCAACAGGACTTCACTGAGATGCTTGGCGAGGCCAGGACATGAGAAAGGGAGGGTCCGCGGTCTGGGGAACCAGGGTTGGTGGCCAACACGGTGGCCACTCCAGGGAAGGGCTCTGCTGTGCACACTTACCCGTGTCACATATGCAGAGTGGCCGGCCTCGTCGTCCGCCAAGTACCCTGAGTGGTAGCGGCTGCTGGAGATGGTGCGGGTGGCCAGGCCTGCCGCCTGCCTCCTCTCTTACGGGTTCCACCGCACAGCGGCAGACTCCTCTGCGTAGGGCGAGGAGACGGCGTGAGGCTCCATCCAGCCCTCCATCGGGGTCTCCATTCGTCCTTCCGCCTCGCTGCCTACACCCCGCGTCCCTCGCGTGTTAGGGCCCTTCTTCTGCTGGAGTCCCCCAGCCGTCTGCGGACCATCTGATCCCAGAACGTCTGCATCCTACTCCCGACCATCTCTGTGTTTGTCCGACCCTTCCTCCCCCGAGACTCGGGAAACCCTGACGCCCGCCCCCAGCGCGGAGTCGACCCCGCTCACCGCAATCCGCGCCTTGCTCGGCTCGGGCTCGCGCAGCCTGCACCTGCTCGAGGGCGGCGGCGCGGTGCGCTGGGGTAGCTGCGCAGCCTCGCCTCCTGCTCGTTTGCATACCGCGACGTGATTGGTTGGCGACGGGGCCGCTCTCCCACTAGTTTCCCCGACACAATGGTCAGGGGCGGGGCCTACATTCGCCCCTCCCCCAGCTGCTCCCGGCTCTGCCCTGCCCACATTCTCGGGAGAGGTGGGAGCTTTGGGTGCAGGTCTCCACCTGGCCAGGAGGGACTCCGCTTGGTTCTGGGGTCCGTGCCTTCTCTGCGGGTAGTCCCGACCTCCACTGGTGACACAAGCACCTTCCTCGGTTCCTCTCTGGTCGCTGCGTAGCTCTGGGTCTCCTGCTCTACTTTCTAGGGACCTTTTCCTCTTGCCCAGTAAGGACGACCCCTGGGTCCATCTTGAGCCCTCTCCCTTCTGCAGCCTCCCTGAGAGCGGTGGAAAAGCCAGTCTCTAAATTACAGCCCTAGCGTCAATTCCTGGCTCTGCTGCTTTTCCCCTTCTGTAAGTGGGGTTGAAAGTCCTTTAATGTGGGAATGTGAGAAATCTTCATAACCACACATGGGGTATGCAAATAGGAGCCCCATAGATCCACACCCTCTCTTCTTCCTGCCCAGTAAACTCCTCAGACACGAAGTCTGCCTTCTCTGACAATTCACTGTAACCGCGATCCGAGACTGCCACACCATGTTGTCATTTGTGTACTAGATGGTACTTTCGGGGGGCAGGAACTGAAGCAGCCACCCCTAATCTTTAATCCTTCCAGTGCCTGGCACCCAGTCAGTGTTTAGTCAGTTTCTTCTAAGAAACTTTTTTTTTTTTTTTTTTGGAGAGGTTTTTGCTATAGGGCTCATGCGCTCGCCAGAAAGACAGAGAGAGACAGAAAGATGGAAAGAGAGAAATCACACCCCTAGGGGGATGGCCACACCGCAATCCCTTCTCCTCCATTCTCCTCTCAGGATCTTGGGCACGCATGCACACGCACCCGGTGTGAGTTTAAGCCACCGGGTCTGGGTCTTGAACCACTGTTGGCTACATGGGAGTCCAGCGACATAGCCATTACAGCATCTGCTGGTCCCTTCTAAGAGATTTTTGCTATAAGAGGCATGAGCTCACCCCATAGCCAGAAGTGAGAAAACCTCTCCCCGCGAGGGGAGAAGGCTATACTGCAGTCCCTTCTCTTCCATTCTCCTCTTGGGAGTTTAGGCATGCAGGCACACGCCCAGCATGAGTTTCAAACCGCCGGGTCCGGGATTCAAACTATGTTCAGCCATGCGAGAGTCCATCCACGTAACCACTACACCATCTACTGGTCCCACTTTCCTCCTTCTAATTTGCAGATTCTCAGGGCGTTTGGCCTTTCCAAGATCAGCTTCTCGGTAGAATGCAGTGATGAGCTGTGGTCTGACAATTCGACAGTCACTGGGATTGAACACGACAGGTCTGAGGCAGGAAGAAAGCCAGCAAATGGAAGCAGGTAAGGGGGCTGGAGCAGCTGCCTATGTGGGGTAGGGAGGAAAACCAATCAAAGCGGAACATTTCCCATCCTAAGTAACATGGGCCAGATAGCTCCAGTATGGGATTTCTTTTTTTTTTTTTAAGAATTATTTTATTTAACTTTTTAAAAATTTATTATTATATCATTATTATTTTTTCAGTTTGATCAGAGAGAGACAGAGAGAGAGAGAGGAAGTGAGAAAGCAAGCCACCAGGTCCGAGACTTGAACCGTGGTTGGCCATGTGGGAGTCCCGCGCCTTTAACCACCACGCCACTTGATGGCCCTGGGACTTTTTTTTTTTTTTTTTAATTTTTTTAAATTTTAAGTTGACCAGAGAGGGACAGAGAGAGAGAAAAAGAGAGAGAAAGTGAGAAAGCAAGCCACCAGGTCAGGACTCAAACGGTGGTCGGCCACGTGGTAGTCCAGCACCCTTATCCATCACGCCATCTGCTGGTCCCTCCAGTGTGGGATTTCTAGCTGATTAAGGCCTGTTTGGCATAGCCAATGGGAAGAAAGCAATCAGGGGCCCCCCCGCCAATGATCAAACAGACATGACCCGGGGTAAGGAGCTGTAGGCCCTAGGGAAAGGAATCTCTGAGGCCCTTGAGCCACTCTTTCTGGTGCTCAGCCTGCTCTTACCTCTTGGGAATGTACTTTCGCTTTTACTTAATAAACCACCCTTCGCTTTCACCGTTGGCACATTTCATTCAATTCTTTGTCTGAAACACCGAGAACCTGGACGTGGCTGAAGCCGTACCGCTGAAGGGCTCTCTTAGGCATCCTGTTCTTGCAATGCTCCATGAGATGTTCTTATTCTCATGCTCCACTCTGCCCTCTCTGTCCCTGACCTGGGGGTAGCCAGGGCTGGGAGGACCAGAGCAGGCCCGAGTACAGGCCTAGAGCTGTGGGAACCCGTCCCGGCTCTACTACTCCCGGTGGAACCTCACGTCCCCTCTCTGAGCCTCAGTTTACTCATCTGCAAAACAGAAATGAGAAGCCAGCAGGCGGTGTGGTGGCTGGAGCACTGGACTCCTGTATGGTGGAGTCCCAGACCTGGCCGCTTGCTTTCTCTTTCCCCCTCTCTCTCTGTCTCTCTCTGTCGAGCCCAGGTGCGCCATAGCAAGTTAAAGAATAGTATAATAGGAACCAGCAGTTGGCATAATGGCTATGTCGCTGGACTCCCATGTAGTCAACTGCGGTTCGAGTCCTGGACCTGGTGGCTTATACTCATGCCGGGCGCATGTGCGTGCTTGCCCAAGATCCCGAGAGGAGAATGGAAGAGAAGGGATTGCGGCGTGGCCAACCCCCTGGGGGGTGATTTCTCTCTTTCTGTCTCTGTCTCTCTCTGTCTTTCTGGCAAGCGCACACACCCTGTAGCAAGAACCTTTCCAAAAAAAAAAAAAAGGGAATAGTATAATAAATAAAATAAATAATTCTTAAAATGAACGGAAATGAGGGGCCAGCAGGTGGCATGGTGGTTAAAGGTGCTGGACTCCCACATGGCTGACCATAGTTTGAGTCCTGGACCTGGTGACTTGCTTTTTCCCCTCTCTCTTTCTCTGATCAAACTGGAAAATAATACATAAATAAATAAGGTTAAATGAAGTAATTCTTTAAAAATTAAATAATTCTTAAAAAACAGAAATGATACTATTTTGTGTGGATTTCACAGGCCAGACATAAATACCACACTTTCCCTAGGAAAAATCAAGACAGCTGGGTGACGATGAACATTCTGGCTGTCAGTCACAGGAACTGTTTACATAGTTAGGGGTAAGAAAAGCTTTTTGGGGGACCAGCAGTTGGCATAATGGCTATGTCGCTGGACTCCCATGTAGTCGATAGCAGTTCGCATCCTGGACCCGGTGGCCTAAACTCATGCTGGGAACAT
>NW_006159454.1:617934-619668 GCF_000334495.1 Tupaia belangeri chinensis | reverse complement strand
CCCATCGCCCCCTATCCGAAAAAAAAAAAAAAAAAAAAAAAAAAGAAAAGAAAAGCTTTTTTGAACCAAGGAAGGAAAAAAGGAACTAATGAACATACAAGTTGCAGTGAGCGCATAGCTGGAGATGGAAACGGGCAAGTTTTCCAAATGAAGCCATTGAAATGTGTGTTTTCTCTTTTATTTATTGTTTAGAGCTCCAGAAAAAAAATTGCAAGTCAAGAAAAAGCCTCCCCTTAGGGAAATCAGCAAAAGAGAAAAAGGGAATTTGAAAAAGGATAGAAGCAGCTAATAGCATGAAAAAGCTCACAGCCATTGCTATAAAAAGACAGAAGGGGGCAGCAGGTGGCATGGTGGTTAAGGCATTGGACTCCCACATGGCCGACTGTGGTTCAACTTCTAGACCTGGCGGCTTGAAAATCACATTAGCGGGACCAGCAGTTAGCATAATGGCTATGTTGCTGGACTCCCATGCAGTCGACCGTGGTTCGAGTCTCGGACCGGGAGGCTTAAACTCACACCAGGCGCGTATGTGTGCGTGCCCAAGATCCTGAGAGGAGAATGGAGGAGAAGGGATTATGGCGTGGCCATCCCCCAGGGGGGTGATTTCTCGCTTTCTGTGTCTCTGTCTCTTTCTGTCTGTCTGGCGAGCGCAGGCGCCCTATCGCCTTATAGCAAAAACCTCTCAAAAAAAAAAAAAAAAAAGAAAGAAAGAAAAGAAAGAAAATCACATCGGTGTGTGTGTGTGCGTGGCGTGCCCCACATCTGGAAGAGAGATCGGAGTAGGAGGGACTGCAGCGAGGCCATCTTGAGTAATTTCTCACTTTCCCAATCTCTGTTCTTCTCTGTCTCTCTCCTGCTAGGGCACACACCCTGTAGCAAAAGCCTGGGGGGGAAAAAAAACAGACAGAGAGAGAAGAATTATGGGAATGAGATAACAATTGATGAACTCACCTTTTTTTAATTAAAAAAAATCATTTCTTTATCTAATTTTATTTGTTATTATTATTTATTTTTTAATTTGACCAAAGAGGCAGAGAGAGAGAGAGAGAGAGCAGAATGATGAGAATGGGATAACAATTGATCCTTAACTTCTCCAAACAACACTAAACACTCAAAGCTTCTGGTGGGGGAGAAGAGGAACTGGGTGTGTCTATGCGCTGAGAAAACACAGAGACACCACTTTGCCCCCCTCCCCCCACCCCCGTCTCTCTCTGGTGAGCCCACGTGCCCCATAGCAAGTTAAAAAACAGTATAATAACAGTGGTGAGCTCTGGCAAAGGTAAGAGAGGCTTTTTTTAAAAAAAAATAACTATTTTATTTATCTTTATTTATTTTAATTTGACCAGAGAGGGACAGAACGAGAGAGAGAGAGAGAGAGAAAAATGGAGAAAGCAAACTGCCAGATCCGGGACTCGAACAGTGTTCAGCCATGCGGGAGTCCAGCGTCCCTAACCACCATACCACCTGCCCGTTCTTTTCCTCTCTCTCGCTTTTGTATTTTCATATTAAGTATCACTTTTCGGCCAAACCAAGCTTTGCATGGAGTACCTCGAGCCCGCGTGGGGTTCGGGCGGACGCAGAGCCTCCTGGGGACCGCTAGGTGGCGAGAACAAAGGCGCAGAGCCGCCGCGGGCGTGCGTCGGGCGGGGCCTCGGACAGCGTCCAAGGGCGGGGTCGGCCTGTCCGGTCCACTTCCCTCGACCCGGCGGTGGGCGGAGCAGCCATGGGCTCGCC
>NW_006159454.1:617118-617545 GCF_000334495.1 Tupaia belangeri chinensis | reverse complement strand
CCCCAGAGCAGTGGCCCCAGAGCCCCGCCGCCTCGAGGGGGCCGCGACGCTGTCAGGGGCAGGGGCTGGCACCGAACGCCTGCCTCGTTCGAACGCAGGAGCGGTCTCACCGCAGCAGGAGGAGCCAGCGGTCGGGAGCTGCTCCCCAAGCTCAGATGTCTCGTCCCTTCCCAGCAGGTGCGGGAGGAGCTGGAGGCCCAGCTAAGCCGCTTTCGGGAGCTGCTAGGCAGGGCGCCCACTCACGTGGACGGGCACCAGCACGTGCACGTGCTCCCAGGTGCGTGGCTCAGTGCTCCCAGCGGGCTGGGCAAGGGGGGGGGTGTTCCCAGGGGAGGGGACGCGCGCCTTCCTGAGCCCGCCCCACCCGCAGGCGTCTGCCAGGTGTTCGCAGAGGCGCTGCAGGCCTACGGGGTGCGCTTCACGCGGG
>NW_006159454.1:613656-617078 GCF_000334495.1 Tupaia belangeri chinensis | reverse complement strand
CCTCGCCCCCGCCCCCTACCCCTTCCCTGTTCCCCCGGCCCAGCTCCTGGGGCTTGTGTGTCAGTTTCTGCCCCTGCCCTGCTCCCAGCCAGCCCTGCACGTCGCCCAGCCCCGCCGCTGATGCCCCTGTCCCATAGGTGGACAGAGGCCTTCGTGGGCATGAGCACTTGCGGCCGCCACATGTCTGCTCACCGCGTGATGGGGGCGCTGGCGCGGGCCCTGGAGGGTATCCCAGCCGGCCACACCCTGACAGCTGAGTTGATGACGCACCCGGGCTACCCCAGCGTGCCCCCAATTGGGGGCTGCGGGGAGGGCCCCGACGCTTTCTCCTGCTCCTGGGAGCGGCTGCATGAGCTGCGTGTCCTCACTGCACCCACGCTGCGCGCCCGGCTTGCCCAGGACGGGGTGCAGCTCTGCGCCCTCCATGACCTGGACTCCAAGAGGCCTGGGGAGAGCTTCCCCTACGAGGCCGCTCTGGAACCCTCCATGGAGCCGCCCCCTCCCTGACTCCTACAGCCAGCCAAGTGCCCAGGAAGGGGGCCAGGATTAAACCCTGGCCAGGCTGAAACCAGGCCTTGAAGCAGGGCTGACTTCTGGGATGGGGTGCTGCCAGCTCTGTGCGCAGGTCTTTGTGGCCAGAGTGGCCGCTGCAGCGTGGGCAGCTCCACTTCGCTGCAGGTGGCCCAGTTTGTGTCATCTGGGTCCTGGACTTCAGAGTATCTGGTGCCCCATTATGGGCAGTGGGGAGAGATCACTATATTAATAAAATGTCTTTCTTTTCCAGTTTGCCAGAGGGCATGTGTATTTGCCAGGGAGAGAGAGGATAAGAGTGAGAAAGCAACCCCTGGGGAGGGTGGTTCTGCTCCTGTCCCTTCTTTCTCCCTGGTGCGGGGTTTCTGGGCACACATGCCCACATGCGGGCATGTCTTTCATTTTATTTTCCCCAGCATGTTTTTCGAGTGGTTGGGCATGGACTCGCCACGCAGTCGGCCATGGGAGACCCAGCTGCCTTAACCACACCACCACCCGGCTGGCCCCCATGTGTCCTTCAAACTTGGTAGTTTATGTAATCATTCTCAGAAAGCCTTCACAGAAACCGGAACAGACAGAGCGACTCCTTCTTGGTCTAAACCAAGACCATATTCCCCAAAAGATACACAAACATTCTCCACGCCGGTTCCACGCCGGTTCTGTGCATGCTTCGGTTTCCTTGGGGCGGTGGGACGAGAGTGGGAGAGCGTCTCACCGGGCTTGTTGGGAGGCATTATCGTATCAATTTTTTAAAGAGATTTTTGCCTTAGAGCATGTGTGCTCATCAGACAGAGAGAGAGAGAAACAGAGAGAGAGATCACCCCCCCGGGGGGGATGGCTACGCCCCAATCCCTTCTCCATTCTCCTTGGATCTTGGGCACGCATGCACACGCACCTGGTGTGATTTTCAAGCCCCCGTCTGAGACTTGACCTGCGGTCGACCATGTGGGAGTCCAGTGATGTAACCACTATT
This sequence comes from Tupaia belangeri chinensis, assembly GCF_000334495.1. NCBI lineage: Eukaryota > Metazoa > Chordata > Mammalia > Scandentia > Tupaiidae > Tupaia > Tupaia belangeri. The sequence goes on along the minus strand of NW_006159454.1, from coordinate 615,574 downwards.
ACCATCTGCTCAGTTTTTAATGAAAAATAACTTGTCCCAAGTAACCAGTTCCATGGGGGTTAGTCCGAGGCGCTCCTACAAGCTCCCAGGAGCGTTAGTCTTCTATGGAAAAGGAATTCTGGATGCCTACTTGGTGGATGGGTGGGTGCCCCGTGGACTGGGGCCCCAAAGGGCTTGGCTAGGGCAGACGGGAAGGCAGTGGGGAATGCTTATGAGCGCAAAGTCCTTCCGTCCTGCTTCAGAGGGTGGACAGGCAAAGGAAGGCCCAGTGGCTCTTATTTAATCTCACAGAATAATGCGAGGAGCCGGGCATCAGTGCCCCAGAGGTGGAAGTGGTGGAGTGGGGCTTTGAACCAGCTGTTTGATACTGACTGGGCCCCAGCCTGGGCCAAGAGCTCTCACCCAGCCTAGAGAGGAGACATGTGACTCTGAAGGATGAGGGTGAGCTCTGGCTCCCCTCCACCCATGCCCCTGTCCCCGTGGTGGTGGCTTCCGCCCCTTTTGGGCTCGGTGCTCATCTCCCACCCATGCCCTTCCCTCGGCCCGACTCCTGTAGCCAGTGCACCTTTCCTCCTTCTCACCCCCCCACGGTGACCTGGAATCACTGGTCCCTCCAGCAGGCGGGCCTCACCTCCTCTCCTTAGCCCATTGTCTGGCCACACCCCTGCAGGATGCTGGCTGGGGTTGGGAGGAGGGGTTCTGAAAGGAGGTGGCAGCTGGCTGGGCAGCTCCTGGCTTAGGGGAAGTGGGTGGGCAGGAGAGGGACGGGGATTCAGCACAGATGCCAGGGGAAGCCATAGGAATGGCTACTGTCACTCAGGGAGGGAGGTGGGAGGAGTGTGGGGCAGGGGCAGGGCCTGGGCCCACCCCTGAGGACTACAGAGAACTGAGGGTGTAACCAGACTGGCAGGGGAACCAGGTGACTGAGGCCTACCTCCCAGGGAAGGGCAGTCACCAGGGTGATGGCTGGGTGGGTGGTCACCTCGCGGCCCACAGTAGATTTATCTGTTTCTAGAGAGAAAGGGAAAGTGAGAACTCACCCCCAGGGGGGATGGCTAATGGCAGTCCCTTTTCTATTCTCTGGGAATTTGGGGTACGCATGCACCTGCGTCTGGTGTGATTTTCAAGCTTCCAGGTCTGAGACTTGAATCGCACAGTCGGCCATGTGGGATCAGGCCGCCTTAACCTCCATGCCATCTGCTGGCCCCAGAGTGGGTATTTTTTTTTTCCTTTCTTTTCTGAGAGATTTTTTGCTATAGGGCATGTGCGCTTATCAGAGACAGAGAGGTCACCCATACCACAACCCCTTCTCCCCTATCCTTCTCTTGGGATTTTAGGCATGTACACACATGCACCCAGCATGAGTTTTAAGCAGCCGGGTCCAGGACTCAAACCACGGTCAACTACGTGGGAGTCTAGCAATGTAACCATTATGCCACCTGCTAGACCCAAGAGGGGGTATTACTCAGGCCAAACCCACTGTGCACTGGGTGGCTGAGGCCAAGTGGCTTACTGCTACCCATGCGCCGGGCGCTGTCTGGAAGGTCCGCTCTGTGCCAGGCCAGAGCTAGGTGCCGGGACTCAGCCTGGCCTGCACGGAGCTCCGTGTCTGGCCCGCACACAGGAACCGTGTAATCTGGGCTTCAGCAATGCGGGGCTGGGGGTGTGTGTTACAGTGCGGTTGGGGAGCGCTTTCCAGTGACTTCATCTCTGCTAGTCTCTGTAGTGTGGTATAGTCCTTTCCACTCTGCTCCTCCAAGGCCTGCCTGAGACTCCAGGAGCCCAGCCAGTGAGCAAGAATTCCTTCCGGTCACCAGGAAGCAGCAGCGTCTCCACGGGCCTGGGCTAGGCACAGCCACGGGGAGCAGCCCACCCTCGGCTCGCTCTATCAGGGCTCGCTCCCCTTCCCGCCCCCGCC
>NW_006159454.1:612300-612768 GCF_000334495.1 Tupaia belangeri chinensis | reverse complement strand
CTGGCTCCCTCCCCCGCCACTGCCCGGGCAGGAAGGACGGCACAGGGACCAGCGGTGGCTTCTGGCTGGGTTTGGTGGCATGGGTGGGGCATGGGCTCAGAGGCTGTAGGCCTGTGGACTTGGCAATGAGGCAGCCCAGCAGGAAGGTGACAGGCGTCAGGCTGCGGTGGGCACAGGTGGGCTGAATGACGCCTAGTTCAAGCTGGATGATGAACAGTAGTGCGGGGGGCCAGAAAACGGGGGTTCCAGGGGGACAGCATGTGGGGAGGGTTCAGTGGGCTTCGGGGAGGGCTGTGCTGAGGCTGCCACCACGCAGGTGCTCTGGGCTGCTGCTCACCGCCTGCTTCTGTGTCTAAACAATAGGGGACGGAGTCCGCAGGGCTGTCCTGGGACTCGGAGGATGGCGTGACCAGCACGTGGTGGAGTAGCCCACCACAATGTGGTCCAAGGGGACCCAGTCTCCCTGCT
>NW_006159454.1:602883-611378 GCF_000334495.1 Tupaia belangeri chinensis | reverse complement strand
TCTTCCGAAGATACTCCAGGAAGCCTCCCTTCCAGAACGGGCCCACTGTCCACTGTCCGGCCTGGTGTCAGATTCCAGAGAGTGAAGGGCACAGGGCGAGACCATTGTCATGGGTCTTATTCTGCACAGTCAGGGCTACTGCTTGGCAGCCCAGTGGCTGTCGGGGGACTCACGAGGGTTTCCGGTTGGAACCTTTAAGAGAAACGGCCTGGCCTCACCTTTGCTAGTTCTGTGCCCAAGGCTGTCACCCTCCCGGATTATGGATCACAGGAGGGCTGCTGATGGGCCCTGGGAGACGGTGCAGGGTCCCTCTGATAGACTCCGGCTTTGTGCTGATCAAACCCCACCCATTTCCCGCAGGAACAGTTCTGCAGGTCTCTTTCGGACAGGCCGGGGTGGGAAGGTGGGCTGAGGCCTCGGCACCCAGCCCAGTCTCCAAGGGCACGGCCCCCGGCACTGCTCACTCCCAGCAAGGAAGAAACCCACAGGCGCAGACCGGTGTTGGAGAGCGTCTTTATTAAGGGGCAGCAGAATGGGGTCGCAGCATCTGAGAAAGCCTGTTTTCCGCCATGGTGGGGGCGGGGTGGGCAGGAGGAGGACCCGGCGCACTCCGAGGAACCAGGTGGGGGCGAATTCCTGAGTGAGCACAGGTCCGCGGTGGTGGCTGGTGGCTGCTCCTGCTCCGTGCAGCTCCTCTCGGTCAGAGGACCCAGCCTTTCGGTTCTGGAGCAGCCAGGCTGCCCCCCAGCTTGCTCAGAGCCTGTGCGGAGGCCATGGCTGGGAGAGCAAGCTGCCCAGGCCTGAGGGAAGGACGCCCACGGCCTCAAGGGCCAGGCCCCTGCTGCCGGGGCGAACCATGGGGTGCCAGGGCCAGGGCTGAGAGTCCCTGAGGGGCTGACGACACGAAGTCTCCTCCCGCGGTGAGCAGAGAGCAGTGAGGGGGTGACAGGCAGGCAGGGCGACGTTGGCAGAAACATGAAGCGATGGGACAGTGTCCAAGAGTGGCATTATTTCTGGATTCAGAGAAGCAACGAGAACAAATGGTGGCTTGTTTGGATAGCTTCTGACAGATTTTGGCATTTTATTACAAATCGGAGTGTGAGTGAGATGAAATCCATCCCCGCCTTTCTGCTAATGGAGACAGGGGAGGAGACGCTGGCCCGGCGCTGCCGTCCCGGCACACGGAGTCTCCGGAAACCTGCCCTCTCGGACCTGGGACACCGCGGGGGGCTGTGCGCCCGGACAGCTGGACGGTGACGCCACCTGCCCTACCCCTCGCCTTCCGCTCCGTGCCGGTGATGCCCAGCTGTCTCACACGTCGGTGAGCCTCGGAGAGATTGCAAGTTAACAGAACGAAAAGGAAAACACAAAGCAACATTTCCTGAAGTCATCTTCTCCACAGGATCTAGGCCCCCCGAGAGCCAAGGAGGGAAGCCACCCAAGGCAGGGAGAAGCAGAGTTGGTGACACGCGGCCCATGGATGGTCAGCTTCCTCTGGGGGGATCAGGGTGGCATGTACTCTCTACCATCTCAGGGACAGTCCCTCTTTCCTCGAAAAGACATGAACAGTCAAGTCCTTACAAGTTCATCTGATGAGAAATTCTAAGGTCAATTTTTATTTCTACAAAAGAAAGGCAGTCAAAACAATATAAAACACATTTAAAGGATATTACCAGGGTGAGCTTCGGTGGGGCCTGACTCTGCCAAGGCTGAGTCCAAGGGGAGAGGGAAGGCCGTCTTGCTGTGTCCAAAGACAGGGGCCAGCAGGGCGCCGGCGACCCCAGACCGTGGCAGAGTCCTGCCAATCCGATCCTGCAAAGGGGCACAGGTGCTGCAGGCGGGCTGTGGTGGGGCTGCTGCCCGGAGGCGTTGGCGGGTGAGCTCCGTGGCACGTTCCTGGGAGCTGGGTGCCAGATGAGCGTGGAGTTTCAAGTGGGCATCCTGGCTCTGGCCTGGCCTGCGACGGCCAGCGATCTTCTAGCATGGCTACAGGGAGGGCTGCCAACGTGCCCCAGGAGGCTTTCTGGCGAGAAACGCATCCCCCACGTGCACGGCGTCCTCTGGCTGGCAGGCCCTCCCTTCGGGGTGACCGCAGGCCTGGTATCTTATTGCAGGGTGTTCCTAGGCAGGCCAGGCCACAGTCCAGCGCGTGGGCTGACGAGGGGGTGCGCCCACGTCCCACGTCCCACGTCGTCAGAGGTCCTGTGAGCCTAGCTGGAGTCCTGGCAGACAGCTGCCCTCCCTTCCACGGCTCGGGGGAGGGGGGAGGGTGTGGGGCTGTGACTGACTGGCTTGTTTTACGTTTTTTAAAGGCTGTCATAAACTGTAGAGTCAGGAGGATGTGACCACCTCCCGCGTGGGTGATGTGGCACTTTTAGAAGGAGCCACCGGTCGTCTCTTCTTTGCGGAGGAGACGGGGCCTGAGTCTGGGGAGTGACTAAGAGAAGGTAAACTGAGTGCGAGAAAGGGGGGGCTGCAAGGGTAGGGGAGGAGGGGAAACCACAACCTTTTTTTTTTTTTTCTTTTTTTCTTTTAAATCTTATAGGCTAAATGTTACTTGAAGATTTTGGGTAAATTTGGACAAGAAAAGAAACACCATTCTTTTGAAGTAGATTGAAGCAGTGATTTTTAAAACAAAGAAAGCAGAACTAGAACATCTTAAATTTTTAATCCTTTCTTTACAGGTTACCTAGACCACTTTTGATTAAGAAAACTGTAGAAAGTTAGTAACTGCCACAAGCGAACGCCAGGCGGTGGCCCGTGTCAATTTTCCACAGAGTCCTGCTTTGCGGGGTGTCTGATGCACTGCTCGGGGTCTCTGCTCACACTTGCTGGGATCAATCGTGGCAGATTTTAGTCCACAGGTCGCTTTTCCCCATATTTCTTTGTAAACTCTTCAGCGTTCTTACAGAATTTTTTACGGTCCTTAGAGTATTCTTCAGCTAGGTCAGCCCGGAGGGGGTGCTCGGGCTGGGGGTCGTTCACCAGTGCTATGAGGGACTGGATTACTGCCAAGAGAAGGACAAGGCACCGGGGTTAGGTCAGTCTCGGAAAGGCATGGCGAGGGGCAGCTAGTGCCAAGAACAAACGCTGGATTTAACACGTGGAACATCAGCACGTCACGATTATGCCGACTGGGCGTGGCAACAACAAAGATAAAGCAGCTCCTGTCACCCAAACTGACCACCAGAACGTCTCCCTCTGTAACCGCGGGATCCCTAAGGCCGAGCAGCCAGCCCTCCTCCCGCATAGGGGCATAGCCAGCTGCAATCCCTGCTCCATTCTCTTCCAGGGATCTCACGAACACATGCCCAGCATGACTTTGCACCCAAGGGTCCGGGACTGGAACTGGAGTTGGCCAGGTGGGAGTCCAGCAACGTAATCACTGCACCAGCTCCTGGTGCCCCATCTTACCCCCCCCCTTTTTTTTTAAGGACATTTTTGCTATAGGGCACATGTGCTCACCAGAGAGACAGAAAGTGAGAAACCGCCCCCCAAGAGGGATGGCCATGCTGCCATCTCTTCTCCTCCATTCTCTCGGGATCTTGGGGACGCACACACACACCAGGCATGATTTTGAAGCCATCGGATCTGGGACGCGAATCGCAGTTGGCCATGTCGGAGTCCAAAAGTGGCACCGTTATGTCACCTGCTGGCCCCTCCTCACCTTGCCTTTTTTTTGGTGTGTGGAGAGGTTTTGCTATAGGGTGTATGTGCTTTCCAGGAAGGACAGACAGAGACAGAGAGACAGAAAGTGAGAAATCAGCCCCAAGGGAGGATGGCCACACCGCAATCCCTTCTCCTCCATTCTCCTCTCGGGATCCTGGGCACACACGCACCCGGCATGAGTTTAAGCCACTGGGTCCGGGACTCGAACCGTGGCCAACTACATGGGAGTCCAGTGACATAGCCATTACGCTAACTGCTGGTCCCTCCACCTTGATTTTTAATACAAATATTTTTGAAAGGAAAAAGGTGTTAGTGACGCACATGGAAAATCACTTTAATGTGCCACGAACAGATGGCATGGCTTAGAACTGAAATAAGCGCCCAAGGCCCCCTCCTCTCGACCAAGTCCGAAAGCACCACCCTGGGGGACACAGACACATCCTTCCAAGGGACACTTTCACAACTGCTCTAAAAATTCTGCCCTCGGCTATTGGACAAAGATGCATGAGGGGTCAGGAAGTTCATGGAAAACCCGTACTATGAAAAATGTATGCACGATTTCTTTTCTGAGGGCGTCCAAATAAACTCATACTCTCATTCCATTTTCCCCACAATCTTTTTGAAGTTCTGTTAGCTATTGGTGAGCTGTCCCATGTCACACTCCAACGTGAGACTGCTCTTTGCCTTTGTCGTTCTTGGTTTCGGGCTTGGAAACGTGAACAGCACTTGCCTGAGACCATAAATAGGGGGCTGACTGCCTTTCTCTGTGATTAGAAATCGTTCTGTAACAGGAAAAGTAGCCTTTAAGGAATCTCATGTTTCAGGCTGAGTTCTTGGTGGGGGAGACTTTCTGTCTCTCTGGCGAGCACACGTGCCCTATAGCAAAACCTTCTCTCTCTCTCTAAAAAAAACCCAAAAAACCAAAAAGAAACAAACAAAAAAACGACTTTGTAAACACTTAAAAGTTTGCTATTTGTCTATAGGACCTCAAAAAATTATTAAGAGTAGAATGAAAATACGAGTTCATTTTTGGACAGAAACAACTGAAATCCATGCATTTTTTCCCTTAAAAATTATATTATTTAACTTTATTTATTTATTTAAATTTGGCAAGAGAAAAAAAGCAAACCGTCAGGTCTTTCGGGATCTGAACCGCAGCTGACCATGTGGGAGTTCAGTGTCCTTAGCACCCCATGGCCACACCACAATCCCTTCTCCATTCTGCTCATGGGATGTTGCACACGCACGCACAAGCGCCCGGCGTGAGTTTAAGCCACCGGGTCTGGGACTCAAGCCACGACTACACGGGAGCCCAGCAACATAGCCATTATGCCAACTGCTGGTCCCACACGTTACTTTTATAATATACACCTTCATAAACTTTTCTGTGACCTCACTTTTATTTATTATTTTAAAATAATTACTTCTTTTAAAACCATTATTTTATTCAACTTTATTTATTTAAATTCAACCAAAGAGAGACAGAGAGAGAGAGGGGAAGTGAGAAAGCAAGCCGCCAGATCCAGGACTTGAACCACACTTGGCCATGTGGGAGTCCAGCGCCCTCAACCACCACACCACCTGCCAGCCCCATAAAATATTTGATGAATTACTATTATTTTAATTTGCTATGGGACATGCACACTCACCAAAGAGAGGCAGAGAGGGGAAGTGAGAAAACAAGCCTCCATGTGGGAGTCCAGGGCCCGAACCACCACCCCACCTGCTGGCCCCTACTTTTTTTTTTGGAGAGGTTTTTGCTATAGGGCGTGTGCGCTCGCCAGACAGACAGAGAGACAAAAAGTGAGAAATCAACCCCCAGGGGTGATTCCATTCTCCTCCATTCTCCTCTTGGGATCTTGGGCACGCACGCACACGCGCCCGGCATGAGTTTTAAGCCACCGGGTCCGGGATGCGAACCGCAGTCGACTACGTGGGAGTCCAGCGACATAGCCACTACGCCAACTGCTGGTTCCCCTGGCCCCTTCTTTGACTGATGTGATCAAGTCTAGATATCTCCACATTGTCGTTGCGGTTCAGGTCAGTGTTCACACCTTCTCTGTCCCTGGGGTGCATTCTGGCTCCTCGGCCACACCACGGGAAACGTCATCGAGCTGACCCTGAGTGGCTAGCGAGAACGCGCCAGCGGCGGCTGCTTTCTCCACACGGCCAGCGCTCTTCACGCTCGAAGATGGCCCTGCTCTGCCTTCCTGATCTCTTCCTTGGAAGTATTTTCTTCTCCAAAATGTAGGGGCTCAAAACATACACTACATTTTCTCCTTTGTCGATTTCTTAAAAACTAATGATTAATTTTAATTTTATTCATTCATTTTAATTTGACCAGAGAGACAGAGACAGAGAGAAAGTGAGAAAGCAAGCCACCAGGTCTAGGATTCAAACGGTGGTCTACCATGTGGGAGTGTCCAGGGCCTTAACCACCATGACACCTGCTGGCCCCCCCCCACATTTTACCTCCTACTCTCATTGTCTCACAGAGAATAAAGCTATAAAAAGCTATAAAATCTCCTCTTTTTCCCTCTGAGGCCAGCAGCCGGTGTGATGGTTAAAGTGTTGAACTCCCACGTGGCCGAACGTGGTTCAAGTCCTGGACCCAGCAGCTTTTTCTTACTTTCTCTTGAGAGACTGTTTTTATTAAAAAATAATTATTTTTACTTAACTTTATTTATTTATTTAAATTTGATGAGAGAGAGAGAGAGGAAGGGAAGGAGAGGGAGGGAGGAGAGAGTGACAAAGCAAGCCGCCAGGTCCAGGACCCAAACTGCAGTCAGCCATGTACTTTATTACTGACTGCATTTTTAAAAAATATATTAATTTATTTAATTCCATCTTTTATTTTTAATATATGACCAGACAGAGAGAGAGAGAGAGAAAGGGAAAGTGAGAAAGCAAGCCAACAGGTCCGGGACATGAACCGCGGTTGGCCATGTGGGAATCCAGCACCTTTAACCACCACTCCACCTGCCAGCCCCACTGACTGCATCTTCGATAGTAAATCTCATTAACCACTAAACGAAACCTTTGTTTAATTCTAAAATATTTCTTAGAACCAAATACTGCTGAGCAGACTGTAGTACGTTCTTTCTGCTGCATTACTTTTCTGCGGGGCCGAGTTTTGCCTTGTTTATGGACTTTTCTAATGCTGTTTTATATATATATATTTTTTTTTTTTGGGGGGGGAGGTTTTGACTATAGGGCGCGTGCGCTCGCCAGACAGAGAGAGACATAGAGACAGAAAGCGAGAAATCACCCCCCAGGGGGGATGGTCACGCCGCAATCCCTTCTCCTCCATTCTCCTCTCGGGATCTTGGGCACGCACGCACACGCGCCCGGCGTGAGTTTTAAGCCACCGGGTCCGGGACGCGAACCACAGTCGACTACGTGGGAGTCCAGCAACGTAGCCATTACGCTGACTGCTGGTCCCCATGCTGTTATATTTTTGCTTGTTTTCTTTTGGGGGAGATTTCCGCTGTAGGGCGCATGTACTCGCTGGAGAGACAGAGAGAGATAAAGTGACAGAAAGCAAGAAATCACCCCTCAAAGGGGATGGCCACGCCACAATCCCTTCTCCTCCATTCTTTCCTCTTGGCATTTTGGGTGTGCACTGGGACTTGAACCACAGTCAACTAACTCCGTGGGAGTCCTGCAACGTAACCAATATGCATCTGGCGGCCCCAGCTTGTCTCCCCTTTTAAGACAAGGTCTTGCTAGGTTACAGTCTCCGTGCCCCCGTCTCTCAGTCTCTGGGACGACGGGTGCGCACCACTACACTTGGCCTTTAGGGTGGACCAGGAGTTGACCCCGGCCCCCACATGGCTCAGATGGCTGAGCAGCAGCCGACCAGTTCAAACCACCTCTGCTGGGCTCCACTTGTAATGCGTCTGTACTATCTTTCTATTTCAAAACTTGAAATAGAAATTCATATATCAAGAAATAAATCCCCCCGCTAGGTTTTTACCATAGGGCATGTGCGCTCGCTAAAGGGAGACAGACAGAAAGTGAGGAAGCACCTCCCAGGGGGATGGCCACGCTGCAATCCCTTTTTCTCCTCTCAGGATTTTGGGCACGCATGCACATACACCAGTGTGACTTTCAGGTCACCCGGTTTGGGACGGCCATGTGGGAATCCAGTACCTTAACCACTATGCCACTTGCTGGCTTTAACATAAACCCTTCTAAAAGCATATAGTTTTTTTAAAAACCTATTTATTATTATTTTTTAATCTGACCAGAGAGAGACACAGAGAGAGAGAGAGAGTGAGAAAATGAGGAAGCAAGCCACCAGGTCTAGCACTTGAACCATGGTGAGCCATGGTCCTGTGTCTCAACCACCACGCCACCTGCTGGTCCCAGAAGCATACAACTTTTATTACATTCATAAAGGTATACAAAATCGCCACGATTTAAATCCAGAACATCTCCATTACTCAAAAAAGAAAACTCACTCTCGGGAACCAGCAGTTAGCGTAATGGCTATGTCGCTGGACTCCCACGTAGTCGACTGCGGTTTGCGTCCCGGACCCGGTGGCTTAAAACTCACGCCGGGCGCGTGTGCGTGCGTGCCCAAGATCCCAAGAGGAGAATGGAGGAGAAGGGATTGCGGCGTGGCCATCCCCCCGGGGGGTGATTTTTCGCCTTCTGTCTCTATGTCTCTCTCTGTCTGTCTGGCGAGCGCACGCGCCCTATAGTGAAAAAACCTCTCAAAAAAACAAAAACAAAAACAAAAACAACCTCACTCTCATTAGCAGTCACTTTCTTTCTATTTTAACTTTATGTGTGTGTGTGTGTGTGTGTGTGTGTGTGTGTGT
>NW_006159454.1:596670-602734 GCF_000334495.1 Tupaia belangeri chinensis | reverse complement strand
CCCCCCCCCAGCACCTGACAACCACTAACCCACTTTGTTTGCACGGATTGACCTATTTTAGTCATCCCACATACAGTCACATCTTGCTGTGTTCTACACACTTGCCAAGAACACGGAAGTAACAAGCCAATCGCTGCTCTTGGGGAAGTACAAGTCTCGGTGCCTATAAGCCTCCACTCCCGTATCCTCTCTACAGGGCTTAGCTTCCCGTGCTCAGGAACTCTAGGTGGACTCCAGCCCCGTGTCTCAGTGCCACCTGAAAAGGAAAGCCGCCAGGCCAGCAGGTGGCATTGTGTGTGAGGCACTGGACTCCCACACGGCTGACCATGGTTTGAGTCCGAGACCTGGCAGCCTAAGAATCACGCAGCTGGGCGTGTGTGCGTGCGTGCCCAAAATCCTAAGAGGAGAACGGAAGAGAAGGGACTGCTGTGCGGCCACCCCCCGGGGGTTGTTTTCTCACTTTCCCTCTCTCTGTCTCTTTCCAGAGAGGGCACATGCCCTATGGCAAAAACCTTTAAAAAAAAAAAAGAAGGAAAACCACCAACAAAAAGCACAAAAATGCCAAGAAAGGAGGCACGAACAGCAACAGCTGCTCACATCATGAGCGGCCCCAGGACAGGGAGGCCGGAGCAGTGCTGCTCCAGGCGAAGGGCACCTCACCGGGGGCGGAGGGCACCCCACCGTCTTATCTGCTGTCACATGTCTGCAAACATGTTAAGTATTGGTTTTGGGTCACAAATATTTTTAGTGTAAGCAAATCCGTAAATGCAGAATCTGAACAGTGTGTGTGTGAGTGCCAGAAAGAGAGAGAGACAGACAGACAGACAGACAGACAGAGACAGGAGGACCATGGCCTACTGGTTAGGGGAATGATCCTACACGGCCATGGCCAATCAAGATTCGAGTCCTGGAACCAGCAGGTGCTACGGTGGTTCAAGGGCTAGACTCCCACATGGCCAACCACAGCTCACAGCTCACGTTCTGGACCCGGTGGCTTGCTTTCTTACTTTCCTTCTCTCTCTCTAGTCAAATTTTTAAAATAATAAAAGTTGGGACCATGGGGTGGCTTAAATTCAGGTGGGACGTGTGTGCGTGAGTGCCCAAGATCCCCAGAGGAGAATGGAGAAGGGATTGCAGCATGGCCATTTCCCCAGGGGGTTTTTTCTCGCTCTCTTTCTTGTGAACACACAAGGCCTACAGCAAAAACTTCTCAAAAAGAAAGCCCTGAGCTGAGGCACGTGGGCCGTCACTTGGAAGACTATGGTGCTCCAAACACCTTGCTCACCGGTACACCAGGGGCTGGAAAAGCCACAGTAGGCGAAGAACTTGCCTCAAGGTCAGGACTGAAATACACTAATGTGGGTGGTTTAGCTCGAGAAGGCTGATCCGATCACCGGGTATCGTGGAGTCTGGCGAGATGACTTCTCCCAAGAGCGTGCAGAAAGATGCACAGACGGTGGGTGGCACAGATCCCGAAGGGTGTGGGGTTACAGAATGTGAGCCAAGAGTTTAAACCAGATGTTGGAGTTTGCCTTCCGATACCTGAGCACAGTTCTGGACGATGCAAAAATTTGAAGCCACGCTCAGAAAGCTACTGCTGACGCAGATGCTGTGCGACTGGTCATCCAGCGTCGCGCTGGCCAATCCTTTACCTCTCCTCCCCCAAGGGGTGTTCATTAGACATCGCAAGGCAAAGAAATCAAACCCTCTGCCATCGGTCAAGTCACAGTCAGGTCCTAGACTGCCACCTGACAGATACCGTTTAACAGCTCCAAACTGCAGGCTTAAGTCGTTACCAAAAAAGGCATCTACTTCTGCAGGAGGAATAACAGTCCCACGGGGAAGTGTTGGTTCAGGTGCGAGCAGACCAAGTCTTCCCACACTAGGCACACCAACCCCCAAAACCCTGTCTGTTTCAACTAAGGTGTGTGTGGGGGGGGCTCCAGTGTCCCTCCCAGGGCAAAGGTTTACAGTACAGATGCCTTCATCACAGTCCCAGCTGCGAAAGCATCGATTCCTGCATCACTGGCAGTTCAGAATGTTCTCATTAACCCATCATTAATTGGGTCCAAAGACATTCTTATCACCACTAATACGGTGTCATCACATTATACTACTTTTTTTTTTTTGGAGTTATACTTTTTTTTTTTTGGGTTTTTTTTTTTTTTTTTTTTGCTATAGGGTGTGAGCGCTCACCAGACAGAGAGAGAGACAGAGACAGAAAGCGAGAAATCATCCCCCGGGGGGATGGCCACACTGCAATCCCTTCTCCTCCATTCTCCTCTCGGGATCTTGGGCATACACATACAAGTGCCAAGCGTGAGTTTGAGCCACCGGGTCCGGGACTCGAACCAAGGTCGGCTACATGGGAGTCCAGCGACATAGCCATTATGCCAACTGCTGGTCCCTCAAAATACTACTAATGAATCAAGTGTACTGAAAAGAAAGCGTGAAGACGGTGACAACGAGGATGATGACTAAGACACTTTGTGATCTAGCCCTCATGTATGGAATGTGTATACTTGGTCTTAAATCCATTGTACTGAAATTAAAAATGCATGCTCAATTTTTAAAAAAATTTCATCTTATTTAACTTTATTTATTTGTTTATTTATTTTAACCAGAGACAGGCAGAGTGAGAGAGAGAGAGAGAGAGAGAGAGAGAGAGAGAGGGAAAGTGAGAAAGCAAGCTGCCAGGTCTGGGACTCAAACTGTGGTCAGCCATGTGGGAGTCCAAAACCCTTAACCACCACCACCTGCTGGCCCCTCCCATGCTGAATGTTTTCAAATTGTGCTTTAGAAAATATAAATGGTATTTAATGAATAACTATATAGTTAATTATTCTTTTTGATTGAAATACTGGATTTTCTTTTATAGGATTAACAAATGGTTTTTCATCAGCCTTCAAATGTAAAAGATAAATTTATTCATTCTATTGTTAAAAAAAAGTTAAATAAATCATTCTTAAAAAACAAACAAACAAACAAAAAAACCCAAAAAACAAAAACAAAAAACAAACTGCGTCCTGGCCCTGGTGGCTCGAGAAACATGCCAGCCAGGTGTGCACGCATGCCCTGAGTCCCAGTAGGGTGGAGAAACGGAGAAAGGACTGTGGCGCGACCTCCCCACCCTCTCGCCTTCTCTCCGTCTCTGGCAAGCACACCCACACTCTGACAACAGTGGGGAAAAACACAAACAACTCTCTGTGGCCTTGGTGACTGGTTCTTCGTGCATAGCGCTTCCAGCGTCCAGCACGTCACAGCATGAGTCAGTATTTCATTCCCTTTCTCAGCTGAACACGACGCGGACACACCACATTTTGCCTGTCTATTACGAGCCGAGGGACGTTTGGCTACTGCACCCCGAGTTGCGAACATTCGTGCCACAGCTCTGTGCATGCAGTGAAGAGGGGTGCACGACCGTACGGCCATGGTTCACGCTACCGCGTCTGGGTGCGCTCCCCTTTATATCTAGGTACTTTCACTCTACTGCTCACCATCTGAAAGCTGGCGATTCTGTCCCTACCTAATAAAGTCAGTACTCTGGGGCTCACAGGGGTGCTCCTGAGCTGGAAGTGCAGGCTGGACGAAGCGCCAGTGAGAGCTGCACCCGTGAATGGCAACGTGAGCTGGAGGCTGAGAGCTCCCAGGCGGGTCGAGGGCAGTCGTCAGTGGGAACGCTGACCTTCCCAAGGACACCAAGAGATGCTCTGAGGACAGTGGAGAGCGGGAGGGGGAGCGAGAGAGATGGCACGAGTGGCACATGCACTTCGCGTGCTCAGGAAGTGGACGAAGGAACGGCAAGGCATTTTTTAAAAACTTTATTTATTTTAATTTGATGAAAGAGGGAGAGAGAGAGCAAGTGAGAAAGCAAGCCACCAGGTCTGGGACTCAAACTGTGGTCAGCGATGTGCGAGTCCAGGGTCCTTAACCACCATGCCACCTGCTGGCCCCAGGAATGGCAAGGCATTTAAAAAGCCAACTCTGTAGGCTGTGGTGGTTGGACAGCCATCAGGAAACAGGGCAGAAAAACAGGGCCACCCAACGTACGCAGAAACCAGCAAGAGGGAGCAGCAGTGGCATGCTCCGGAGAGCCGCCCTTGGGCCAAGAGGGTCTGAGCAGGCCTGCGGAGCGATCAGGGCCCTGACCCTGCTCTGCCCCAGCATGACTCTCATCCTACAAGTCACTCAGCAAAGGGGCCGCTCCTCCCACCAAGAGGCCAAGTCTAGGGTGGGCCTGTGGCCTAGTGGGAGGAGCTGGATCACGTGGCTGACCACAGTCTGAATAACACACCAGGCATAGGTATGTGCACCCCCAAATCCCACCATGGTGGAGGAATGGAGAGGCACTGTGGCATGGCCACGCCCCACCCTGGCAAAGAAAAAAAAAAAAGGTGAAATCTGTTTCTCCTCTCCTTGAACCCGGACTTGCCGGACCAACAGAACCCAGAAGTGCCACTCTACTACCTCTGTGCCTGAGCCAGGAGTGGCCTGGCAGCTTCTGCTTTTGCCCTGGAACCCTAGACATGGTTTGAAGCTCTCCAAACAAGCCTCATGAAGAAAGAGAGACCACCAAGAGAACAGAGGTGCCCTAGCTGTCACCAACTGCCACACGTGTGAATGACGCCCGCTGTGCACCCGGCCTGCTGAGCTCCCGGCTCAGTACAGCTGCAGGAGTGACACCAGACAGCCAGCTGCAGAACCAGCCAGCTGAGCCCGACCCACCCACAGAAGGAGGCAGCAGCAACTGTTGCTCCTTTTTTTATTTGCAGACGGTTTTGCTACAGGGTACATGCGTGTGCCAGAAAGACAGAGAGACAGAGAGACACAGAGAGAGAAACCACCCCCCAGGGTGCCCATGCCACAGTCTCTTCTCCTCTTGGGATCTTGGGCACGCATGCACACACACCCAGTTTGAGTTTAAGCCACCAGGTCGGGGACTTGAACCGTGGTCCACTACATGGGAGTCGAGTGATGCAGCCATTACACCATCGGCTGGTTCCAACTGTTGCTACTTTAAACCACTGAAGTTTTGAGTGGGTGTGCATGTAAACAGATAACAGAAACACGGGAATGCAGATCAAGTGCCAGACAGAACTTTCCCTGATGCACGAGGGCTCTTCAAGAAGTTCATGGACGGGCCAGCAGGTGGTGTGATGGTTAAGGCGCTGGATCCCACACTGTCAACTCCACCATTTGAGTCTTGGACTGGGCAGTCAGAAAAATATGCTGGGTGCTTGTGTGTGTATGCCTCAAATCCCAAGAAGGGATTGTGCCATGGCCACACACACCCCTGGGGGTGTTTTCTCACTTTCCCTCTCTCTCCCTCCAGTGAGCACATAATCCCTATGGGGAAAAAAAAATCTAAAAAATCCATAGAGGGGATAAACAGTGGCACAATGATAAAATGTGAGGCTGATCGACGTGGGAAGGTTCCGGTTTGCACCTGGAGACCCCCAGCTGGGGAAACTGTCTCTATCCCATGAAAGATTTTTATTTTTATTTATTTTATTTTATTTATTTATTCTTAAAATTTTATTTATTATTCTTCTTCAATTTGATGAGAGAGAGACAGAGAAATACAAAGAGAGAAAGAGAGAGAGAAAGCAAACTGCCAGGTCTGGGACTCGAACCATGGTCAGCCATGTGGAAGTCCAGTGCCTGAACCACACCACCTGCCGGCCCTCTGCTGTAGAAGATTTTTAAAGAGACTGTTTAAGAAGGCCGTGGAAGGGACCAGCAGTTAGTGTAATGGCTATGTCACTGGACTCCCATGTAGTCGACCACGATTCACGCCCCAGACCCGTTGGCTTAAAACTTAAGCTGGACGCGTGTACATGTGTGCCCAAGATTCCGAGAGGAGAGTGGAGGAGAAGGGACTGCAGTGTGGCCATCCACCCTGGGGGGTGATTTCTCGCTTTCTGTTTCTCTCTGTCTGGCAAGCGCACGTGCCCTATAGCAAAAATCTCTCCAAAAAAAAAAGGCCATATGGGAACCAGCAGTTAACCTAATGGCTATGTCACTAGACTCCCACGTAGTTGACCGAGGTTCGCGTCCTGAACTC
>NW_006159454.1:587100-596499 GCF_000334495.1 Tupaia belangeri chinensis | reverse complement strand
ATCTCTCCAAAAAAAAAAAAAAAAAGGCCATAGAAAATGCATGTTTTTTGGGACCAGCAGATGGCGTAATGGCTATGTCACTGGACTCCCACGTAGTCAACCGTGGTTCGAGTCCCGGACCTAGTGGCTTAAACTCACACTGGGCGCGTGTGCGTGCGTGCCCAAGATCCCGAGAGGAGAATGGAGGAGAAGGGATTACGGCGTGGCCATCCCCCCTGGGGGGAGTGATTTCTCACTTTCTGTCTCTCTGTCTGGTGAGCGCACACGCCCTATAGCAAAACAAAACTCTCAAAAAAAAAAAAAAAAAAAGCTTTTTTGTTTTTTAAACTATGCATGGATTTCAAAATGTTTTGTACCAAAAGAAACTGATACTTTGACTCCATTTCCCTCTCTCTAAGAGCATGTGCTTGCTAGACAGAGAGACAGGGAGATAGCATCCCCAAAGGGCATGGTCAAGCCGCAATCCCTTCCCCATCTCTCTGTCCTGCTGGAATTTGGGGCATGTATGAACAACCTGGAATGTTTTTCAAGCTGCCAGGGCAGGGACTTGAGTTGAACTATGGCTGGCCATGGGATACAGCTTCCTTAACCAGCAGGCTATAGGGCCAGCCTCTTCTATTGCGTTTTCCCACAAACATTCTGAGGTCCCCATACACAGTGAATGGGATCAAGGCCATGCCGCAAAGAATCCACACAACAGTTATGTAGCAACTCCAAACTGTCATGAATCCCAAGTCCGCAATCCTGCCCATCACTGCACAAAGGTTAGCACCCATACCAAAATCTGGCCTTAAAAATAGCAACAACAACAACAAATCCCAAGGATGGGACCAGCAGATGGGGCAATGGTTACGTCGCCGGACTCGCACATAGTCAACTGTGGTTCGGGTTCCAGACCCGGCGGCTTAAAAACCACGCCAGGTGCGTGTGTGTGCATGCCCAACATCCTGAGGGGGAACGGAGGAGAAGGGATTGCTGCCTGGCCATTCCCCGAGGGTGATTTCTGTCTCTGTGGAGCGCATGTACCTATAGTAAAAATCACTCTTAAAAAAAATATCCCAACGATGGGAAGCAGCCAGTGGCGGGGAAGGCAGCCGGATCCCACATGACTGACTGCACGGTTTGAATCCCGGGCCCAGTGACTTGAGAAACATGTCAGGTGCTTGCTTCGGCAGCACGTATGCTAAAATTGGAACGATACAGAGACAACGAGCTTGGCCCCTGTGCAAGACACGTCAATTTGTGAAGCAGTTCGAATTTTCCCAGTCAAGTGAAAACAAATTAGTAATTTATATATGTCAGGTACGTGTGTACAGGTGCTGGAAACGCTGGGAGGAGAGTGGAGAAGGAGCTGCGGGGTGTTATGCCCGTGAGGGTGCTGTCTTACTCTCTTACCCTCCCTCTCTCCCCTCCAGCACGTGCTTGCCCCATAACAGTTACTACAACACGAATTCCAAGCTGACAAGTACATTCACCAAAGAATAAAAAGCTGCCCCAGGCTTTCTGTTTTTCTGGCTCTCTGAACAGCAGCAGCCACAGCCAAGACTGGAGAACGTTTCAGCTACGTCTGAGGCTAAAACCAGGAATAATCAGCCACAGCCCTTCCCGCAGCCAGCCCCAGGGAGAGGCGGCAAGGGGCCTGCACCATCTCCTGCCAGACTCCTCTATCCTCGGGTGAGGAGCAGACCCCAGACTCTGCTGATGGGGGCAGAGGCATGGGACTTAGAGAGACCCAGGCGGCAAGAACTTGGGGTATGTGAACACGGGCTGACAGGATGCTCTGACTAGTGATGGCTGACAGGCAGCTAGGGGTTTGTGCAGGAAAAGGCAGGCCGTGAGCACTAAGCACAAGTGTGTCAAGCTTGCATAAGCCCAAGTATCACGCCCGCTGGAGATCCCGGTATCTGAACGAAGGTTTAACACCTGCTCCGCTCTACGCCAAAGCTCTACGCCAAAGACCTACGGACGCCTTCACAGGGATTCTTTCTTTCTTTCTTTTTTGGAGAGGTTTTTGCTATAGAGCACGTGCGCGTGCCAGACAGACAGAGAGAGACAGAGACAAAAAGCGAGAAATCACCCTCCAGGGGAGATGGCCACGCTGCAATCCCTTCTCCTCCGTTCTCTTCTCGGGATCTTGGGCACGCACGCACACGCGCCCGGCATGAGTTTTAAGCCACCGGGCCTGGGACGTGAACTGCAGTCGACGACATGGGAGTCCAGCAACATAGCCATTATGCTAACTGCTGGTCCCTCACAGGGATTATTTCTGACGAGCAAGGCTCGCATTTTTGTGTGAAAGGCTTTCAGCTCCATCTTCCAGAATGACCATCTGAGTCACTGAAAACCTCTGCGGCCGCCCCAATGCCCATCCGCTCTCTTTTACCTAAGACCACTCGCTTTAACCGGTTCAGTTACTTACTTACAGAAAAGACACCAAAAACATGAGAGTAGAACCTCAAAGCAGTCTAGAATTAAATAAAAGCTAGACACAGTCCTTCACAAACTAATTATGGACTAGGGACAAGAAGGGCAACCGCAGTACTGAATCTAGAACTCTGCCCAGAAAAACGAGCACGTGTCCAGACACCAAGCCACACCCAGCCCCAGGGAGCCCAGGCCTCCACTCCTGTGGAGGCCGAGCCACTGGGCTGGGGCTCATGCTCTTCTTCCATCCAGGCCCCCTCCAACCTCCCTGCTTCCCTCAAGTCTGAGTTCAGGTACTAAGGCAGTGTGAGGCCACCTCAAGCACCAGATTCCCATCCCTTCTCACGATCCTTCGCCCTCGCTGTGCACGGAAGGCCTTTCCCGCCCCTGTACGGTCATCGGCTCACTGAAATGGGCCAGTCCTGGTGGGTAGTGACTGGTGGGACCTCGGCAGGGCTTCCCCATGCACTTGAATCAATAAGGGAGGATTTCTTGGACTCCCACATGCCTGATGTGACACGAGCCCCTGCTCTGCAGCAGCAAACCCAGGAGGGCCCACCTGGGGAAGACACAGGAGCGTGCCTTACCTTGGTCGGTTTTGGTGGCTGGCTTCCAGTTTTCAGCACTAATTACTGGCAGACAGACCTGCCCCTTTTCATCGATGTTCGGGTGATAGATCTTTGTTTTAAATGTGATCTTCGGTGGTTTGAATGGGTACTCTGCTGGAAAGTTGATTTCGATTCTGAAGGCCCCCTTGTCATATGGAGGGTTGTCCTGGAAGGAAAGAAGAGAGACCAGCGTCAACACACTGCAGTTCACAGACCTGTGGCGGAGACGGAAATGTTATTGCTTACTTGAAGTCTCGTCACCTTCAGGGCAACCCAGTGACAGTGACCAGTATTTCCAGAGGAAGATATCAGCCAAACTGGCCGGCCCTGGTGGTGCATGGTACTGCAGTGAGCCCCACGGGAAGGTCCTGGGTTCGTGTCCTGAAGTCTCCCTGTCCATGCCAGGCCTGTGTGCACACCCATAATCCTGGCTGGCTGGGGCTGAAATGTGACGTAACAACCTACAGGGGTGCACCCTCACTCCCATCTCTCATGGAAAAAATAAACTTTAAAAATAAAAGGTATCCGGGGACCAGCAGTTGACATCACGGCTATGTTGCTGGACTTCCATGTGGTCGACCACGGTTTGAATCCCGGACCCAGTGGCTTAAAAATCAAGCCAGGCGCATGTGCGTGCGTGCCCAAATCCCGAGAGGAGAATGGAGGAGAAGGGACTGAGGCGTGGCCATCCTCCCTGAGGGGTGAATTCTCACTTTCTCTCTCTCCGTCTCTCTCTGTCTTTCTGGCGGGTGCACACGCCCTATAGCAAAAACCTCTTAAAAAAAAAAAAAAAAAAAAAAAAGGATCTGTTAAACTATGAAAAAGTCTAGGATTGAAGTCCTAGTCTCTCTCTCTCTCTTTTTAGACTTTTGAGGGGGCCAGTAGTGGCACGGTGGTTAAGGTGCTGGACTCCCACATGGCAACCATGGCTGAAGCCCTGGACCTGGTGGCTTGCTTTCTCTCTCTCTGGTGAGTGCACATGCCCTATAGCAAATTAGTAATAACAACAACTGGGACTAGCAGATAGTGTAATGGTTATGTCACTGGACTCCCACGTGGCTGACAGTGGTTCAAGTCCCGGACCCAGAGGCTTGACATTCACACCGGGCATGTGTGTGTACATGCCCAAGATCCCAAGAAGAGAATGGAGGAGAAGGAACTGTGGCATGGTGATTCCCCCTGGGGGGGTGATTTCTCACTTCCTGTCTCTGGTGAGTGCATGTGCCCTATAGCAAAAAGCTCTTATGATAAATTTAAAAAATTAAATAAATAATTAAGAAAAATAAGACTACTGAGTAGCTTTATTCCACAGCTCAGCTGAGAAGGAAATACAGAGCTTCTCCACACGCCCACTGCCCGACACCTGCACAGGTGCCCACTGTCAACCTCCCACAGGAGAAGGGTAAGCTCGCGATGGCCGACGGCCCGCGCCGGCACCTCCTGGACCACTCAGAGCTCGTGGTTTACATCAGGGCCCACTCCTGGTGCTGCACATTCTGCGGGACCTGCCCGACGATCACACGCACCTCATAGCTGGGCCTGCAGCTGCTATGATCCCAGTGCCTGTGAACCCCCAGCGTGACAGCGTCCAGGCGTGGGGCCGCTGGGAGGGGACTAGGTCATGAGGGGATCGGTGCCCTCAGGGAAGAGGCCCCAGGGAAGTGTACCGCCCTCCCGCTGTGTGAGGGTACATGGTGGGCACCATTTGTGAAACAGGAACCAGGTCCTTGCCAGACACCCCATCTGGGCGCCTTGATCTTGAACTTCCCCGTCTCTAACTGTGAGCAATCAATGTCTACTGTGACAGCAGCCGGAATAGGTCTTTTCAGACTCTTAGGGATCCTCCTTGTCTTTTCATGGCCTGACTGCGTGTTTCTTTCTAGCACTGAATCATACTTGTCTGGATGTACCACAATTTATTTATGCATCCACCCATGGAAGGGCATCAGGGCCACCTCCAGGTCTGGGCAACAATGACTCAAGCAGTTGTAAGCATCTGCGTGCACGCTTCGGTGTGGGAGTGTCTTCAGCTCACATGGGTAAATACCAAGAAGTGTGATCGCTGATCATATAGGGAGAGTATGGTTAGTTTTTTTTAAAGATATTTTTTGCTATAGGCCTCGTGATCTCTTGAGACAGACACAGAGAGAAAAACTGAGAAATCACCCCCCAGAGGGGATGGCCATGCTGCAACCCTGTGGGGAGGCTTGTCAGGGTAGGGAGAGACTAGGGGCTGGGGGGAGAGCGAACGGGCCAGGCCGAGCGTGCCTGGGTCTGGATAGAGAGGCTGTACACATCCAGAAAGGATTCAAAAAAGACAGGATTTGGGACCAGCAGGTGGCATGGAGATTAAGGCGGCTGGATCCCACAGAGCGGACTGCGTGGTCGAGACCTGGACCCGGCAGCTTGAAAATCACATCAGGTGTATGTGTGTGCCCAAAATCCCGAAAGGAGAATGGAGAAGAGACTCCCACGTGGCCGTGCCCCATGAGGGATGATTTCTTACCCTCCCTCTCTCGCTATGAGCACAGGTGCTACAGCCCTACAACAAAACTACATTTGCATGCCAACAAAACCTTCCCTGGTGCCTTCTTCAGGGGACACAGAGCTTTCTAGAACACTGTCCAGAGATAAAGCAGCAGCAGACCCCTTCCTAGGCCTCACCCTGTCTGCCCAGCCCAAGCAGCTCCGACCAAAAAAGCTAGACTGTTGCTGATGAGCTCAGAAAGGAAGTGGGAAACAAGCACTCACGATGGTGCCCAGCCTGGCCTCGAACTCATAACCCTCCTGCCTTGACCTCCTGAGCAGGAGTATAGGCACATGCCATCACTCTTGGCCTCACTTTTAGTTTTTGAGGGGAGAATTACTTTTGTATATATAGACATACATCTTGAGAAGTTTATCTTTTCCATGAGCGAGGGGCCGAGGGGAAGCGCCCAGCAGCAGCCCTTGCACCACAGCCCATCCGGGTTCACGGGCGCACACACACCTGGTGCGTCCAGGGAGGTCTCCGGGTACAACCTGGAACCTTTTGTGTGGGTCGACCTTGCAGGGCTGTGTTACAACCGCCCCACCATCTGGCACCCCGATTCCTAAACTACTCTTGCTAAGCAAACATCACTGTCCTTTACACTGCCCGAGCCAGGTGCAAGGAGCACTCTTCTGGCTGCTGAGATCTGCTCAACAGCTTCACTCGCTGCCCAGGACTGACCACCCTCTCTGTGCCTCGCTGTGTAAGGCGCTGTGCTGAAGACAGGGGCCCGGATGACTATGGCTGCTCGGTCCTGGGCTAGCAGGCCTGACCTCGACTCTGCCTCGTCCAAGCCTGGTGAGCATCTGCAAGGTGGGGTAACAGCAGTCTGCACAGAGGTTTAACCATGATGAGCGATGAGGGCTGTGAAGGCCAACGGGCCTGGGGCAGGGGCAGGGCTCAAGAAAAGCAGCTCTAAGTGCAGGGGCCAGGACGCTCTTACCCGGGGACCGTGGTCAAGCTCATCCCGACTTCTCTGAGCCTCT
Source organism: Tupaia belangeri chinensis (assembly GCF_000334495.1). Classification (NCBI taxonomy): domain Eukaryota; kingdom Metazoa; phylum Chordata; class Mammalia; order Scandentia; family Tupaiidae; genus Tupaia; species Tupaia belangeri. The sequence continues at coordinate 589,951 of NW_006159454.1, read as the reverse complement.
CTCCTAGAGAAAGCAGCTCTGTGGGCAACCAAAGGATGGTTCGAGGGTGTGGAGGTCACCTAGATGCCCGCCTGTCCCTGGGATTTGGGGGTGAAAGAAGTGTGCAAAAATTAACGCACGGGTTGCACCTTCTGGATAAAGGTCTAAAGCTCCACCAGTGAATTTTCAAACGTTCTAGAGCTGAGCTTGTCCTGCAGGAAGGCGGCTGGGAAGTAAGGGATGTTAATGAGAACACATGGTTTTGCTGTAAAAATACATCACAACAACTCTTTAGGGACTTGCCTCAGACTCAAGCTGCAACATTTCAAAATCAAACTAACTTAAGATTTCAGTGTTTTATTGTCACCTGAACCTAACCAGGATTTCTGTTATTCTTTCTTTTTCTGTTATTCTTTCCTCTTTTGAATGCCTTGTGCCTTCTGAAGCTAATATCGCTTTATCAAAGAACATCCTGAAATAGAAAATTAATTTCTGATCATTTCATGTGCTCTACATTAGTTCACAAACTTTAAATTCCACTTATCTATTCCTGAAGGTGCTGTCACTAGTCAAACACACATCCACACATACAATTTATACATATCTGTTTTTAAAAAAGAATTACTTATTTAATTTCACTTATTATTTTTTTTTAATTTAACCAGATAGAGGCAGAGAAAAAGGGAGAGTGAGAAAGCAAGTTGCCAGGTCCAGGACTTAAAACTGCAGTCAGCCATGTGGGTGTCCAGTATCTTTAACCACCATGCCACCTCTCAGCCCCACAATTTATATTATTTATTTATTTTTTCCATAAGCAAGTGAAACAAAGAAAGCAAGCGAGAGAGAAACAGCTACCTGCAAGAAGATGCGGGTGCCTCAATCCCTCTCTGGCCTCAGCAAGCCTGAGGTTCCAGGGAGGTCTCGACATGAACCTGGAACCTCTCAACGTGGGTCAGCCACGGAAAACTTCAGTGAGCCCATTTAATTTTAGGAGCCTCTTTGTTCACTTTCCCTTTATACAAGGAAGTGGTGGTAAAGAGTTTTTCTATTGTTTTATCAATAGTATAGTTAAGAAATATCAAAAGTAAAGAAAAAAAAAAAGGTATCATTTTGCTCTCAGAATCCACATTTTTCTTTCCTTTTTTGGAGAGGTTTTTGCTATAGGGCACGTGCGCTTGCCAGAAAGACAGAGACAGACAGACAGACAGAAAGCGAGACATCACCCCCCAGGGTGGATGGCCATGCCGCAATCCCTTCTCCTCCATTCTCCTCTTGGGATCTTGGGCATGCTAAGCACTGGATCCAGGACTCGAACCACAATCGACTACATGGAAGTCCAGCGAAATAGCCATTACGCTAACTGCTGGTCCTGTGCTGCCCTTTCTGCATCCCAAGGCTCCACCAGGCCGAAGGCTTGTGCTTCTCCAGCTTCTGTCTAGCTTGGCGCTGACCCCTCTGGAGTACCCTCTCCCAGTGGCTAATGTGTCACCCAGCAGGGCCACAGGGGGCAGGGCCCAGGGTTCTTGTTAAAGGGGAATGAAAGGAGGTGGCCAGGCCTGGTTCGAATGTGCTCTCAATCTTCCTGCTCCATGCTAGAATCTCTTTTTTTCCCCCGAAAGATTTCTGCTATTGGGCACATGCGCTCACCGGAGAGACAGAGACAGAAAGCAAGAAATCACCCCGGGGGGGGGGGGGGGCAGATAGCCATGCTGCGATCCCTTCTCCTTCATTCTCCTCTCAGGATTTTGGGCACACAAACACATGTGCCTGGCATGGGTTTTAAGCCGCTGGGTCTGGGACTCGAACTGCGGTGGACTACGTGGGAGTCCAGCGAGGTAACCATTACGTCATCTGCTGGTTCCCCACACTAGAGTCTTACCAAAAGCTGCAATAAGCTCGTGGTTCTTCTGAACATAGACTCTGCCCTTCTCACTCTTTGTAAGGGGTCTTTGAATGCTATCCTCTCTTATCTATTCTGAAAACAGGCTTCCTAGTTACTTGAATCACGAAATCAGTTCAATTACCAGATTCATCTTATGCTAATTTCTGGTCTCCAAAGACGGCTGCTTTTCAACAATCTGGTCTTATGGGGCTTTTCATCGTACAGTTCTTTGGCAATACATACTCCAACATTAGCTATTCAATCATATTCTCTCTGAAAATAAGTATCAGTACGATGAAGTATTTTTAGAACTGGTTTTCCAATCTTTCATGACTAAAGTACCCCCGAATTATAACTAAATTTAAAATCACCATCCACTAACTAAGTCGACAGGAACTTTCCCTCCTCTGCACTCGCACAGCCATGTGTACCTCTCATGGCATAATTCATTTTTCCTCCAGAAATTAAAAACAAAACCCACACCCTGGGACCAGCAGGTGGTGTGGTGGTTAAGGCACTGGACACTCCCACGTTGCTGACCGTGGTTCGAATCCCAGACCTGGTGGCTTGCTTTCTCACTTTCCCTCTCTCTCTGGTCAAATTAAAATAAATGAATAAATAAATTTAAAAAATTAAAAAAAAAAAAAAAAAAAACACCACACCCCAGACCTCCCATCTCCCAGGGTAATGGCCACGGGGTGTTCTTCGCGCTCACGTCACGCTCACACGGCCCTTCTCTCCATGGCTCCACTACTCGGGTGTGGTTCTTCCACAGCTTTGGCCACAGGGCCACACACACGATTCTGCCCTGCGATCCAAGGCTGTGTGCCCTGCTGCCTGTCTTCTGTGGGCCCCATGCTCCCTGCAGGCGGAGCCACGCTCCACGCGGATGCCCTGGACGCCATGAGGGCAGGCAGCACTGCAGCTGCTGTCCTGAGCCCCGTGCCTGGCTTGTGACGGTAACGGCCCCGGCAATGTGGAAGGACACTC
>NW_006159454.1:550843-587069 GCF_000334495.1 Tupaia belangeri chinensis | reverse complement strand
TCTCCTAAAAACCACCCACGTGTGCCCTGAGGTTGATGACAAAATCACCTTTTATGCATGCTCCTCTCATCTGGCCTCAGCCATGACAGAGAGGGGAGGAGGGAGAAGCAAAAGGAGAATTAGCAGGAAACAGAGAGCAGAAAACAGGCCAGTGCGGGACCCAGGAGGCAGGATGTGGAGGGGGAATGCGGAAGCAAGGAGGGAGGTCTGGCCACAGGGTACTGTACCGTATCTCTCTTTCTTCCTTCCTCTCTTTTATGAGCGGAGACACGTGTAAGACCAAGCGCCCACCAAAGGGGCGGGGTCCTGCCCAATCCTTTTCCCTCCATTTCTCCATCCCATCACGATACTGGGCACGCACACACCTGCACCTCGTGTTTGTCAAGCTACCAGTGCCAGGATTCGAACTGCAGTCAACCATATGGAATCCAGCTTGCAATGCACAGCAGTTAACCACTGCAGGGCTGGCCCGAATTTCAAAGTTTCTGCATTTCTTTCTTTCGAAAGAGAGAGACAGAAGTGGGGGAGACACACCCAAAGAGAGTCTTCGTGCCATGACCCACACCCGGCAGGCCTGGATCGTGGACACAGATCTGCCCTGGTGCTCTGGGACAGACTGGGGACCTCCCCACGTGGGTTCAGCTGCATTTGCACTGTGCCGCCGTCTGGCCTTGGTGAAGATCTGAGCTGAAATGGGCTGTACGAAAGGAAGTGAGAGAGGGCGGATGGCAGATGTAGCTGGGAACGGCCGAAGAAGGGGACCAGAGCATTCGGCACACACCTAGACGCAGGCTGCTACCAACAGGCTGCTACCGAGCGGGCGCTTCCTTCTTCCTTTCTAGGAAAGAACCACAATCCTCAAAGATATGCAGATCTCCTGCTAACTTCAGCAAGTTCTTCGGTTTCATTATAAGGAAGCAAAGGTTTTGGTTTTTTATTTTTAGGTTCTTGCCATAGAGCACGCGCACTTAGCAGAGAAGGAAAGTGAGAAATCACCCCCTGGGGGGATGGCCACACCGCAGTCCCCTCTCCGCCATTCTCCTCTTGGGATCTTGGACATGCACGCACACGTGCCTGGTGTGATTTTCAAGCTGCTGGGTGTGGGACTTGAACTGTGGCTGACCGAATGCGAGCCCAGCACCTTACCGTCACATCAGCTGCTGCTCCCCCTCCCTTTTAAAAATTTGCTATGGAGCACATGCACTCACCGGAGAGAGAGAGAGAGACAGTTAGAAAGTACTCCCCAGGGGAAATGACCATGCCACAATCCCCTCTCCTCCATTCTCCTCTTGGGACCTTGGACATGCGTGCATACATGCCTGGTGTGATTTTCAAGGTGCTGGGGAGTGACCAGGGGGAATGACCACGCTGCAATCCCTTCTCCATTCTCCTCTCATGATTTGAGGCACACACATATGTATCTGATGTTTTTCAAGCTGCCAAGTCCAGGATTTGAACCACACAGTCAGTCATGTGGGATACGGCCATCTTAACCACCATGCCACTGGCTAGCCCCAGTTATTTTATTTTATTTTTTGGAGGTTTTTGCTGTATAGGGCACATGCACTTGCCAGAGAAAGAGAGAGACAGAAAGTGAGAAATCACTCCCCAGAGAGAATGGCCATTCCACAATCCCTTCTCCTCTATTCTCCTCTCAGGATCTTGGGCATGCACGCACACGTACCCGGCAGTCCATTATGCCAACTGCTGGTCCTGAAGATTATTTTTTTCACTAGAGGTTTTTGCCATAGGGAGCATGCACTCACCAGGGAGAAAGACACAGAGAAACAGAAAGCGAGGGGCCAGCAGGTGGCATGGTGGTTAAGGGGCACTGCACTCCCACATGGCTGACTGAGGTTCAAGTCCCAGACCTGGTGGCTTGCTTTCTGACTTTTTTTCTCTCTCCCTCCCTCTCTAGTCAAATTAAAACACATTAATTAATTAAATTTTCTTAAAAAGGCAAGAAATCACCCACCAGGGAGGATGGCCACACCACAATCCCTTCTCCTCCATTCTCTTGGGATTTGGGGCATGCACATGCACACGACCAGTGTGAGTTTAAAGCCACCAGATCCAGGACTCAATCTATGTGTGTGAGAATCCAGTAATGTAACCATTATGTCATCCGCTGGTCCCAGCACCAAATTTTTAACTGAGGTCAAACTCACGTGGCATACACATTTAAAAATATTCATGTGAATAATTCAGTGGCATTTAATGTGTTCATAATGTTTTACCTCACTTCCTCATTTCTAGACCTTTCCACGGTCCCAGAAGAACATTCTCTGCCTATCAGCTAACAGCTGGGACCGAGATGATAAAGCCTGACCAAAGTGGACTTGGGGGCCAGGCGGTGCGGTGAATCAGGACGCCCCACAAGGCGCACCTGCATGGCGGCTCCAGGTGTCAGACAGCCCTAACTGTCCAGTGTGTGCCCGTGACTGGGGCTGGCTGGGCTAGCGTGGATCGTAGGGCCAGACCCTGTCGGGAGGGCTCTCCCTCTGTGTCTCTCTCTTGCTCGTGGAAGAAAAAAAAAATTTTTTTAAATAAATAAATTTTGGGACCAGCAGATGGTGTAATGGTTATGTCGGTGGATTCCAACATAGTCAACCACAGTCCCGGATCCGGCAGCTTAAAACTCACCCTGGGCGCATGTGCACGCATGCCCAAAATCCCGAAAGGGGAATGGAAGAGGAGAGACTGCAATGTGGCCATCCTCCCTTGGGGTTGACTTCTCACTTTCTGTCTCTCTCTCCTGTGAGTGCATGTGCCCTATTGCAAAATTCTCTCTTAAAAAAAAAAAAAAAACAAAACAAAACACAACAAAGCCCAGGTGTTCCCAGATATCACTGGCCACACCCCTGGTGCAGCCAAGCAGGGCGGTGAAGCTGGGGGTGCCACAGGGACGAGGAGCAGCACGGCCAGATGGTGAGGCAGGAGCACCTCCATTGTAAAGGCCTCTCTACGGTGGAAACTTGCTTTTTCCTTTTCCCTGGAGTAAACAGAGTGATGAACACTCCTACTTGTCTTCGCTAAATAACCCGAAACTCCCTCCCTCCACAATGTTCCTTAGTGATGTCACCATGAGTCGCCAGACCCTTGCCCTGAGCCAGTTAGACCATTAAGATTCCATTGTGTCTAAGCAAAGAGCTAGAGATGATTAACCTGCTTGATCTGACTCCTGTAACCACTTGGCCCGGGAACCTCCACTCCTTCCCGTGTCGCAGTCCGCTCCTGCCACATCTACCCAAATGTGTTTTCTGCCTTTATAAGTCCCTTCTCCCTACACTTGGGGCTGAGACATGAGTACCCTGTATGCCGCCAGCTTAGTCAATAAAACCCCAATAATGTAGCTGTCTGGATTTCCTCTTACTTCTCGCCGATTAGACTGTAACAGGCAGAGGGAGGCGTGCAGAAGGACGCTGGCTGTCCTGGGGAGATCTCTCCTGCCTGCATGTTAATCACCAGTCTTTTCCATGAATCCAGGAGAAGCTGCAGAGTAGGGACCCCAGGTGTCCTCAGACCCAGTCCTGAGCGCCTGCTAACCGACCTCTCGGACCCTCCCTTGACTACACAGTCATCGCCACCACCTACGTGTTCTTCTGGGCTAAGTGTCAGCTCTCGGAGCCCAGACCCTGACCCCGTCCAGAGCTCCCCTACAGGAGAGGAATGTAGTCGACCACAGTTCGAGTCCCGGACCCTGTGACTTAAACTCACACTGGGACCATGTGCATACGTGCCCAAGATCCCGAGAGGAGAATGGAGGAGAAGGGATTGTGGCGTGGCCATCTCCCCCGGGGGGTGATTTCTCACTTTCTGTCTCTCTGCCTCTCTCTGTCTTTCTGGCGAGTGCACGCTCCTTACAGCAAAAACCACTTCCAAAAAAAAAAAAAATTAAAAAAAAAATCATGCCTGGCCCATGTGCATACATGCCAAAAATGTCAGGAGAATGGAGAAGGGACTGCAGCGTGGTGATCCCCCAGGGGGTGATTTCTCTTTCCCCTTCACTCACCCACCCACCCAACTCACCCTCCACCCCTGTGCAAGCATACACTCTAAGGCAAAAATCTCTTTAAAAAAAAAAGAAAAAAGAAAGAAAGAAAAGGGAAGCCAAAGCCCACATGGCGACTACAGTTCAAACCCCCACCTTGGTGACTCTGAAACAGAAGCGCCCAGGGGCCGATGGACGGGCAGGCTGGAGGAAGGGATCACAGTGTGACCACATCCTGTACGGAGGGTGACCTTCTCTCTCTCTCGCCCATGTGTGTGCACATGTGGTCTATATAAATAAAGAAACGTGTCTTCTTTTTCTGCCCCCCCCCTTTTTTTTGAGAGGTTTTTGCTGTAGGGCATGTGTGCTTGCCAGAAAGACAAGAGAGAGAGAGATAGAAAGCGAGAAATCACTCCCCAGGGGGGATGGCCATGTCATAATCCCTTCTCCTCCACTCTCCTCTCAGGATCTTGGGCACGCATGCACATGCACCTGGTATAAGTTAAAGCCACCGGGTCCAGGACTCAAACCGCGGTCAACTACATGGGAGTCCAGGAACACAGCCATTACACTAACTGCTGGTCCCCTGTTCTGCCTTTTTTAAAAAGATTTTATTTAACTTTATTTTTATTTTGACCAGAGAGAGACAGAGCAAGAGAGCTCATGTGCGTGAGAGAGAAGGAAAGTGAGAAAGAAAGTCACCAGGTCTGGGACGCAAACCACAGTCAGCCATGTGAGAGTCCAGTGTCCTTAACCACCATGCTACCTGCTGGCCCCATCTTCTTCTTTAAAAATAATTAAATTTTATATATATATAATTTGACCAGAGAGAGACAGAGTGAGAGAGAATGAGAGAGGGAAAGTGAGAAAGCCAGCCACATGCCCGGGACTTGAACCATGGTCGGCCATCCAGCATCCTTAACCACCACCCCACCTGCTGGCTCTTGTTTTTATTTGTTTTTTGTTTTTAAAGAGATTTTGCCAAAGGAGGTGTGTGTTTGCTGGAGAGACAGAGACAGAAAGTGAGAAATCACCCTGCAGGAGGGATGGCAATACCACAATCCCTTCTCGATTCTCTTGGGATTTTGGGCACGCACACGTGCACGGTGTGAGTTTTAAGCCATTGAGTCTGAGATTTAAATCAGTCAACTACATGGGAATTCAGGAACACAACTGCTCCACCACCTGCTGGGCACCCCCTCCACACTTTTTTTCAAAGGTTTTTGTCAAAAGGCACATACATTCACCAGACTGAGACACGGAAAGAGAGGGAAAGTGAGAATCACCCCCCAGGGAGGATGGCCACACTGCAGTGGCTTCTCTTCCTTTCTCCTCTCAGGATTTTGGGCATGCACATACATGTGCCTGGCATGATTTTCAATCTGCCTGGTCTGGGACATGAACTGTGTTCAGCCATGTGGGAGTCCAGAGCTTTAACCACTACTCTATCTGTGGACCTAAAAAAAACCTAACATTAAAAAAAAAAATGTTTGCCAGTTTTCCTCCATTCTCTCAAGATTTTGAGCATGAATTTTTTTTTTTGGAGAGGTTTCTGCTATAATAGGGTGGGTGCGCTTGCCAGACAGACAGAGAGAGACTAGAGACAGAAAGCAAGAAATCACCCCCCAGGAAGGATGGCCACGCTGCAATCCCTTCTCCTCTCGGGATCTTGGGCACGCACGCACACGCGCCCGGCTTGAGTTTAAGCCACCGGGTCTGGGACACGAACCATAGTCAACTACATGGGAGTCCAGTGACATAGCCATTACACTAATGCTAATCCCACCTGGTGTGAAAATTAAGCCACCAGGTCTGGGACTCAAACCACAGTTGACTATGTGGGAGAGTCCAGTGACGTAACCATTATGCTATCTTCTGGTCTCTAATTTTTAATAATTTTTATTTATTTATTTAACTTTATTGTTACCCTTATTTTTTAATCTGATGAGAGAAGTGGGAGGAGTGAGAGAGCGAGTGGCTGGGCCAAGACTGGAACCCTGTGGATAACCACCGCGCCCCCTGCCGGCCTGTGTCCCTTTAATGTGAATACCGGAAAACCGCCAAGCACAGCCGTGGCTCGGGTATCCTATCAGACGCCACTACTCACTGTGGTGCTTCTGGAAGCCTGGTCAATAACGGGGTACTAGATAAAGCCATGTGGGGGTCTCCCTGGGGCCCGGGGCCAGGTGTGTCTTTGTTCCTGGTCACAGCAAAGCACACGCATGATGAGACTGCACGGAACTGAACATGCGCACGTAAAACTGGAAAGCCGTGAGAAAGGTGAGCGGAGCCTGTCGATCTCCTGGTTATGACACTGCTGCACACAGTTACACAGAGTTCACACTGGGGGACCTAGACGAACGGTGTGACGGAAAGCACTGTGTCATTTCTTCCAGCTCATGAGGACCTACAACGATCTCGAAACAGAAAGCTCAATGAGAGACAGAGAGACAGAGAAGAGATGGTGCCCTTCCCTCCTCACGCTGGCGCGTCTGTGCGGCTGCGGCTGACACTGGCGGCAAGCTGTACAGAACGCAAGGGAGGACAGAAGGCCAGAGCCAGGAGGGGCAGTGAAGTCCCCTCAGAGCACTGAGCTGCTGGCTCCGTCGCCCCGAGCGTGCTCTCCGGGTCCTCCTGTCCTATGCTGAGTTGGGGGCTCTCTCGCTATTACACACGGCGACGGGAGGAGCACCGAGGAGGGAGTGACGGACTAAGACTAGGGAATGGGAAGAATCTCAGAGAAGGCTCAGGAGCAGGAGGAGGGAGGCCCTGAGCAGAAAGCAGGAAGGGTATGATGGTTCCCAAGAGACCGAGCCCTCCTGAAACGGACAGGTCCTGGACGCAACGCGTGGCCCACCTCAGAGTCAACTGGTGGAGACCGCTGACCTGCAGCCCTGCAGAGAGGCTGGCCTGCGAGCCCAGGCAGGGGACAGCCAGTGATGAGCCCAAGCGGTGCGGGAACCAACGGGATGGGAAAGTCCACACAAAACCCAGGAAGGTCCTAGCTTCTGACCCTGTCAGTGCACCAGAGTATGCGGGTCCTGAATGGGGAGCAGGGAGGGCCAGGAGGTGGCCCAGAGGTAACGCAGCCGGACCCACATGGGAAGGTCCCGAGTGTGCATCCCAGAGCCTCCTGTGCACTCGCACGTCCGTGACCGAGCTAGCCAGCTGAGGCTGGGTGAATCAAGGAGCTAGAATCCTTTTGGGAGTACCTGTCTCCATTTCTCTTTCTCAATCTCTCACACATACACAAAGAAAAAAATTAAGTAAGACAAACAAGAAAGAGAAAGGGGAGCAGTGTGTCGCAGGGGCCAGCATGAGGCCGTGGCGCTGTGCAACGGCAGAGCCTGCGTGCCTCCCCACAGGGCACACGGGGCGGTACACGGGCCCATACACAGGCCCTCCCGGGAACCACGCTGCACTGTAAAAACCATTACGGAGGCCGCTTTATTACACGAGGCCTCGGGGAGATGGCGATGACTCACGCGTCTGTGCTTCTCTGGTCCAAGCGCAATGAAATCCAGGGCGGCCCAGCTGAAGCCTTAACTACACGCTAGCTAAATTAAGCGCTTCCTCTGTGCCAGCCAATTCCTCAGCGGACTTACTTAGTCCAGACTGTGAGAGGCAGGCACGCCCACTTTACCAGTGAGGAAACTGAGGCACAGTTACACAGACTTTCCATCGCGGTTGAGATGGTTCCACCGCTGCCTTCATCATCTTCTCAGCCAAAGGAAAAGCAACAAGTTCAGGGTGAAGAACACAGGGCACAGGAGCGGCCTTGGCAAGAATGAGTGTCTACCTGAAAGGACTACGACGCACTAAGCCTCAAGTTAGAAAACCACGATGAGAGACCAGCAGTTAGTGTAATGGCTATGCTGCTGAACTCCCACGTAGCTGACCACGGTTCGAGTCCCGGACCCGGTGGCTTAAATTCACACCGGGCACGTGGGTGTGCGGAGGCGCCCCAGATCCCGAGAGGAGAATGGAGGAGAAGAGATTGTGGTATGCCCATCCCCCCTGGGGGGTGATTTCTCACTTTCTGCCTGTCTGTCTCTGTCTCTGTCTGGCGAGCGCACACGCCCTATAGCAAAAACCTCTCAAAAAAAGAAAAAGAAAGAAAAAAAGGAAAGAAAAACACAATGAAAACAAATACCAAGGAAAAAGGAAGACAGCATTGAGACCTAAAAGCAGAATTAGCAAATCAGGACAAAGAAGAATTAAACTTCTTCATCATATATGAAGCCAGTATGCCCATTTTACCAAAATCCACTGAGATACAACAAAATCTAATCCAACCTCAGGTCTGAACACTGATGCCAACACATTAAAGACTAGAAATTTTTTAAAGAATTATTTCATTTTATTCATTATTACTATTATTTGACCAGAGAGAAAAAAAGAGAGAGAAGGAAGGTGAGAAAGCAAGCCACCAGGTCCGGGACTTGAACTGTGGTCAGCCATAGCACCTTAACCACCACACCATCTGCCGGCCCAAGGACTAGAAATTTAATGCTATGGAATATTTTTAAAAATCATCTATCATAATAAGGGGGAGTTAATTCTGAAAGAGAAGATAGGTTTAATTAACAATTAACAGGATATTTTGAAAAAGTGTATCATAGGGGCCAGCAGGTGGCTTGATGGTCAGGGCACTGGACTCCCACATGGCCGACTGCAGTTCAAGTCTTGGATCTGAAGGCTTATTTTCCTACTTTCCTTCTCTATTTCTGGTCAACTTAAAGAAAAAGTGCATCATAAAACTTCAACGGACACTAATATGGTCTTTCATGAAATTCACTCAATGATTAAAAAAAAAAAAAAACATTGGGAGACTAGCAGGTAACATAGTGGTTAAGGCAGTGGACTCCCACATGGCGACCACAGTTCAAGTCCTGGACGTGGTGCCTTGAGACTCACGCCAGGTACATGTGTGTGCATGCCCCAAATCTCAGAAGAATGGAGGAGAAAGGACTGCGGCATGGCCATCCCCCGGGGGCGATTTCCCTTTCCTTCTCACGGTCTTTCTGTTACTCTTCAGTGAGTGTCCACATGCAGGACAAAAGCTAGGTAAAAGGTTCCCCCCTAGGAAATTAGGGCTGGACTGGCCCCATGGCCTCGTGGTTAGGGAGCTGGGTTCCACATGGCCAACTCTGCAGTTTGAATACCAGCCCCAAGGCTTTGAGCAGCACTCTGGATACACGTATGTGCCCTAAATCCCAGCAAGACAGAGAAATGGAGAAGGGACTGCAGTGAGACCACATCCCACTGGGGTGGGGCTTTCTCCCTCTCCCTCTCCTTCTCCCTTTTTCTCTGATGAGTACATGTACCCCCTTGCAAATTAAAAAAAAGAAATTAGAAAAGCTAAGTTAGAACATGCACAAGTGCCCAGGTGGGCTGCTAAGGGGCACCTCAGTATCCGCGGTCCGAGTGAAGCTGGGCACACACGGGGGATTGCAGCTTTGGGTACCCGGTCAACTGGTGCACACCAGGCCCAGTACCCATGATCCTGGCTGGCTGGGAAGGCTGCTGGGGGGCACCACGAGTGTCTGTTGAAGGTGCTTACCTCTCCCGCCCTTCCCCTCGTTCTCCATCTCTCACTCTCAGGGAAGAAATAAACAAGTGCCCCATAGCCGTGGTTAAGTCAGACCCCACATGGCTAATCCAGGTTCCTATCCCCAGCCCAGGGGTTGAAAACACGTTGGCAGCACGTGCACAGCCGACACCCAGCTGGGATGGAGAAACGGAGGAAGGACTGCGGCCTGCCCATGCCCACTGTGGGTGCCTCCGCTCTCCCTTTCTCTGGTAAGCACGCATGCCCAGGAATTCAGAAAGACACACGGACATGAGACAGGACGCACCTTAGCAAAGACCCGGTGACACTGTGAGCTCCTACCACACACTGCCTTACAGGCCCAGTCCACGCAGGCAGTGCAGGGGCTGAACCCTCCTCTCTCTTTCCTTCACGCGCATGTGCACACACACACACGCAACCCTCTAGCTCTCAAGCAAACACCAACTGAACACTAGCAAAGCCTTTGACAATCAGAAATAGTGAGGCCTGGGCACAGGGGAGACTCTGACGCCCACAGGAAAACATTAGAATCTCCAACGTGGCACAGCCACACGACAGAATATTAGTCACCCCGCAAGATAAAGTCTGACGCATGCTGCAGCACTGACAGCCCTTGGAAACTTACACTAAATGAAATCAACCAGATATTGGGATGTCGGGAAAAACGTGACATGTTCTTCTGTTTTTCTATGCAAAGATGAGTCATGACTTCTGACAACACAGTAGAAAGGATGAATACCATGTCAACTTCACTTACGTGAAACACCTTTAGGAACAGGCAAATTCACAGAGCCCAGACAGGGGAGTTACTGTCTGAGGGATGAAAATTTTTGGAAATAGAGTGATGGTTGCACTGTACCACACTGCAAATGTAACTAAAGACACTTACAAATTATTAAAATGGCAGATTTTGTTACAGGCATTTGCCACAATACAATGAATTAAAAACAAAACAAAACAGAATCTTTCAAATTACATATTTGTGTGTGTTTGTGTTACAGGGTGCATGTCAGGGGGCGGGGGAGTGAAAAGGAGATGGGGACAGAGAGAGAGAGACACCATCCCCCAAGGGGAATGGCCACGCCAACGTCGCAATCCCTTCCCCTCCAGTCTCTTCTTGGGATTTGGGGCACACGCACGCAGCATATTTTTCAAGCCACAGTGTTCACTCGAGACTCAAACTGTGCAGTTAGCCATGTGAGTGTCCACACCACACACTGGCAAAACAAAATTAAAAAGTCAACAACAAGAAGCTGAAAAACATTTTCCCCAGATACGAAGGATTAATATACAGAATTCCTACAATTCAACAAATACACTAAAACTCTAACCAGTAACAGGCTGCAGAAATATGAAGTTATAAATAAGCAGGAGGAAAAAGTCAACCACGGCAACAAAATTTAAAAATGCAGACCTAACTGGCAACAATCATCTCCTTCTGTGTGTGTTTCCTAGGCTCCTTGTTAAATACTGACCAACAGTTTTCCAGAAGAAGCCCCACGACAGCCGTAACTACTGTCTTTAAGAACAAGAGCGCCAGGCCCGCGAAGCTGGACACTCCACACCCACTCTACTATTCAACCACTGGGATTAAGTATCACAGACGTGGGGTACAGGGCGGGACCAACTGCGCACCTTGCCCAAGACCCCTGGGCCAGCTGGAGGCCAGAAGGTGGACCCCACTGCCTGGGTTCTGAAGTACTCACAACTCAGAACCCCCTTTAAAAATACGGGGCTGTGGGGCCAGCAGGTGGCGTGGTAGTTAAGGGTACTGGACTCCCACATGGCCGACCAAGGTTCGAGTCCCAGACCTAGAGGCTTGAAACTCACGGTGGGTGCAGGTACATGTGTGCCCAAAATCCCGAGAGGAGAATGGAGGAGAAGGGATTGCAGCGGCCATCCCCTGGGGGGTGATTTCTTGCTTCCTGTCTCTGTCTCTTCAGTGAGCGCATGGTACCCTAGAGCAAAAATCTCTCAAAAAAATAAAAAAAAAACACTGGGCTGGTAAAAATCCCCCGATGACAGCGCACCTGTGTGGGCACTTGTGCAGACAGTGTCTGCAGGAATACAAACTGGTATAACCTCTGTGGAAAATAACAATACGAAGAGCCTTGACGAAGTTCAAGGAAAAGTGTATATTATGGAAAAAACTATGGGCTGGTCCCCGTACTGCCAGTGGTTAAGGGCTCTGCACCGAAAGCTGGGTCCCACGTGGCCAACTGCAGTTTGAATCCCCGCCCAAGTGGCTTGAAAAACATGCTGGTCGGGCCAGTAGGTGGGGTGGTGGCTGGGGTGGTGGACTCCCACATGGCTAGGCCACAGTTTGAGTCTCAGACCCAGTGGCTTGCTCTCTCATTACCCCCCTTCTCTGTCCCTCTCGGATGGGTGCACATGCCCTGTGGCAAATTACAAAATAATTAACAAATAACTCTTTAAAAATCAAAAAAAAAAAGAACAAGCTGGGCACATGTGCGTGCCTAAGACCCTGGCTGGTTAGAGGAAAGGATGGAAAAGGGATGTGATGGGATGTAATTAAAAAAGAAAAAAGTTTCTAGAGGTGTGCAGGAGGGGGAGGGGGAGAGAGAGAGCGCGAGCGAGCGGAGTTACCCACCATGGGGGTGGCCATACCATAATCCCTTCTCCTTCTTCATTTCTCTGTTGGGATTTTGGACATGTGCACACACCTGGTGTGTTTTCTTTTTCTTTTTTTTTAAGCTATCGGGTCTGGGTCCTGAAATGAGCAGTCAATTACTGCCTTAAGCACCACATCCTGGGTAGTATAGCCCACTTTTTTGTTTTGAATTGCTACAAAGTATGTATGCTCGCCAGAGAGAGACAGGCAGACAGAGAGAAAGTACCCCTCCACCCCTTCTCCATTTCTTCACTCCATCAAGATTCTAGACATGCACACACATGCACCCAGTGTGGGGTTTTGTTTTGTTTGTTTGTTTGTTTGGTTGGTTGGTTGGTTTTTAGAGAGAGATTTTTGCTATAGGGCATGTGTACTTGTTAGAGAGACAGAAAGCAAGAAACACCCCAGGGGAGATGGCCACACCACAATCCCCTCTCCTTCATTCTCCTCTCGGGATTTTGGGCACACACGCACACATGCCCGGTGAGTTAAGCCACTGGGTCCAGGACTCAAACCACAGTCAACTATGTGAGTCCAGCAATGTAACCGCTGTGCCATCTGCTGGTCCCCCCAGTGTGTGTTTTAAGCCTTAATGGCCGGGGTTCCAAACACAGTTGGCCACGTGGGACCCAGCTCCCTTAACTATTAGGCCACAGTGCTGGCCCTCGACTGAATTTCCTGGTGATGGGATTATCTGAAGCGCTTTTTCCTTGGACTTTACCTCTGATTTTCAGGTGAACAATTTTTATATAAAATCAAACATGAACAAGGACTAAACTTGGGGCCCAGCAGGTAGTGTGGTAGTTAAGGTGGCTGAATTACCACGTGGCTGACCAGAGTTCGAGCCCCAGACCCCGTGGCTTGAAAATCATGCCTGGCACGTGTGTGTGCATGCCCAAGATCCCAAGAGGAGAATGAAAGAGAAGGAAGGGACTGTGAAGTGGCCATCCTCCTTGGGGGTAGGGGTGATTTCTCACTTTGCTTCTCTTTCCCCTCTGGTGAACACAAAAGTCCCATGGCAAAAACCTAGGGGAGAAAAAAACCCTGACGGCCGTGGTAATGACAGAGTACTGTAAGAAGTGCCGATCCAGGGAACCAGCAGTTAGTGTAATGGCTATGTCGCTGGACACTGACGTAGTCGACTGCGGTTCGCGTCTGGTGAATCCAAAATGCAACATCCCATTTTCTGATTTCAAAGTTTTGTATTTGATGGACCAGCAGATGATGTTTTGGTTAAAGCACTGTACTCCCACATGGCTAGGCCACAGTTTGAGTCTCAGACCCAGTGGCTTGCTCTCTCATTACCCCCCTTCTCTGTCCCTCTCGGATGGGTGCACATGCCCTGTGGCAAATTACAAAATAATTAACAAATAACTCTTTAAAAATCAAAAAAAAAAAGAACAAGCTGGGCACATGTGCGTGCCTAAGACCCTGGCTGGTTAGAGGAAAGGATGGAAAAGGGATGTGATGGGATGTAATTAAAAAAGAAAAAAGTTTCTAGAGGTGTGCAGGAGGGGGAGGGGGAGAGAGAGAGCGCGAGCGAGCGGAGTTACCCACCATGGGGGTGGCCATACCATAATCCCTTCTCCTTCTTCATTTCTCTGTTGGGATTTTGGACATGTGCACACACCTGGTGTGTTTTCTTTTTCTTTTTTTTTAAGCTATCGGGTCTGGGTCCTGAAATGAGCAGTCAATTACTGCCTTAAGCACCACATCCTGGGTAGTATAGCCCACTTTTTTGTTTTGAATTGCTACAAAGTATGTATGCTCGCCAGAGAGAGACAGGCAGACAGAGAGAAAGTACCCCTCCACCCCTTCTCCATTTCTTCACTCCATCAAGATTCTAGACATGCACACACATGCACCCAGTGTGGGGTTTTGTTTTGTTTGTTTGTTTGTTTGGTTGGTTGGTTGGTTTTTAGAGAGAGATTTTTGCTATAGGGCATGTGTACTTGTTAGAGAGACAGAAAGCAAGAAACACCCCAGGGGAGATGGCCACACCACAATCCCCTCTCCTTCATTCTCCTCTCGGGATTTTGGGCACACACGCACACATGCCCGGTGAGTTAAGCCACTGGGTCCAGGACTCAAACCACAGTCAACTATGTGAGTCCAGCAATGTAACCGCTGTGCCATCTGCTGGTCCCCCCAGTGTGTGTTTTAAGCCTTAATGGCCGGGGTTCCAAACACAGTTGGCCACGTGGGACCCAGCTCCCTTAACTATTAGGCCACAGTGCTGGCCCTCGACTGAATTTCCTGGTGATGGGATTATCTGAAGCGCTTTTTCCTTGGACTTTACCTCTGATTTTCAGGTGAACAATTTTTATATAAAATCAAACATGAACAAGGACTAAACTTGGGGCCCAGCAGGTAGTGTGGTAGTTAAGGTGGCTGAATTACCACGTGGCTGACCAGAGTTCGAGCCCCAGACCCCGTGGCTTGAAAATCATGCCTGGCACGTGTGTGTGCATGCCCAAGATCCCAAGAGGAGAATGAAAGAGAAGGAAGGGACTGTGAAGTGGCCATCCTCCTTGGGGGTAGGGGTGATTTCTCACTTTGCTTCTCTTTCCCCTCTGGTGAACACAAAAGTCCCATGGCAAAAACCTAGGGGAGAAAAAAACCCTGACGGCCGTGGTAATGACAGAGTACTGTAAGAAGTGCCGATCCAGGGAACCAGCAGTTAGTGTAATGGCTATGTCGCTGGACACTGACGTAGTCGACTGCGGTTCGCGTCCCAGACCTGGTGGCTTAAAACTCATGCCGAGTGCGTGTGCGTGCGTGCCCAAGATCCTGAGAGGAGAATGGAGGAGAAGGGATTGCGGCGTGACCATTCCCTCTGGGGGGTGATTTCTCGCTTTCTGTCTCTCTGTCTGTCTCTGTCTGTCTGGCGAGCGCACGCGCCCTATAGCGAAAACCTCTCCAAAAAAAATATTAAAAAAAAAGGAAGTGCCGATCCACTCTCACCGCCTGCCTTCCGCATCTCTCTGGGAACCATGGCCAGGACTCTAAGTGACCCCCGGGGACCAGCACCCAGCGGGAAAGGCATGAAGCGGGGACGTCATCCCCACCGGGGACCTCGGGTGAGTGGGGGCAGAAGAGTCTGGTGCTGGCCCAAACCCTGTAAGGTGGGTGTAGGGGACAAGTGTGGCCCGGGGAGTAGGGGGTTGTGCTGTCACAAATGCCCTGAGAGGACCGTGTGGCGGCACAGTGCAAACACGACACTGCGAGCTGATGCACAGGATGGCTCTGGAGCGGAGGGTGGCTCACAGCATCGAGACCCTGCTAGGGTCTGTGTCTCTCCCTGCATGAAGGAAGGAGTAGATGGACGGACGGAGCTGTAAGTAAACTAGGGTGCCCAACAGCTCTGGAGGAGGAGAAAAGCTCCTCAGACCACCCTGGCCCTGGCTGCCCGCCTTTGGGCACTGGTGCTCAGATGGAAGGTGGGCTCTAGCCTGGACACCTCCCAGAGCCTCCGCCCAGGCACACTGGGATCCCACCAGCCAATCTCCACCTCCGGTGTAGGGAGACCTTACCCACTGTGTCATGGGCTCTGCCCACACGAACCCAGAGGGAGGCCTTGGTGTGAGCGGTGGCAGGGTCAGCCGGACAGAGCTCTCTCGGAGCCAGTCTGCAGGCACTCAGGCCCCTGAGCTCACAGGACAAGACTAACCAAGCCTTACCGCTTAAAACCACTCCTCTCATTCTGATCGTTTTCCAAAGAGCTAGGGACGAAGGGATGAACTATCCACTTCTTTTATCAAACTAGAAAATCTCAATTAAAAAAGAGACAGGTGGTCAGATGGTCCTCTCTTCTCCACCCCCACCCCAATCATTTATTTTTGGAGAGGTTTTTGCTATAGAGACAGAGACAGAGACAGAAAGTGAGAAATTACCCCCCTGGGGGGATGGCCACACTGCAACCCCTTTTCCTCTTTTCTCCTCTCGGGGATCTTGGGCACACACACACACACACACGTGTGCGGCATGAGTTTAGCCACAGAGTCTGGGACTCGAACTGCGGTCGACTACATAGGAGTCCAGCGACATAGCCATTGTGCCAACTGCTGGTCCTTTATTTACTTATTTATTTTTAAGTTATTTTATTATTATTTTCTTCCTTTGTTTATTTCAATTTGACCAGAGAGGAACAGAGTGAGAGAGAAAGTGAAAGCAAGCCACCAGGTCCAGGACTCAAACCATGGTTGGCCATGTGGGAATCTAGTACCTTTAACCACCACAAAGAATTATTTTTATTTAACTTTATTTTGTTTGTTTGTTTATTTATAATCTGATCAGAGAGGGACAGAATATGAGAGAGAGAAAGTGAGAAAACAAGCCACCAGGGCCTGAACTGGAACCATGGTTGGTTATGTGGGAGTCTAGCGCCCTTAACCACCACGCCACTTCTTGGCCCCTACTTTATTTATTTATTTATTTTTTTAAAGGTTTTTGCTATAGAGCACGTGCACTCACCAGAAAGACAGAGAAAGACAGAAAGACAGAAAGCGAGAAATCACCCGCCGGGGTATGGTCACGCCGCAATCCTTCTCCTCCATTCTCTTCCTGGGATCTTGGGCATGCACGCACACATACCCAGTGTGAGTTTAAGCCACCAGAAAGACAGAGAGAGACAGAAAGACAGAAAGCGAGAAATCACCCCCCCAGGGGGGATGGCCACATCTCAATCCTTTCTCCTCCATTCTCCTCTTGGGATCTTGGGCGCACACACACACGTGCGCCGCCTGGCATGAGTTTAAGCCACCAGGTCCACAACTTGAACCATGGTCAACGACATGGAAGTCCAGCGACATAGCCATTACGCCAATTGCTGGTACCAATTTTATTATTATTATTTTAACTAGGCCAGAGAGAGAGGGAAAATGAGAAAGCAAGCCACCAGGTCAGGACTTGAACCGCGATCAGCCACGTGGGAGCCCAGAGCCTTTAACTACCATGCCACCTGCTGGCCCCAGTCTGAGATGTCCTACTCGGCACTTAGCAGGTCCCTATCACTGGCTGGCCACCTCCTACTCAGGGGGTTCCCTCTCACCCATACCCTGTACTCCAAGCCCATCACCTCTGAGCCTAAAGAAATCTACAAGGGGGGCTGGAGGTGCCTGGACTTAAATATCCTAAGTATTAGTAAAATAAATACCCAGAGCTTATCTTTCCTCAGTTATCCAGATGATTACATTAGGCCATCAGGAAAGCCTTGACGGATTTTTCTACGTTTCTCTATGCAACAGAGAGTCCTGACTTTCCCAACAACCCAAAAGAAATAAACTAACAAGCCAGTATTTGTGGTTCGAGTTTCAGGGACGTAAAAAAAAAAAGCCATGACCTTATAACCAGCACCAAGAAGAAAGGATCTCTACTAAGCATGGAAGAAACGACTTTGTACGACGGCGGGCAGGGTCAGGCTCGGGGAGAGGGCCTGCGGCCCAGATGGGCAAAGTGGGAAAGGCAAGGAAGCGAGGCTGTGTGGACGGGCACAAGCGCGTGCATGTGGGAAGTCCTCGGAGGCAGAGGAGCGCGCGGCCGGTGAAGGCTGCGAGCCAGGGCAGCAGGAGGCTGCACACTGCCCGAGTGTGGCCACCTAGTGGACAGATGGTGCAGCCCCGGAGAGAAGGCAGGAGTGGAGACAGGGCAGGAACCCTTCCTGAACCACAGAGTAACCTACAGAAGACACGGGGTCCCCAGTAGACGGGGTCCCCAGTAGACGAAACAGAACAAGAGAAAGGTGGGAGACCAACAAGACACCTGCTGCAGGGAGGCGGCAGCAGCAGCAGGACAGAGTAAGTGGCACGCTGGTGACAGCATGAAGGCCAGCCCCGGAGACAAGCAAGGGCCCCGGCGTCAGGACTGCCGAGCAAGAGTTGTGACAGCAAGAGGAGTCCGTGTGCTTGGTGCAAAGCGCTTTCAGGAGAGCAGGAGAAACCGGATGGCAAACCAGAGCTGAGTACAGGACAAGCCTCGAGGGGACAGGATGGAGAGAAGAGTAGACAATCGAGAGCGCAGTAAGGCCGGGGAAAGCCGCTGCCAGGAGGACTCCTCCTAAGAAGTCTCTGAGACCAGGGAGCTGGGCCACGGGGGCGGACAGTGGAGGCACAAGGCCCAGAGGAGACACAGGGGGATGGGAACATGTGAGCAATTAGGAAAAGGAGTCTGAGACAGACAGGATTTAGAGGGTGCCAGCAATAAAGCCCAGAACACAGGTGTCCAGAGGGTTAGAGGCACAGATGCAAAACCAAGGGGAAAAGCAAAAGAAGATCTAGGGGGAGGCCTGCCCTCTCCCAGACAGGGCAGAGAAGGGGGCCTCACCCTGAGCAGTGAGGCCAGGCACAGGGAAGCCAGGGAAGCCAGGGAAGCGCAGGAGCAGACATGCAAACTCCTTGTTCCCATGTACGTAAGATCCGGAAGCTTGGGGCCCCCAGAATTTTACCAAACCAGCGCAAAGATGGAACTCTACTCTGGACCCCAAGGCTGTGCTCCCTACCTCATCGCCCTAGAGCGACAGCCCGTTTCTATGCACCTGCTGGCTGCCTGGATTAAGAGCCTACTCAGGGGCAGAGATAAGCCCAACAGCACACACATCACCTTAAAGAATAATCTGGTAAGAAGTGGAAGTGTTCAATACTCACAGGAACAATAAGCCCTTGCCAAGTCAATAAATTAGCTTCATCAACCTGGATGTTACGGAAGTTTTTCATTCCACATTTGCGGATTTCTTCAAGCTCCTGTTGATTGACAAAGCATAAAGGGGTGTCAAATAGGGGAAAGCACCACATGTTAAGATCCCTCCTGACTCCCTCAAATTAAAGCAATGACGACACCGCCAATGACAAAATTTGAGGGTGAGGACTCGACCGCGCCTGCTCTGGGTGTGGTTAAGGAGGCACGAGGAGGCGGAGGTCCCCTGTGAGGTCGCTGCCTCCACCCGTGCCCCAGACCAGACAAGCCCCCACCTCAGTGACCCCGATGCGCGTGACAGAGGACAGACGGAGCTGTGCTTCCGTGGATGCACCGCCTCCTCTTTGGGTTGGTCCCCACGCCTCCGTTTAAATATCCTCAGCACCCTGCGCAGGGCAGACGCACGGTGGGGGCTAAACTGAGGACTGCTGACCCGACTTCTTCCAGCGAATCTATTAAGCACTGACTGTGCCTCAGACACCGAGAACATAAAGACGAAGAAGACGGGACGAGGAACAAACCAGACGCAAACGCACACGCAGCGTTTTCTGCCCCGCTCTGTAAGTGCAATTTCGGAAGGTCGCTCAGCGCGGGCGGCGAAGAGAACCAGTCAGTGTGGGATGGGGAGGGGGCAGAAGACCTCCACTGAGCCTCAGTATCCTCAGCTGCAGACCCAGAGCTGCAGACAACCGAGGGGAGATGATGTTATAAGCAAGAAAACCCTTGCAAATGTGAAAGACTGCTCATACAAAAAGTCAGTGTGGCAAAGACCATTCCCACAGGTACAGCCAGCGCGATGACTTACACCTGGGCCCTGCAGGAGATGGCTTCGCAGTGTCTGTCACGTGCTTTCCAACTGCACACCAGCCTGACACCTCCCACTGCCTCCCTGACACTGGTAACTCCAGTCACCCGGCATGCACCCTCCTGCCCCTGCCCACATGTCCAAATTCCAACACCTAGAGTGCCACGCCCTGCCGCCACCGCGACTGGCCCTTGTCCAACGGCAAGACGGACTCCTCCACAGGTGCCTTCTTGGCAGCCTCCCCTGCGGCCCAGCCCACGCAGCCTCCAGGATGGGCCGGTCACTCCTCCCGCAGTGCTGTGGCTTACAATGACATGGCCCCACGTCTAGCCCAGAAGACTCCTGCACCCTAGGATGCCACCACACAGAGGCACCTGCAATGGACGGGAGCCACACAGGCACGGAGTTAGCCATCCCTGGTAAGGGGGCCTGGGCCAGTTACGGGGCCTGAGCTGAAGAACCTGCAGCCTCCGAGTGGGCCAAGAGGGGGCTTGAACACATGCACAGAAGGGACACACCTGCTTAAAGGCAAGTGACAGGCAGGGTTTCTTCCCACCCACAGCGTGCTCCTGCCCACCAGAAGTGTACACACACACACACACATGGCTTCAGAAATCCACACAGACATATGAAGTGTGGGTGATGGGGGCCACACCACGGTACTCCAGCTGCCCACCACAATCTGTCCAGCCTGAAATCCGGCCCAGCCACAGCGAGCGGAGTCTGAACACAGAGACAGCATCCGGCTGCCCAGTGAACGGGGGTCGGTGGCTGAGGGACTCGGCCCGAGCAGGGCCCGGCAGCACATGAGGAAGACGCTAGTGGCAGGGGCTGGGACTCCGGTGAGGGGGATGGGGCGGTCTGAGAGAAAGCGTGGAACCCGAGGGACCACGCCAACCAGTCACTGCCACCTGGTCCTCCCGCAACGCCCAGGACTCATCGGAAACACCCACTGGGGATGCTGAAGCCTGGGTAGACTCAGAAAGGGGAGGAGCCTTACCCCATACTACCACCCTCACCCTCTCCCCACGGAGCAAACGCTGGACGAGGGCAGGGCTGAGGGCAGGGTCAGGAAGTCCTAGTACAGCCAGGGCCTGGCTCAAATACCTGCTGAGCCAGCAGGTTCGTGAATGAATGGGAAGCAGGGACTTTCAGAGGCTACCCTTTGGCTTAAGATACTTGGTTAGGAACAGAAGATACCTTGTCCCTTAAGGCATGAGTCCTACCAAACAAAATGCTTTAAACCAAATACAAACAAGGAAAAAATTCCTGTTAGAACTTTAAAACCAGACGACCAAGACCGGTCCCATAGCACAGTGGTCAGATACTCTCCACGGGGAGCCAGATCCCATGTGGCCAGCCGCGTCTGAATGCTGGTCCTGGCGGTGTATGTGCATGCCCCGAATACTGAAGGCAAGGAGAAATGAAGACAAAAGGACTGCGGCATGACCGCGCCCCGTCGGGTACGTCATTGGGGGTGCTGTCTTTCTCTCTCGTTCTCTCTTTCTGGCAAGCACACACATTCTCTGGCAATAAAAAGAAAAAAAAGGGAGGGACCAGCAGTTGGCATAATGGCTATGTCGCTGGACTCCCATGTAGTCGACTGCGGTTCAAGTCCCGGACCCAGTGGCCTAACACTCACACTGGGCGTGTGTGTGTGTGTGTGCGTGCGTGCCCAAGATCCCGAGAGGAGAATGGAGGAGAAGGGAGTGTGGCGTGACCATCCCCCCTGGGGGGTGATTTCTCGCTTTCTATCTCTCTGTCTCTGTCTGTCTGGTGAGCGCACACGCCCTATAGTAAAAACCTCTCAAAAAAAAAAAAAAGAAGTTTATGGCTTGAGTCGGCCCCATGGCCCAGTGGTCAAGGAGCTAGATCCCACATGGCCAACCATGAAGATCGCAAAACATATTGGGTGCACAGGTGTGTGCGTCCACAATCCCAACAGGATGGACTAATGGAGAAGGGGTTGTAGTGTGGCCACATCCCCTTGGGAGGTGCTTTCTCCTTCCCTCACTCTCTCTGGCAATTACACACACACGCACACACACACACACACACTTTTATAGCTTCAGAAATCCACACAAACTTACAGTGTGGGTGATGGGGAGACCACACCGTGGTACAATGGTAATGCAACACTCTGCAAGGCTGACACACGTGGGAAGATTGTGGGTTCACGTATAGACCCCTCTGAACATGCCAGGCGAGCACGTGCCCCTGACCCAGCAGAAGCTGGGGGTAGATCAAGGCTGCTGGCTGTACCTGTCTCTGTCTCTGTCTCTGTCTCTTGATCATGAAAGAAAGAAACGAATACATTAAAAAAAAAAAAGTATGGGTGAGGGCTGGCCAAGGTGGTTAAGGTGGCTGAGTCCCACAGGGCCGGCTGCACGATTCGCGTCCCATAACCAGCGTTTTAAAGAACATGCCAGGCAACTCACGCTGGGCGCCTGTGCGTGCGTGCCCAAGATCCCAAGAGAATGGAGAAGGGATTGTGGCATGGCCATCCCCCCAGGGGGTGATTTCTCGCTTTCTGTCTGTCTGTCTCTGTCTTTCTGGCAAGCGCACACGCCCTATAGCAAAAACCTCTCCATAAAAAGAAAAACATGCCAGGCGTGTGTGCATGGTGCAATCCCAAAATACCACAAGGAGACAGGACTGGCGTGGCCATCCCCCCCACCAGGGTGATTTCTCACTTTCTCTCTTTTTGTCTCTGTCTGGCGAGCACACGCGCTCTATAGCAAAAACTAAAAAAGATGAGTGATAAAAACAAGAATGTAAATTTCACAAGAATTATAAAAATATGGCAAGATGGGGCTGAAACGAAACGCAGCAGTGGAAACTGCATCTTTCTCAAGAAGAGAGAGGAAGCAGCGAGCACTGGGGCAGGAGGGTGCAGGGAGGGCGCCTGCTGGTGCTGAGCGGGGATATACAGGAGCAGAGACAGAGACGCTGCAATAGGAGCCACATCTCCTGGCCAGAGAGGACAGGCCACACTAAAGCTGGCAGGGCCAGGTGCCCCCGGAGTCAGGGCAGGGTTATCAGACACACTTACCTTGCTGTCAGCTTAAGCTCTCCAAAGTCAGAAGGGAAGAGGCACCTCTTTTGCGTAACTCTAACCAAGTAGGAAGATCTGACCGGAAGGCGGAAGTGCAAGAAACTGACAAGCACGCGAGCCCTGTCATCCTCAGGGAATGCTGGGCTCCCCTAAGGAGAGGCTTTCTCAACAGGGTGTCGCCAGCATCGGGAAGGACTCTGCACTTGAGTGTACTAAGCCCTGCCCGTGAGACAGCTGCCAGGCCATGGTGACACAGCCGCACCCTGATTTCCCAACGTCCCCTACAACGTCCCCCGAGAACCCTGGCCCTCTCGGGAGCTGGATGCTGAATGCCCTGCATTGCACAAGCCGGCTGCAGATGAGGCTGCCAGCACAGCCGCGGTCCTGCCCCGACCAGGAAAGCAGCTTAAGGAGACCGGCTCCTGGCTCCTGCTCCGGGGCTGGATGGTGGCACGGGAGTAAAATCAGGGGTACTTTCCCCCTCTCCCTCTTTCTGGCAAGTGCATGCCACTGTGGCAAAATAAAAGAATCTTAAAAGATGGATTCAAATCATTTAGAGGACAAACAGGTTCCATCTAAAGATGAGAAATGTAAAAGGCAAGATGACTCCAACCCCCAAGATGGCAAACGCTCAAGCGACACTGTGCTCTGAAACAAAACAGTCCTGGTAATGAGTCGGGGAAGGGATTTAAAGAAACTAACGGAACTTCAAAGCCCAATTTCAAAAGATTTCACGTAGAAGGAAGGACAAAGAAAACTGTAAGGATGGCCCGGCTGAAGAGGAGACGGGAAGACCGAGGCCGAGAACAGGAGCTGAGAAAATGCACATCCGTGAAGGCCAGAGTAAGCGGGAGCCCCGGTCCTCTGGTCCCGGTCCACCTGTCCACTGCTCAGAGCTCATGGCGCAGTGCTGACAGCGAGGAGCGCTCCAGAGAAAGCAGGACCAGACAACTCGCATGCTCCTGCTGGAGGGGGTGGCCCTAGGGGACAAGGAGGACACTTGGCCAGGGCACACAGCATAGTGAAAAAAGGAGGGATGCTTCTTAAAATGAGGTCTCCGAGTTCAGAAGAGAACTCCGGCACACAGAAGGAACTTGAGAGAGTCCAGGGGTGCCGTCCAGCTCTTTGAATGGGAAAAAGCCCATTCCCCAAAGAGCTTGAGGGTCACCTGAGGGCAGAGCGAGGGGTGTGGCAGAAGGGACCTGCTCCACCTACCAGCTTTGCAAGTGTTAACAGGAGGGATAGGCCAGAGCGGGGACTGAGCAGCAGCAACTTCTGCTCCAAGCCCCGGAGGGCACCAAAGCGCCCAGCCAGGACTCTCCCACATCTCAGGGACATGTGGCTGAATCCTGGCAAAGCAGTTACCAAAGTCTCTGTTTCCTTCCGGGTGGCCCAGCGTGATGACACAGTGGTACTACAATGCTCTGAAATGCTGAAGCCAACACGGGAAGGCCCCAGGTTCACGACCCTAACCCTCCCTATGTGTGCCGGGGACGTATGAACCCGATCCTGACTGGCTGAGGCTGGGGAGGAATAGGACTGGGGAGGAACCCTGTACCAGTTTCCTTAAAAAAGAAAACTGGGTCAGCTGATGGTGTGAAGATTAAGGCAGCTAGATGCTACGTGGCCAAATGTGCAGTTTGCGTTCCCGGACCCAACAACTTGAAAAAACAGGCCAGGCATGTGTACATGTGAGCCGAAATTCTGAAAGGAGAAATGGTGAGGCCGTTCCTCACAAAGGATGCTCCCGCTCCCCCACAGCAAGCATGCGTGCCTTCTGGCTGGCTACACAAATGAATAAATCAATCTAACTGTTCAAAATCTCCCCAGGCGATCCTTACACGAGCCAGGGTTTGCAAGCCACTCGGGAGCTGGTGGGTCTTCACTGTTTGTGGTCGTGGACCTCGAAGAAGCCCCAAAGCGGGCCAGCAGGTGGTGCTGTGCTTGAGGCCCTGGGTCCCACATAGCCAGCTGTGCACCAGACCCGGCAGCTTCGGAGACACCCCGCACCCCGGAGCACGGAGCACGGGGCAAAGGGGCTGCAGTGTGGCCAGCCTCCCTGGGGAGTGATTTCTCACGTTGCCTCTCTTCTCTCCACCCTATGGCAAAAATCTTACAAACTCCAAAAGCTCTAGCTGACTCTCCCCCTTCCAAAACGCAGGTCCCCTCCCCAGCCCACGATGCCATTGAAGCCAGCGTACTGAGCGGCACACGGAGCCCCACTTCGCTGGCTGGTCTCCCGCTCGGTGTCCTCCAGCTGTCTCCTGGAAGGCCTTCGCCGGCTGCCCTTGCTATCCCTGATCCATGTCCAAACCCTGCTCACCTCTCAAAGCCTCTCTCAAATGCCCCCTCCGCTACGACGCCCCTCTAAGCCTCGACCACCACTCCGGCTCTCCTCTCTCGGCCGTTAATATTTACAGGTGAGCAGGAGATACAGACTACACGGAGGGGGCTGGGGGAGGTCAGGAGGGAGCCCCGGGTGACGCACTGAGCACACGGGAAAGGTCCTTGCTGAGCACACAGGCCTGTCCACCACCTTGCCAGACACACCAAGTGCACGTGTGCAAGCCCACGATCCTGGCCAGCTGAAACTGGGGGAGAATCACAGTGGGAAGATCTTGCTGGTACTTGTCTTTCTCTCTTCCTCATGGGAGAACTATATAAATAAGCTTAGAAAGAAAAAACGGGGGCCAGCAGGTGGTGTGGTGGTTAAGGTGCTGGACTCTCACATGGCCATGGTTTGAGTCCCGGTCCTGGCAGCTTGCTTTCTCATTCTCTCTCTCCGGTCAAATGAAAGTGATGATGGTGAATATGTTTTTTAGAAAATTAAAAAGAAAAAATAAAGCACACTAGAGCTAGATTGCAGAACGGCTTAAGAGCTGCAACCAGAGGAGCCAGCAGGTGGCGTGGAGGTTAAGGGTGCTGGACTCCCACACGGCCAACCACTGTCCAAGTGTTTTCAGCCTGCTTTCTCATTTTCCCTCTCTCCCACACTCTGTTCCTCTCTGGTCAAATTAAATAAATGAGAGTCCCGGACAGCAAAGCCACACGCCAAGTCCACAGAATGGAATTCTCTGGAAGATAAAGACCTGGGCTTGGGTCTAAGAGTTAAGCCTCCACCTGGTACAGGATGTGAGCCCCGCAGCACACGACATGCTGACTGCGTGTTTGACGCTGTGCCCCTCTGAGCTACCCAGGGGAGCGCCCGTCCAGCCCCGGCACCGCCCTTCCGAAGACCACACTGAATGGCGGCTGCTCAGGACGACTGGGATCGTGAGGAGCACATCTTACCGGGAACACCCAGAACCAGGGATTCGGAGTCTCGGAAACAGATGTGAAGTGGCCTGACATTGATCTCCACGAGTTAAAAGAGTTTACTTGCAGAGGAGGGATTTAACGGTCCTTAAAGTGAAGCAAATGAATCAGGACCAATAGGTGTTAGTTAGCCCAGGCAGCTTTGGCCGGTGCCAGCACTTCCTAGCATTTTGTGCCACCTCCATAACCCCCCGACCAGGAGGCACCAAGCTGCCACATCACTCTAGACACTCAAATGCACGGGGGAGACTGGGCTGCCACTGACCACAGTTGTCCGACACCCTCCTGAATCTCTTCCCGCTGCAGGAGCAGGTGAACGGCCTGACAGAGGAACTGTCAGTGGGGCCAGTCCAGGATGCTTAGGGGTGGATGCTACGGGGGCCAGGCAACAGCAACGCGGTAATATGACCGAACCCACGTGGGAAAAGCCCTGGGTTCACCTGCCCAGGCTGTGGTATGGAGACCCCACTGGGGGGCTCTCTCAGAAGAAATACACTTCAAACCAATGCTAGACAGCAGATCTGGACGCCAGGGGCTCAGCTCCCACTCTCCTAGGACCGAGCACTCAGAGTACCGAGCATGCGCAGCAACGCCGTCACTTTGTGTGAGGGGTGGGAGAGACTCTCCCCAAAGGAACAAGGAGGTAAAGGCCAAGGCCGCTTTCTGGGCTGCCGAGGCTGGAGGCCGGGTCCGAAGGCTGAGAAGTGCTGCTCTAGGGACCTACAGCCGGAGCAAGGACGCCCAGCGGACACCAGAAGGGAGTGGCGTCTCAGCAGAGAGGCTCGAGATGGGCCTTGAAGGAGGGGGAAGAAAACCTGAACTGCTGGAGCGAGGGGACGAGGCACCTGTGTGTTGAGAAACAGGTCCGCAGAGACGCAGGAAACAGGTGTGGCAGGGAAGCAGCGAGGAGGCGAGCTGGGCTGGCATGCTCGTAAGCATTAGGGACTGTCCAGCTCTCA
The DNA here is from genome assembly GCF_000334495.1 of Tupaia belangeri chinensis. NCBI lineage: Eukaryota > Metazoa > Chordata > Mammalia > Scandentia > Tupaiidae > Tupaia > Tupaia belangeri. The sequence goes on along the minus strand of NW_006159454.1, from coordinate 560,050 downwards.
ACCCGGTGCAGGTCCCAGCCTCCCCTCCGGGGGCGCTGCTGGACACCCACACGGGTGGAATGGGAGAGTAGGAGGGTGAGAACGGGTACACTCGGCCACGCCCAGACCTACATCCAGGCCAGGTCACACACCCGTGATGGGGCACGCAGCAATGCTTAAGAACCACCACAGGGTCAAGCCGCTTGGTCTTTATCAGGGAAAGAACTGAGGCCCTGTCATTCCCAGAGCTAGAAAGACGTTTCTAAAAGACCTAAATCTCCCACTGAGCTAGACCCGTGAAAACAAGGAAACTCTCCCACTGCAGTGAGTCTGAGGTCAAAGAAATCCAAAAATCATCTTCTGCTTTTTTTCTTTAAGAGTTTTTTTGTTTGTTTGTTTGTTTTTTAAGAGGTTTGTGCTACAGAGTGTGTGTGCTCACTGGAAAGACAGAGAGAGAGACAGAAAACGAGAACTCACCCCCCCCCCAATGCCCCCCCCACTGGCCACGCCGCAATCCCTTCTCCTCCATCCTCTCAGGATCTAGGGCATGCACGCACACGGGCCCGGCATGAGATTAAGCCACCGGGTCCAGGACTCGAACCGCAGTCAACCACACAGGACATGGGAGTCCAGTGACAGCCATCACACCAATTGTTGGTCCCCTGTGCTCTTTTTTTAAATGTCTTTCTTTTAAATTATTTTATGTAACTTTATTTATCCATTTATTCATTTATTTTAATTAAACCAGAGAGGGACAAGGTGAGAGGCAGAGAGAGAGCGGGAGCGAAAGTGAGAAAGCAAGCCGCCAGGTCCACAGCGGTCCGCCACGTGGGAGTCCAGCGCCCTCAACCACCATGCCAACTGCCAGCCTCAAGGCCTGTACTCTTTTTAAAAGTGATCGCTGGGGCCAGCAGGTAGCAAAGTGGTTACAGTCTTCACATGGCTGACCAGTTTGAGTCCTGGATCCAGTAGTTTGAAAATTATGTTGGGTGTGTGTCCGTCCATGCCCAAAATCCCGAGAGGAGAAGAGAAAAGAAGGGATTGTGGTATGGCCATCCCCCTGGGGCATGATTTTCACTCTCCCTCTCTCTTTCTCTGTCTCTCTCTGGCACACGCACACATCCGATGGCATGGTGGTTAAGGTGGCTGGATCCCACATGGCCAATACACAGCTGAGTCTCAGACTTGGCAGCCTGACTGCCATGTCTGGCTGTGTGTGTGGCCCAAAATCCCTGGGGTGGGAGGACACTCTCTCTCCAGCAGGCACACACACCACTTGGCAAATTAATAACAATAATAATAAAAAAGTGAATGCTTAATATGAATTGTATTAACTTGTTTTACTGTTATCTGTTCTGAAGATTCCTACAGGTAATAAAATTACAATATTCCAATCCCCAGGGCCGGCAGGTGGCGGGGGGGTTAAGGGCACTGGATTCTCACATGGCCAACCACAGTTTGAGTCTTGGACCTGGCAGCTTCTTTTCTCACTCCCCGCCTCCTCGCTCTCTCACTCTGTCCCTCTTTGGTCAAATTAATATGAAATAAGTAATAAAGTTAAATAAAACAATAATTTTTTAAAAAAGAATATTTCAATCCCCAACCAATTTCTTCAATATTAACTTAATATATTATACACAGAAAAGATTTTGTCTTTTTTTTTTTTTTTAAGATTTCTTGCCATGGGGCGCAAGTGTTCGCCAGAGACAATGTGCAAGCAAGTGAGTGAGAGTGAGAGAGAGAGAGAGAGAGAGATAAAGTGAAAACTCCCCCCCTGGGGGTATGGCCACACCACAATCCCTTCTCCCCCATTCTCCTCTCGGGATCTTGGGCACGCACACACATATGCCAAGCACGTTTTTCAGGCTGCCGGTCCAAGACTCAAACCACAGAGCTGAGCACGTGGAATCCAGTGCCTTAACCACCAGGTCACCTGCCAGCCTTGAAAAGATGTTCTCATTTGGCTGCTGGTTGCTCCAACAGCCGCCACATCATCACAAACTACCAAGTGTCGAGACAGACAGCCTGGCCTTCAAGCCCAGCCCTGCCTTTCTTTTTTTTTTTTTTTTTCTTGAGAGGTTTTTGCTATAGGGCACGTGCACTCGCCAGACAGATACAGAGACACAGAAAGCAAGAAACAACCCCCTAGGGGGGATGGCCACGCCACAATCCCTTCTCCTCCATTCTCCTCTCGGGATCTTGGACACGGGATCTTGGACACGCACGCACACGCGCCCGGCGTAGGTTTCAAGCCACCAGGACCGGGACGTGAACTGCGGTCGACTACATGGGAGCCCAGCGACATAGCCATTACGCTAACTGCTGGTCCCTCCGCCCAGCCCTGCCTTTTATACCACCTGAAGTCTACTGCCTTTCCTGAAAAGTGGTATCAAACCTGCTTCAGGGGAGCTCCACGGAGAATTACAGAAAACTCTGCATAGTGCTTAACACTCAGCTTACCTCCTACGTACCCGTGTTAGCTTGTGGCCCTTCCAGAACTGTGTCACCGTTCTTAAACTCTGACTGCAGCTGTAGCACCATGCTTTCAGACATGACCTGGAACACGGGACAGGGGCTTGCTAACGACAGCACCACTCTCCCCTCAAAGGCATCAAATTAGCTTCGTCACTTTTAAACTTTTAACAAAAAAGAGAAACAGAGACGCAAAGGAAGAGGCAGTCTCTCTCTCTCTCTCTTTTTTGGAAGAGAAAATTTTGCTAAAGGGCACATGTGCTTGAAAGAGAGACAGAGAGAAACAGAGATAGAAAGTGAGAAATCACTCCCATGGGGGATGGCCATGCAGCTATTTCTTCTCCTCCATTCTCCTGTCGGGATCTTGGGTACACATGCACATGCTCCCAGCCTGAGTTTCAACCCTCCAGGTCCGGGACTTGAACCGCAGTCAGACATATAGGACGTAAGCATTATGTCATCTGCTGGTCCTGGAAGAGAAGCATTCTTGACATGACAAGAAAAGGCCGACTAGGACAACAGTCTACACTGCTCACTATTCACAGCGCAGGGGTCTGACGGAACCTCACCACGCCCTAAGACGGCACGTCAGGTGTCCTAGTCAGGTACCCTAGCCCCGTGGCACAGAAGTGCAGCCACAGTTCAGAGAGATCCAAGTCAACGCTCGTACTGGGCAGTCCGGGACTAGGACAGGGCCAGAACGGCCCTCGGGAGCATCTCAGACACCCCAAGCAGTGGGCACAGTGGCTAGCCCTCCCATCAGAGCAAGCGCAGCAGGGTCGGCCCATAGCCCAGTGGCTAAGGGAGCCAGATCCCACATGGTCAATCACAGTTTGAATCCCAGACCTTGAGGTTTGATAAAGCACGCTGGCGGGACCAGCAGATGGCATAATGGCTACGTTGCTGGACTCCCAAGTAGTTGACCGCGGATTGCATCCTAGATCCAGTAGCTTAAACTCACACCGGGGCGTGTGCGTGTGTGCCCAAGATCCCAAGAGGAGAATGGAGAAGGGATTGTGGCATGGCTATCCCCCCCCCCCCCGGAGTGATTTCTCACTTTCTGGCTCTCTCTGTCTTTCTGGCAAGTGCACATGCCTTATAGCAAAAAAGCTCTTCAAAAAAGAAAAAAGAGGGACCAGCAGTTAGCGTAATGGCTATGTCGCTGGACTCCCACATAGTCGACTGCGGTTCGCGTCCTGGACCCGGGGGCTTAAAACTCATGCCGGGCGTGTGTGTGTGCATGCCCCAGATCCCACGAGGAGAATGGAGGTGAAGGGATTGCGGCGTGGCCATCATCCCTCTCGCTTTCTGTCTGTCTGTCTGTCTGGCGAGTGCACGCGCCCTATAGTGAATAAACCTCTCCAAAAAAAAAAAAAAGAAAAAGAAAAGAAAAAGAAAAAGCACGCTGGCTGCATGTGCCTGCGAGCCCAAAATCCTTACAGGACGGAGAAATGGAGAAGGGATAGAGCCTGGCTGCAGCACAGTGAGAATGCTCCCCCTCTCTCTGACAAGTACACACGTGGGAATTCAAAGGAAAAGAAAAGGGCAGGGAAGGGGCTCCTGTGTCCCGTGCAGGACCCTGGGCAGGCTGAGCACTTCCCATACCTGCACCTACAGAGGCATGGCTCCCCTCCCCAGCCCTGTGCAGCTACTCATTAAGGTCTACATTCTGCAAGAAACATTCTGGGCTCCTGTCCAGGAAAACCCACAGCTGACAGATGGGGCTGGAAGTCTGAGGGAACTTACACTAATCTGCCTTAAAGGGCCCGCCCGGACGCCTGATGGTTAGGGGAGCTAGATCCCACATGGATGACCGCACAGTTCAGACCCCAACCCCAATGGCTTGAAAACCCACTGGGCTGGTGTGCCCAAAGTCCTGATCGGATGCGGAAATGGAGGGCCGCGCTTTCCTCTCCTCCCTGTCTCTTTGGCAAGCACATGCACTTTCTGGCAACTTCAAACAAACAAAAACTCTGCCAGACCAGCGGGTGGTTAAGGTGCCGAATCCCATAGGGCCAATCCCATGGTTCCAGTCCCAGACCTGGCAGCTCGAAAAACACTGGGCATGTGTGCAGGTGTGCCCAAACTCCTGGAAAGAGTACGGGAGAGGGAAACCCGGTGTAGTCATCCCTCCTGGGGGTGAAGCCTCACTTTCTCTCTCCTTCCCCACTTCCCTGTCTGTTCAGCAAGCATGTGCACCCTACAGCAAACAAACCAACCAAAACCCTGCCCTTAATGTCTAACCCCACCGAGGACCAGCTCCACAGCCGCAGGAGTCAGTGCTGGCCTGGCTGCTCCCTGCCTTTGTGTGGCCCCATCACAGTGACCGGAGGTAACAGAAATGCTAACTGCCCAGGTTGTACGAAGCAACTGTTGGTACTAAATCACCACCCCATGTAAGCCAACATCAAAACTGCAGACCGAAACCCAGGGCTTCGGCGTCCGTGGGGCCCGAGGGCGTGTGGTCGAGCACGGTTTGAGGTTCAGACCTAGTGGTTGGAGAATTACATCAGGGCCAAGTGCATAAGCACCGGAAACCCCAGGAGACTGGAAAAGGGATCACAGCGTGGCCGTCCCCCCAGAGGGTGATTCCTCACTTTCCCTCTCACTATCCCTCTCTGGGAAGTGAAAAAAAAAAAAAAAAAAAAAAATAAAACACTTCAGCACCGAGTGCAGTTCCAGCATTTGGACCGGCCGCACGACACCTTCTGCAGGTCAGAGTACACGAACTACCCTGCACTCAGCTGTTACCGTAAGTCTGCGGAACCACGTCTGACCCTCATTACAGAAACAGGACACTAGGCATCCAAGTGACAACAGAAATGAGCGGCAGCCGGAGTCAGCACTGCACTCGGGGCCCTGCCCTGGCCACTCTGAGGATCGGGCTGCAGAGGACACCCCACTCCACGCGGCTGTGAAGGGGTGCGGTCCCCACAACCCAGGGCAAGCACGGGCCAGGCATGGCCGGCCTCAGCCAAGCGGCCCTCACACCGGCTCCACACGCAAGCCTACATTGCACGCTCAGCCCAGTGGGCCCTGCCACGCTAGGAGCTCCCTGAGGGCGGAGACACCCACCTCTTCAAGTCTGCCCAAACAGATGCACGGACACGAGGCCTGACCCAGGAGGAGCACCACAATGGGAACCTCCTACTGGGGTGGGTGTCTGGAGCTGACCTTTGATCACATATTGCAAGGGCCCAGACGGTGGCACGGTCGCACGCTCAGCCCAGTGGGCCCTGCCACGCTAGGAGCTCCCTGAGGGCGGAGACACCCACCTCTTCAAGTCTGCCCAAACAGATGCACGGACACGAGGCCTGACCCAGGAGGAGCACCACAATGGGAACCTCCTACTGGGGTGGGTGTCTGGAGCTGACCTTTGATCACATATTGCAAGGGCCCAGACGGTGGCACGGTCACCTTCTGAGTCTGACCCAGAGAGGAAGGCTCTGAGTTTGCATCTGAGGACATCCCCAAGTACACTGGGCCCGTGTAGTCGACTAGTCGACCGCAGTTCAAGTCCTGGACCCGGTGGCTTAAACTCACACCAGGCACATGTGCGTACATGCCCAAGATCCCAAGAGGAGAATGGAGGAGAAGGGACTGTGGTGTGGCCATCTCCCCCCGGGGGGTGATTTCTCGCTTTCTGTCTCTCTGTCTCTCTCTGTCTTTCTGGTGAGCACATGTGCCCTATAGCGAAAACCTCTCAAAAAAAAAAAAAAAGGGGGGGGGGAGACAAACTGACTGACTTAGGGATGTGGACCAGGCATTTTATAAACCACCTCAGAAAGGGCTCAGAGGCTGTTCAACTTCTAGTTTTTATTTTTTTTTTTTTTGAGAGGGAGGTTTTTGCTATAGGGCATTTGCGATAGCCAGAGAGACAGAAAGAGAGAAATCAGCCCCAAAAGGCATGGCCTCGCCACAATCCCTTCTTCTGTCTCCTCTCAGAATTTTGGGCACGCACGCACATGCGCCCGGCTTGAGTTTTAAGCCATGGGGTCCTGGACTATGTGAGAGTCCAGTGACATAGGCGTTTGTCCACCTGCTGGTCCTGGAGGCCGCTCAACCTCTGAGTTACAGCCTCTCTCCCACCTGCGGCGGGTCAGAGCGAGAGCATAAGTGCCAGGACCTCCTCGGCTGCGCACGTTTTTCTGAGTGGGGAAGGCTGCAGATCAGAGACAGGCGCAATAACACACAGACACGGGTACAGAAAAGCGAGAATCGTGGGCTCAGCTTCTCTGCCGGAGAAGTTGCGTTGCGATCGCCAACGGGCCTCAGGTTTATTCTCTTAAAGGGCAGAAGACGGAGTAAGAGGAATGGAATGCAGAGAGAATGGGGAAGAAGGAAGTGGAAGACAAAGCCAGTTGGTTTGGGATGTAAATCGTCTGAAGGTGTCAAAGCGACTGGCGCCACGGGATTTCTCTCATCTTTTTGGGGGGAATTTGCTAAACTCAGGTAGCTTCCTTTAGCCTCACACTGCCCTGCAGCATCGGGCAGATAGCGCTTTTGTATGTAAATGCTCTCAACAGCCATTGCTAGAGTGGCTCACAGAAGTGCCTTTCCCCGTTTAAAGGTCCTGCGTTTTCTCGGATTGCCGCTCTCTACACACAGAAACACCGCCGGGAACACTGGCTTTGTCACAAACGTGCCTGCTGGGCTAGGGCGTGTCAAAACAGAACCTCATCCCTCTGCTGAGCTATGCTAAGAAGGCAGAGGCAAAGTCTGACCAGATAATGAAGGGCAGAAAACCATAATCAACAGAGTCCTGGAACTACTAGACAACAGAACAAACCCCAAACCATCACCTAGACTAAAATGAATCCTCCCCACCCCACCTGTACCCGCCTGAAAACCCAAAGCGGCCACCTACAAAGTAGCAGCAGCCCCCCAGTGGCGGAACGGCGGCGAGACAGCACCAACACTGCCACCAGCTGAGCCTGGGGCACGCGGGAGGCTGGGCGTGGTTCCAGGCCCAACAGAAACACCCAGGCATGATGGCACACACCTGCGGTCCTAGCCGAGTGGGGACAAGAGGACGGCAACATAGTAAGCCTGTGTTTAAAAAAAAAAAAAGGCGGGGGTGGGGTGGCAGGTGGCGTGGGGGTTTTGGCACCAGACTCTCACATGGCAGACTGCAGTCTGAGTCCTGAACCTAGTGGCTTGGGAACTACACTGGGCACATACATGTGCGTGCATGCCCAAAATCTCAGGAGAATGAAGAAGGGATGTGGTGTGGCCATGGGGGGGGGTGGTGTCTTTCCTTTTCTGTCTCTCTGTCTCTCCATGTGCCCTATGGCAAAAAACAATAACTAAATAAATATTGTGTTGTCAGAAAAGTTATGACACATTTTTGCACAGAAAAAAATACATCGTGACTTTTCCGACAACCCAATAAAGGGGAGGTAGCCAGCCAGATGGTGTGATTAGGACAGCTGGGTCCCACATGGCTGCCTGCACGGCTGCCTGCGCCTGCGCGGTGTGAGCCCCTGACCCAGGGGCTTGAAAAGCATGCTGGGTGCGTGTGCATGTGTGCCCCAAATCCAGAGAGAATGCAGAAAAGGGACTGCATAGCCATTCCTTCTGGGGAGTGTTTTCTCTCTCTCTCTCTCTCTCTCTCTCTCTCGTACATGTGCCCTATAGCAAATTAAAATTCTAAAAAATTTCTTTTTATATTTTAAAAAGACAGGAGCAGACCCTGAGAGGAGGGAGACCTGAGTACGGTAGAGCTCTGCCACCGGCCTCTGCCTCCTCACCTGTACACTATGCCTTCGCACCTGCTCCCCAAGGCCCCTTGCAGCTCTCCAAGTCTAAAGAGACTGCAAGTGGCATGGGCATGGGCGAGGGCGAAGAGACACTGCCGCCACCACCAGAAGCAACAGTCTTAGAGCCCTGCTTCAAGGCTGGAAGACAAGAAGCGACGGAACTACTTCTTGGACTTCACTGCTTATTCAAAAGTTGCCTTCAAGCCTCCTTCTCCACCTGCAGCTCGGTCCCTGTGGGTGCCCTCCACAACACCTGTGGCCTCCAGGGGCTGCCACTGCTCGGGAGGTAGACTCGGGCCAGAGGGAAAACATCCAGGTGAGATTCGGAGGTACTATAAAGACAGCTTTTTTTTTTTTAAGCTATAGGGCGCGTGTGCTCGCCAGACAGAGAGAGACAGAGATACAGAAAGCGAGAAATCACCCCCAAGGGGGGATGGCCACACCGCAATTCCTTCTCCTCCATTCTCCTCTCAGGATCTTGGGCACGCACGCACACGTGCCCTGCGTGAGTTTAAGCCACGGGGTCTGGGACTCGAACCGTGGTCGACTACATGGGAGTCCATCGACATAGCCATTACACTAACTGCTGGTCCCTAGGAAGACAGATTTTGAGTTCTAGAGTTTGTTTCTTTCTTTCTGGTGGTTTTTTTTTTTTTTTTTTTTTTTTTTTGGAGGGTTTTTTTTTTCTAGGGCAGATTTTTTCGCTATAGGGCGCGTGCGCTCGCCAGGCAGACAGAGAGGGACAGAGAAACAGAAAGCGAGAAATCACCCCCCAGGGAGGATGGTCACGCCGCAATCCCTTCTCCTACATTCTCCTCTTGGGATCTTGGGCATACACGCACATGCGCCCAGTGTGAGTTTTAAGCAACCGGGTCCGGGACGCGAACCGCGGTCGGCCACATGGGAGTCCAGCGACATAGCCATTACGCTAACTGCTGGTTCCACCCCCCCCCTTTTTTTTTTTGAAGGTTTTTTCTTAGGGGCCACTTTCGTTACC
>NW_006159454.1:544625-549326 GCF_000334495.1 Tupaia belangeri chinensis | reverse complement strand
TCACCCCCCAGGGAGGATGGTCACGCCGCAATCCCTTCTCCTACATTCTCCTCTTGGGATCTTGGGCATACACGCACATGCGCCCAGTGTGAGTTTTAAGCAACCGGGTCCGGGACGCGAACCGCGGTCGGCCACATGGGAGTCCAGCGACATAGCCATTACGCTAACTGCTGGTTCCACCCCCCCCTTTTTTTTTTGAGAGGTTTTTGCTATAGGGCACTTGTACTTGCCACAGTGACAGACAGAAAGCAAGAAATCACCCCCTAGGGGGGACAGCCACATCGCAATCCCTTCTCCTCCATCTTCCTCTCGGGATCTGGGGCATGCATGCACACACGCCCAGCGTGAGTTTAAGCCACTAGGTCCAGGACCTGAACCGCAGTAGGCTACATGGGAGTTTAGCGCCATAGCCATTATGCCACCTGCTGGTCCCCAGAGTTTCTTTTTTTTTTTTAAGAATTATTTATTTTTTAATTTCCTACACAGCACATGCACTCATCAGAGACAGAGAGAACGAGATAGAGAGAAAGTAAAAAACAAAGCCACCAGGTCCAAGACTCAAACCACGGATGGCCACGTGAGAGTGTAACACCTTAACCATAACACCACCTGCCAGACCCAGAGCTCCTCAATTTGTTGGTAAAAGTAAATCTTTTTTCTTTTTTCTTTTTTTTTTTTAAGCAAAGAAACGCTCACACAGCTATCTCAGTAACTCTGTGACCACCCGTACGGAATAGGTAACTTCAGGGCAGGTAAGAGCAGCTCTGCCTCGCTGTGAGGTTGGTCTAGGCAGGCCTGCCTTATCTGGCCCCAGCCGGCCTTTTCAGCCCGGTCCACTATGGCTCCTTCAAATCCTCTCCTGCCACGCTGGGCACCTCACTGCCCTAAGGGTCACGGAGAATTCAGGGATGACACCCACAAGCACCTACACTTGCATATACGCCAAGCACTGTCCTAAGCACTTGCTGTGAATTAACTCACTTCACCCTCACATACAGTGAGAAATCTAAGGCGCACAGGGGTTGCTGAGGGCGTGCCAAGCATTGCTCAGCCAAGATGGAGCAGGCCCGGGAGTCAAACTCCAGAACCTGACTCTTACGCACTATGCTCCAGTCTCCCTCACGACACCTGGGCCCTGAGTGAATGTTCCTCTCCACTTTTTATTGGTTTTACAAGTTCATCTCTTTCCTAAAAAAACAGACAAGGTAAGATTGGCCAGGAGACACCCACAGAGCAAAACCCTCACAAGTGAGTGGCATGCCACTGGCTGCTACAGCTAGGTACATAGAGGGCCCTTCAGAGGGTTCACAGATGGCCAGCCCCTTACTCTAGTGGTGAAGGGAGCCTAGCAGCCAATACTACAGCCAAGTGCGGTTTGAATCCTGGCCCCGGTGGCTTGAAAAACACTTCAGGCACATGTGCATGCATGCCCCCCCTCAAATCCCACAGGATTGAGAAATGGAGATGGGACTGTGGGGTCACCACCTCCCATTGGTGAGGTGCTGTCTTCCTTTTTGCCTGTAGCGTTTTTTATTTATTATTATTTTTTTTAACTTGACCAGAGAACAACAGAGATGGGGAGAAGGTGAGAAAGTAAGCTGCCAGGTCTGGGACTCGAACTGCAGTCGGCCATGTGGGAGTCCAGCACCTTGATCACCATGCCACCTGCTGGCCCTGTACTTTTACTAGTTTGCCAGAAGGCACATGCACTTAACAGAGACAGAAAGTAGGAAAGCCCTCTCCATGAAGGGTGGTCAGGCTGTAATCCCTTCTCTTCTGTATCTCCCTCCTTTCAGGATTTTGGGCACACAAGCCCAAAACAAATGTTTAGTGGTCTTGTTTTTTTGTTCTTTTTTTCTTTTTTGCCATAAGGCACAAATACACGTCAGTGAGAGAGAGAGTGAGAAAGCACCCAGAGGGGTGGCCACTCTACACTCCATCTTACATTTTGGGCACACACACACACACACACATGCACCCAAGCATGGTTTTCAAGTGCCTGGGTCTGGGCCTCCAACCATGCAGTAAGCCATGTGGGATCCAGCTCACATAATGACCAGGCTACAGGCTGGGGTCAGGGAATGCTTTCTTCCTCTGTCTAGGGAGGCAAGAACTGCACTTTGAAAATTAAAAAAGAAAAACAAAGTTTACAGAGCCAGCTCCATAGCCTGGTCATTAAGGTAGCCAAAACCCACATGGCCAACAGCAAGGTTCGAATCCTGGCCCAGCAGCTTGAAAAACACGCTTGTGTTTGAGTACCCAAATCCTGTCAGGTTGGAAAAATAAAGAAGGAATTGGGATGTGACTGACCCTTGAGGAGGGGTGCTTTCTCCTTGTCTCTATGGCAAGCACACGTACCTTCTGTCAAATTTAAAAAAAAATTTCACAGAAAATTCGTATTACAAGAAAAAAAAAAAGGGGGGCACAGATTGCACAATGTTTGTACCAAAATAAACTCCTAGTTTAATTCCATTTTTCCACGAACTTTCTGAAGTCCCCTTATATTGCCCCTCCCCAACCTAAAGGCAATGGCACCTGCCACCTGTCCTGAAATCCATCAGTGCTGCCCTTAGCAGCGGGAGTGGCAGCCAGCCCCAAACCTGGGGCCAGCGAGGCCTGGTCTAGCTGAGGGAGGGCTCCGAGTTCTGGAGGGGCCGGGTGCAGTGCGCACACCAGCCTAGGGGAAATCAGGCCAGACCTGGCCCTTCTGGCAAGCCCCTCAGGGGAGCGGGCAGCGGTCTCAGTGATGGACAGGCTGTCCCTGTGGCTCGTCAGGGCACCTCTCAGAGCCAAAGCCCGCAGGCACGGTGGTGCAGCACTAGGCTCTGCGAGATTGATCCTCACGGGAGGGTTCTGAGTTCGTGTCTGGAGACCTCCCTTCATAAGCTGGGCACACAGATGCCCGTGACCTGGGGCTGACTGAGGCTGGGGGTGATGCACACCTTCAGGACACTTGAGGGTGCTGCTGCTCTGCATATCTCTCTTTCTCATATGGAAGAAACCTTTTTTTTTATTATTTATTTAATTGTATTTATTAGGTCATTGGGAAAGTCATGATGTGTTTTCCTATTCAAAAATGCGCCATGACTTTTCCAATGCCCAATATTATTATTTTTTCATTTGACTAGCAAAGGAGAAAGAGAGAGAGAAAGCAAGCTGCCAGGTCCAGCGCTCGCACTGAGGTCAGCAATGTGGGAGTTCAGTGCCTTAACCACCACACCACCTACCAACCCCCAGAAGAAACTAACTTTTGGGAACCAGCAGTTAGCGTAATGGCTATGTCGCTGGACTCCCACGTAGTCGACCGCGGTTCGTGTCCCGGACCCGGTGGCTTAAAAAACTCACGCCGGGCGCGTGTGCGTGCGTGCCCAAGATCCCGAGAGGAGAATGAAGGAGAAGGGATTGCGGCGTGACCATCCCCCCTGGGGGGTGATTTCTCGCTTTCTGTCTCTATGTCTCTCTCTGTCTGTCTGGCGAGCGCACGCGCCCTACATTGAAAATCTCCCAAAAAAAAAATAAAAAAGAAGAAACAAACTTTTTAAAAAATAAAAGAGGAACAGCTTTATAGCCTAATATTAAGGGAACTGTATCCCACATGGCTGGCTGTGGTTCGAATCCCAATTGAGCGGCCTGAAAAACCCACTGAGTGCATGTGTGTATGCCCAGAAGTCCAACAGGGTAAAGAAGTGGACAGCCTACGGTGCGGACAGCCTACGGCACGACTACGCACCCACTGACTGGTGCTGTCTTTGTCTCTGGTGAGCACACGTGCCCTCCAGCAACTGAAGGGAAGGAGAGAGGGAACCAGAGATGACATAATGGTTAAGTCACTGGACTCCCAAGTAGTTGCCTGCAGTTCGAATCCCAGACCCAGCGGCTTAAAACTCAGGCCAGGTGTGTGTCGACCCAAGACCCCGAAAGAAGAATGGAGAAGGGATTGTGGTGTGGCCAACCCCTGGGGGGTGATTTCTAGCTTTCTGTCTGTCTCTGTCCTCCATCAAGCGCATGCACCCTACAGCAAAAACCTCTCTCAAAAAAAAAAGAGAGAGAGACTCAACCTCACTGGCTACCAGGCTCCCTCTCCTCAGCAACTACCGAAACCGGCTCGTCCTTCCAGGGGCAGGCCAGGCCCTTCGAGTCAGAGGGGCCCTTTTCTCCCAGGCGATCCATGAACCGGCTGGCATGCATCCGGCACACACCAGGCTTTCTCTGTCCAGGTGCACGCCATTTTTTCCCCGGCCGAGCTCCTTGAGGAAGAGCCCAGAGGAGGTGCCCCTCGAGCTGAGTCTCAAAGGACAAGAAGTCCCCCTGCTGCAGAGAAGAGACGAGGAAGCCAATCAAGAGATCTGGAGTGTGCAAAGCTGGTCATGTGCAGGGGATTCCACGGGCAAGTGAGGACAGATGAAGGCGGAGAGACCAAGCCCTGGAAGAACGTGCTAAGGAATGCAGACTCATTTTAATTGGGGGTTCCAGCCTCATCCCCACCCTGGGCTTGGACCTCTGGGAGCAGGACCTAGGCACGTGCATTTCTAAAGCTCCACACACCACACACTCCCCTGACGCGTAGGTTAGGGAGCACGTGCGACAGAGCACAGACTGACCGGTAAGGAGGAATCCCGACAGACGGGAATGGCCTGCACTAATGCAGAAGCAGTGAGGATGGAAAGATGAGCGGAGAATAGAGATCAGACATGGTTCAGC
>NW_006159454.1:541190-544602 GCF_000334495.1 Tupaia belangeri chinensis | reverse complement strand
AGAATCTAATCTGGCAGGCAGGGGTCAGGCAGTGGTGCAGCAGCAACACACTGGACCCACACGGGAAAGGTCCTGGGTTCACAATCCAGGTCCTTGCTGAGCACGGCAGGTGCACACACAGGCATGCCAGCAATGCAGGCCAACTGACACTGCGGATGGGTCGCGCGAGGACTCTGTTGGAGACGCCTGTCTTTCTCACGGAAGAAATAAAAAGCGTCTTGTGGCCACCCAGTGGTATGGAGGTTAAGGTGCCTGGATCCCACATGGCTAAACTGCACAGTTCGAGTCTTAGACCTGATGGCTTGAAGAACATGTCAGGCACATGTACACACATGCCCAAAATCCTGAAGGGAGAATGGAGGGGGGATTACGGTGACCATCCCCCAGGGGGTGCTGTCTTGCTTTCTCTTTTCTCTCTCTCTCCTTCCCTGTCAAGTACACACACCCTCTAATTTTTTTTTTTAAATAAATCTTACATATGGCTAAATAAAGGAGGGAGGGTCAAGGTGGAATCCCTTCAGGTTCTCCCTTGCGCACCTAAGTAGGTAAGTGGACCACTAATTAAGGCACGATTGCGTGACCTGCCGACAGGACTATGGCCATCCCAAGGACAGCTCTTCAGGTGGCTGGCCAGCAGAGTCTGGCCTCATGAGGGATGTCTCTGGGATTCTCTAAGCTCTAATTTCTAACTTATTCTTGTAGCCGAGGAAATAAAAATGTCTCCAAAACGCTTTATGATAAATCTTCTGAAAGAATCCAAATACTTTCAACTGAGCTGGTATAATAAAACACTAAATCAACAGCCGACTAATTTAGAGTTGTAACAGGATCAAAAAGGCCCCAGTCTCCTGAGACCAATGTTTTTGTTCTAGTCCACACCATAGGAAAAGGTCCTAAACACTGCAATGATGGAGTATAGGCTTTCCCACCGTTTGACCCAATTTGCTTTTAATAGAGTAACATTTACAAAGAATACCATTAAGGGAGGTTGAAACAATCCCAATTTACTGGAATGCATAAACTTAGCATAAAAGATACAATGTTTTTCTCAATTCCCAAAACCCCAGTGAGTTTACACGGGCATGTAACATCTTGTGTAAAACCCCCCTCACTTCCTAACACACACTATGGACATACTGCTCTGCTCATTTTGTTTGCTTGTTTATTTTTCAGAGATTTGTGCTAAAGGATGCATGTGCTCACTGGAGAGACAGAGAAAGAGAGACAGAGAGACAGAAAGTGAGAAATCGCCTGGGGGGGGTTGGGGGGGTGGCCACACCGCAATCCCTTCTCTTTCATTCTCCTCTCAGGATCTTGTGTGCGTGCGCACACGCACCTGGCATGAGTTTAAGCCACCGGGTCCGGGACTCGAACCACGGTCGACTACCTGGGAGTCCAGCAACATAGCCATTACACTAACTGCTGGTCCCCCAGTGTTAGTTTTAAGTCTCAGGGTTTGGGGCTTGACCCACAGTCAACTACGTGGGAGTCCAGCGACGAAACCATTAAGCCATCTGCTGGTCTCTCTGCTCATTTTTAATTACCGAATCTCAGAGAATACAAACCTGTACTCAGAACAAACCAGCTCACTGCTTGGTACAAGGAATTCCAAGGAATGAACTGTTATTTAGTGACTCCTACTCACATGATTATGGACTGAGAGAAAGCACACCAGTATGGAGTTCTGGATGAACATTACTCAGATAGCGATAAAAGGATGCTACAAATCTCAACTCTCAATTCCTTAACTCAATATTTATGCTACAACAACTGAGTCCCTGGCCTGCAGGTGGTGTGGATCCCACGGCTGCCCATGCCATCTGAGCCCCAGACCCGGTGGTTTTATAAATCACACCACGAGAATGGACACACATGCCCGAAATCCTGAGAGGAGAATAGAGGAGAAAGGATTGTGGCTTGGCCATCCTGGGGAAAGAGGGTTCTCACTTTTCCTTTCTCTGTCTCTCTCCAGCGAACCCATGTGGCATTGCCTTATAGCGAACTAAAATAAACAGGTAAAACAAAGACCCCCTTTAAACCTCAGATTTCCCCTCTGAGAAAAATCCTTCCAGGAAGCTAACTGGGAGGGGCCTTTGGGGAAATACTGCAGAGTGGGGCTGTAAAGAAATGATCAGACAGCAATCGATTTCCCTGAGCCAGAACACAGGTTTCACTTTTGGCTTTTGCAGCCACTTCCTGTCCTGACTGAAGCGTGGTTACAATCTAGTTGTTACCATCAATACTGAATGAGGGCTTGCAAATTAAAACGTACTTAATGTTTTATTAACATTGTAACTCCTAGAAGGGGTTCTGAAAGAGGTTGATCCTCTTGGCAAATGCTTTTGAAATTAAAGACTATCAAATTCCTTTTGCTAAAATAACTTCTCTACCTGATATATACACTCTACTTTTTTTTTTTTTTTGAGAGAGGTTTTTGCTATAGGGCACATGAACTCACCAGAAAGAGAGTGACAGAGACAGAAAGTGAGAAGGCGGGGGGGGGGGGGGAGATGGCCACGCTGCAGTCCCTTCTCCTCCATTCTCCTCTTGGGATCTTGGGCACACACGGCGTGAGTTTCAGCCACCATGTCTCGGACTCAAACCACAGTTGACTACATGAGAATCCAGCAACATAGCCAGGGACCAGCTAATTGCTGGTCCCCACAAATCACTCTACTATTTTTTTTTTGGGGGGGGAGAGGTTTTTGCCATAGGGCGCGTGCACTCGCCAGACAGAGAGAGACAGACAGAAGAAAGCGAGAAATCACCCCCCAGGGGAGATGGCCACGCTGGGATCCCTTCTCCTCCATTCTCCTCTTGGGATCTTGGGCTCGCATGCACACGTGCCCAGCACAAGTTTTAAGTCACCGAGTCCGGGATGCGAACCCCAGTCAACTACATGGGAGTCCAGCGACATAGCCATTACATTAACTGCTGGTCCCAATCACTCTACTTTTGATGTATTTTATACAATCTGCAGACAGTCCTTTGTTACAAATAAATCTTTCACCTTCGGTGTTCTGGAAATTTTTTTTTTTTTTTTTTTTAAGAAAAATCTGGGGCTAGCAGGTGGTGTGGTGATTAAAGGAGCTGGACTCCTACATGGCCAACCATGGTTTGAGTCCTAGACCTGGTGGCTTGCTTTCTCACTTTCTCCCCCTCTCTCTGTTCCTCTCTGGTCAAATTAAAATGGATGAATAAATAAAGTTTAAAAAATTTATTTTTAAAAAAGAAAAGTCTGAAGTTCTTAAGATGTAATTAACTAGATCTTTTGATAGCTGTCTGTTGTTCTGCCTAAGACTGCACTAGGCAGTAAGTTCCAATTTTTCACCAATGACAATCTCTTCTATTATCTCTATCCCATGTACTGAAAGACTGCTGAACTATCTGCATCAACCATTTTCCTTTTACA
>NW_006159454.1:538863-540764 GCF_000334495.1 Tupaia belangeri chinensis | reverse complement strand
AGCCCTTACGCTAACTGCTGATCCCGAAATAAAAAAATCTTAAAAAAAAAAAAAAAAAAAACTAACCAGGCTTCAACATCAGCTCCCACAGCAAAAGACTGGCATCAACAACCACCAATCCCTTACCGAACAGAAAAATTTCCACCTACAACGTAGGAAGCTGGACACATCCCCCTGAGCAGCCTTGGAGTAAGAAACAGAGGCAGTGTGACAAGGGGCAAATACAGGACCTGGAACCAAATTTAGCATCTAATCTCTCCCAAGCACCTTAGGTAACTCTTGACCTAAACTTCACAATTTCCTCACTTGGGAAAATAAAGACGACAATACACCACACGTTGCGAAGAAAGAACTTCCATGAACGACCTAGCTTTACAGAACTGTTCCATGTTAACATAGTTGCTGCCAAGCTCTGATTTTTTTCAAAAGATAAAAGCAATTTTAAAACCGTACTAAGTCTCCTCTTAGACCCCCTCAGAGCCTGGGGATTCCAAACTGGGTCAACTGGGCCAGACTAGGGGGATACGGGGATGAACTAGGTCACGATCCCTGCCCTTCAGGAACTCTCCACGCCGGTAAAAAGACAAGTCTACCACGAGGATCAGATGGCCACGAGGGCTCACTAAGAACCTGCTGTGGTCACACAAAGGATAAAACAACTCACTCTGGAGAGTGAATGGGGGAGGGGGGGACACAGTGCCCTTGGCACTGGAGTTGAACCTACTTCTTCCTTGGAAGGGAAGGGAAGTGAAAGACTTAATCTTCTCGGAAGATGAGACCACACAGCAAGAAAGTGGGGGACTTTGCTTTAGAATCAGACAGAAATGAGTTAGATCCTGCTTCACCCTCTCCCCCCACAGCTGGGGGGGGGGGTCCACCGATCTCTCTGTACTCCCTTTTCTCATCTACAAAATGGGAATAAGAAGGTCTACTTCACGGAGAGAACTGAACAGGATCACGGAGAGTTAGTCCAGAGATGCACAGAGTAAGGGCTGGAAAAGTGGGAGCTACTGTGATGGGGCTCACAGAGCAGTGGGAAACCCATGGGCAGGAGCCGGGGCTGAACAGATTGCTTTCAGCCAGTCTAAGAAAGGCCTTGCATGCCAAGTAAGAGGTTAGGATTAACTGCTGAGGACAATAAGACCATAGTCTAACGGGAGTAAAAGGATTAAATATTTGCTTTAGAAAAAGAACTCTGGGGTCCTCCAAGAGGACCCAGGGAAGGAAAACACTCCGGAGGGCACCTGAGAGATGAGACTGAATCCGAGTTTAATTTCGGTAAGATTAGGAAGCCAGGCGTGCATTTCGAGAACTCTTTGCTAAAGTGAAATCCACAAGGCTTGATGAATAACTACATTCGGGGAAGACGGGAGAGGACCAGGCAACGAATATAAAAAGTCCTTTCATCTGGCTAAACGGTGGGGTCACTGGCAGGAGAGATGGGGAAAGGTCTAGAGTCTGCAGACTCTTCAGCGCCCACTCCCACTCCAGTTTTAGAAAGTTACACGTCCTCTCTAGCTCTCGGCGAACAAAAGAAAAAAAAAAAAAAAAAACGCGTTCCCAGGGAGCGAGGGCCCGGAGGCTACGACTCCCAAGTTCAATGTCTAGTTCTAGCAAGCACTGCGCTGCCCAGGGCTAACCCCAGCTCTTTATCTCCCTGCAGGAAATCAGCTCCCGGGCCTTCTTTATTTCCGGTCGGGTTGAGCTCTCCCGACTACCCAGTCGCCGACTCACCCTGGAGGACGTCTGCATAGCCACTGGCGAAAAGAAACTAAGCCAAAGGAGCCAATTACCGAGAAAGCATTCGCGATCCAAAGTATCAAGTTATTTTTATCAACTTTGGCCCGTTTTGATTCCAACAACTGAGGCCGACCTCCACCCCACCGCAACCCCCACCCCCC
>NW_006159454.1:525892-538147 GCF_000334495.1 Tupaia belangeri chinensis | reverse complement strand
CTTGGATTTGTTGCGGCTGCTTTCCCAGAATGCATCGCGGCGGGCCGGGCGGCCAGAGCCCCCGCACTTCCTGGAGCGGGGGAGGGGCGGCGAGGGCGGGGCGCTCCAGGCCACGCGAGACGCCTACTGTGTGTCGGCCTCAGCGCTGGGGCCGTGCGGAGGGCGACGGGGGAAGGGGGAGGCCGAGACCTCCCCTCTGGCGCATCTTAACCCCATGGCAATTGCAAACAGTGGCTGGCACATAGTAGGTGCACGGTAAATGGTTGCATAAAAGAGTTGAATGACCGAGATTATTGATAAATGCTGTAAAGAAAACTAAGTGATGCGGGGACCAAGAGTTAGCGTAATGGCTATGTCACTGGACTCCCATGTAGTCGACCACGGTTCGCGCCCCCTACCCGGTGGCTAGAAATTCATGCCAGACACCTGCGTGTATGTGCCCAGGATCCCAAGTGCACGTACCCTGTAGCAAAAACCTCTCCAAAAGAGGGGGAAAAAAGAAACTAAGTGATGCAAAAGCATACAGTCCTACTGTTCATTGGGAGAGAAGCCTAAATGGGAGGGAAAAAAATTAGTAGAAATAAAACTAGCTAACACTGGACCTACTAAGTGCCAGACCTTTCTACTGCTTTCTTTTCTATGCCCTTGAAACCACCCTTTGAGATGGTTACCATTAGCATTTACAGGAAACAGAAACGCAGAGGCCAGGCAGTGTGACACGTGCCTGTAAACGGCTCAAGAGGCTGAGGCCGAAGCATCTTGCAGGAGAACCATGAGTTACAGGCCAGCTTGGGCACCACGGCAAGATTCTGTCTCTAAAAAAAAAAAAAGAAAAGAAAGAAAGAAAGAAAAGAAACAGAGAAGACTAGAGACCTGACCCAGGTCATGCAGTCAGCCAGGAGCAGAGCTAGACTCCTGGTCCAGTTCTGGGCCGCGGCTACAGGGCCAATGCTGAGACCTGCAGGGTCAGAAGAACAGCTGGGAGGATTGAAGGAGAATGTTTCTAGCAGAGAAAATCCACTGGCAAAACCCAGGAAGCTGTCCGGGTGGTCAGCATAGAATGGGAAGGATTAGAGGGAATGAGGGAGGCAAGTGACAGATGGTGGAGGTCCCTGCAGAAGTGGGAGAGGCAGATATATTACTCATTTCATCTTTTTTTTAGAGAGAGGTTTTGCTATAGGGCATGTGCACTCTCCAGAAAGACAGAAAGCGAGAAATCACCCCCCAGGGGGGATGGTCATGCCACAATCCCTTCTCCTCCATTCTCCTCTCAGGATCTTGGGCACGCACGCACATGGGCCTGGTGTAAGTTTAAGTCACTAGGTCTAGGACTCGAACCATAGTCGACTACATGGGAGTCCAGCAATGTAGCCATTACGCCATCTGAGGGCTGGCTTCTATCCTACGCGCTGTGAGAAGCCTTTCATGGAAGTATCAGTCACTGGGTCAGATGCACTCTTTTTTTTGGGGGGGGGGAGAAGTTTTTGCTATAGGGCGCATGCTCTCACCAGAAAGACAGACAGAGACAGAGAGACAGAAAGCGAGAAATCACCCCCCAGGGGGGGATGGTCACGCCGCAATCCCTTCTCCTCCATTCTCCTCTCTGAATCTTGGGCACGCACACACACATGCCTGGCATGAGTTTAAGCCACCGGGTCCGGGACTTGAACCAGTCGACTACATGAGAGTCCAGCAACATAGCCATTACGCCAACTGCTGGTCCCGACAGAGTAATGATTCTTTTTGTTGTTATTTTTAGATTTTTGCCATAGGCTGACTGTACTTGCCAGAGAGAGACAAAGAGGGAAAGTGAGAAATTACCCCCCAGGGAGGATGGCAACCATTCTGGAAACACTTCTCCTCCATTCTCCTCTCGGGGGGGTTGGGCACTCACACACATGTGCCCAGAGTGTTTTTCAGGCCGCTGGGTCCAGGACTTGAATCTCAGATTCATCCATGTGGGATCCAGTGCCTTAACTTCCACACCCCTTGCTGGACCCAGATAGATGTTTTTAAGGAGGGTAGCCTGGCTGGAGAATAGAGGGTGGAAAAGGATAGGGGGATAAGAAGGAAGGCTGGCTGTTGGCATGGTGGTTAAAGGCTCTGGATTCCCACATGGCCAACTGAAGTTTGAATCCCAGACCTGGCGGCTTGCTTTCTCACCTTCCTTTTCTGTCTGTCTCTGTCTAGTCAAATGAAAAATTAATAACAAATGAAAATAAATAAATATTAAAAAAAAAAAAAGAAAGAAAGAAGTGGTTAAGGGTTAAGTGGTTAAGGCGCTGGATTCCCACATGCCCAACCAGGGTTCAAGTCTCGGACCTGGCGGCTGGCTTTCTCACTTCCTCTCTCTCTCTATCTGTCTCTCTCTGATCAAACTGGAAAATAATAAGGATAATAAGAATAAATAAAGTTAAATAAAATAAGTCTAAAAAAAATAAAAGAAAAAGAAAGAAAGAAAGAAGACATTGACCACTTGGCAGGAAGCTGTTGCAATGCTCTGGGCGAAGAGGTGATGGTGGTGGGGACCTCCAGGGCAGCGCAGGAAGAGAAGGGTGTTGCTCTGGAACATCGGGTCCTGGGACCACAATCTGCTCCCATTATCACCAAGCCTGGATCACAGGGAAGTGTACCAGCATATCAGAGAGGTCTCCCCAATTTTCTCATGTGGGTCGGCCTTGCAGAGTAGCATCCCCGCCCAGCCCTAGGAAGGGATGGCCACGTCACAATCCCTCCTTCATTCGTCTCCTGGAATTTTGGGCATGCACGCACACGCAACATGATTTTCAAGCTGCCGGGTCCAGGACTCGAAACCCACACTCGGCCATATGGGAGTCCAGTGCCTTAACCACTACACCACCTGCCGGCCTCAAGAACACGATTTAATTGGGACTTGTTTCCCTCTGTGGAGAACCACATAACGTCACAATCCCTCCTTCATTCGTCTCCTGGAATTTTGGGCATGCACGCACACGCAACATGATTTTCAAGCTGCCGGGTCCAGGACTCGAAACCCACACTCGGCCATATGGGAGTCCAGTGCCTTAACCACTACACCACCTGCCGGCCTCAAGAACACGATTTAATTGGGACTTGTTTCCCTCTGTGGAGAACCACATAGGGAAAAAAACTCCCTTGAGAAATTTCAAGTTACAGGACCAGCAGTTAGCGTAATGGCTATGTCGCTGGACTCCCATGTAGTAGACTGCGGTTCACGCATGCCCAAGGTCCTGAGAGGAGAAGGGAGAAGGGATTGCAGTGTGGCCATCCCCTCTGGGGGGTGATTTCTCACTTTCTGTCTCTATTTCTCTCTGTCTCTATGGAGAGCGCAAGTGCCCTCTAGCAAAAAAAAAAAAAAAATCCTCTCAAAAAATAAGAAAGAAAAAAAGAAAAGAAAAGAAAAGAAATCCCAAGTCAGCTGAGGAAATACAATTAATACCTTTTCTTTTTCCAGTTCTTCAGTTTTGTTTGTTTCGTTTTAGCCTTTTTATTTTTTTGAGAGATGTTTCCTATAGGGTGCATACGCTTGTCAAAGAGACAGAGAGAGACAGAGAGAAATCAACCCCCCCCCTGGGGGGGGGGGGGAGGGCCACATCCCCCCTGGGGGGGGTGGAAGGCCACACTGCAATCCCTTCTCCATTCTCCTCTTGGAATTTTGGGCATGCATGCACACATGCCTGGCGTGAATTTCAAGTCGCTGAGTCCAGGACTCGAACCACAGTCAACTACATGGGAGTCCAGTAACTTAACCATTATGCCATCTGCTGGTCCCTGGTCCCTGTATTTTTAGTTTCAGAGAGAGAGAAAACTCACCCCTTGGGTGGGGGGGGATGGCCATGCCTTACTCCCTTCTCCTCTATTCTCTCGGGGTTTTGAGCACACACACACACACACACACACACACACATGTGCCTAGTGTGATTTTCAGGCTGCTGGGTTTGGGACTCACGCCGCACAGTCACTCATGTGGGATCCAGCTGCCTTAAACTCCTCACCTCCTGCTGGCCCACACAATGCCCATCTCTGGTCTGACGCGCTGAATGGGGACTAGAGGGTGGGATCCCGGATCAGGAGGTGCAAAGTACCAAGGACTGGCCTTTGCCACTGTGTCCTCCTGCGTCCTCGTCACCACTCTGTGAGATGGCGTACCTGCGTTGCAAGTGAGGAGCCAGGGCTGCGGGCTGTGGTGCTGCTGCTAAACAAGCATGTAGGAAATGCGCCCAGGCCCGGGAACCAGCAGTTAACGTAATGGCTATGTCGCTGGACTCCCACGTAGTCGACCGCGGTTCGTGTCCTGGACCCGGTGGCTTAAAACTCATGCTGGGTGCATGTGCATGCGTGCCCAAGATCCCGAGAGGAGAATGGAGGAGAAGGGATTGCGGCGTGACCATCCCCCCTGGGGGGTGATTTCTCACTTTCTGTCTCTCTGTCTCTCTCTGTCTGTCTGGTGAGCGCACACGCCCTACAGTGAAAATCTCTCCAAAAAAAAAAAGAAGAAATGCTCCCAGGCCCCATGGAGAAACTACCTGGGCTTTGCGGCCCTTTTCCTTCTCTAAATCTTCACTATTCTCCCTGCAGCGGGAATGGTTTCTAGTCACGCCATCTCTCCTCCACTTAGACCCTGTTCGTTCAGATCTGGCTTTTCTTCTTCACTATTTTTTTAAATAATTATTTTATTTAACTTTATTTATTTATTTTAATTTGACAGAGAGGTACAGAGAAAGAGAGAGAGAAAAGGAAAGTGACAAAGTAAGTCACCAGGTCCGGGCCTCGAACCTGGCCATGTGGGAGTCCAACGTTCTTAACCAGCATGCCACCTGCTGGCCCATCTTCCTTATTTTTTTAAGAGTTTTTTTGCCTTAGAGTATGTGTACTCACCAGAGAAAGAGACAGAGATAGTGAGAGGGAGAGGGAGAAATTACCCCCCAGGGGAGATGGCCACGCCGTAATCTCTTCTCCTCCATTCTCCACCCAGAATCTTGAGCACACATGCACACGCGCCCAGTGTGATTTTCAAGTCACTGGGTCCGGGACTCGAACCAAGGTTGGTCATGTGGGCGTCCAGCGACGTAACCGCCACTCCATTTCCTGGGCTTTCTGTGCCACCTTCCCAAGCCTCTCATCACCAGTGGTCTCTGTCTCTCCTCCTCCTTCTCCTGGACTCCAGGCCTTCGGCTCTCACTTCTCTCATACAATCCCTTCCTCCAATCACCGTGGGCCCCTGGGTCACCTCCTACCGGGCCCAGATCCAGAGAGAGAGAACAAGCGGCGCCCGCCCCGTAAGAACCTCACAGCATCAGGGAAGGCACCAACGAATACACCAGAGGGTGGCGTGGTTTTGGTAAGGTGTGGGGGCTCAAAGGATGGGAGAAGGTTCTGGGTAGGAGTTCCCTCACAGGCAAGAAGACAGGGGAAAGGAGATCTCTCCACTGAGAGACTGAGAGGCAGGGAAGGGCAGTGGGCACTCACATTCCTTTTTCTTTTTTTGGGGGGGAGAGATTTTCACTATGGGGCACGTGCACTCGCCAGACAGACAGAAAGAGACATAGAAATGAGAAAGCAAGCCACCAGGTCCGGGACTTGAACTGTGGTTGGCCATGTGGGAATTCAGTGCCCTTAACCACCATGCCACCTGCCAGCCTCCTTTTTCTTTTTTTAAGATTACTATAAGGTGTGTGCACTGGCCAGAGAGAGATGGAGAGAGAGAGAGAAAGAGAAAAATGAGAACTCTGACCATGGCTGGGGGGGGCCATGCCACAATCCCTTCTCCTCCATTCTCCTCTCGGGATCTTGGACATGCACGCACATGTGCCCGGCATGAGTTTAAGCCACCGGGTCCGGGACTCAAACCGCTGTCGACTACATGGGAGTCCAGAGACACAGCCATTACGCTAACTGCTGGTCCCCCCAGCGTGATTTTCAAGCCACTGGATCCGGGACTGGAACTGGAACCATCAGCCATAGGGGACTCAGCTGCCTTAACCTCTGTGTCACCTGCTGGCCCGCATTCCAGATCCCGCATCCTAGCCTTTCAGGTGCTAGGCATTAAGCTCATGGGGAAGTTTTGGTTTTGTGTCTGGAGATCTCCCCTGCATATGCCAGACACTGCGGAAGTCTCACGGCAAGGTCCCGGATTCGCAGCTTGAGGCCTCTCTCTTCATTCCAGGAGTCTGCACACGCATGCGCTTATGATCCTGGGTGGCTGAGAGTGGTTCCTGGCAGGAAGGGCATGTTTCGGGGTCAGCAGGTGGTGTGGTGGTTGGGGTGCTGGACTTCCACATGGCCGACTGCGGTTCGGAATCTCAGACCTTGTGGCCTGCTTTATTTTTCTTCTCTGTCTGTCTCTGGGGCACTCTCACCAGAGAGAGCACGTGCCCTAAAGCAAATTTAAAAATAACAATAATGGGACCAGCAGTTGGCGTAATGGCTATGTCACTGGACTCCCATATAGTCGCCCATGGTTCTAGTCCCGGACCCGATGGCTTAAAACTCATGCCGGGTGCATGTGCATGCGTGCCCAAGATCCCAAGAGGAGAATGGAGGAGAAGGGATTGTGGCGTGGCCATCCCCCGTGGGGGATGATTTCTCACTTTCTGCCTCTCTGTCTTCCTGGTGCGCACGGGCCCTATAGCAAAAACCTCTCTCAAAATAAAAAGAAGAATAAAGAAACGGAGGCTCAAGCTGTGGAGGTACTTCTCAGCCACCTGGCTGGTGAGGGGCCCAAGCCCAGTCTTCTGGGTCCAAGATCTGGGGGCTCGGCTGCCTTTCTCCCTCCCACTCTGCCCCCTTCCTTCCCGTGCTTCCTCTCTTGTCTCCTTCCCTTTCTCCTCCCATCCACCCCCCCTCCTACGCTAGAGCCATGGCCAAATGATGACATGAATGGTCACAGCTACTGGGGCCAGCGGGGAGGTGGGCAAGGCCTCCAGAAGACAGAGGGTGGGTGGAATAGGTTTAAAGGGGAGGAGAATGAGGATGCCAGGACCAGGTAGTTATACAATGGTATCACAACTGGACTCACATGGGCAAGGTCCTGGGTTCAAATCCTAGAACCTTCCTAAGCACACCTGTAAAGCCCAGATGCCCAGGATCCTGGCTGAATACGTCTGGGGGTGGAGTGTGGCATAAAGCTCCAGGTGGACCAGCAGGTGGCATGGAGGTTAAGATGTTGGACTCCCACATGGCAACCTGTGGTTCGAGTCTCAGACCTGGTGGCTTGAAAATCACACCGGGTATGTGTGAGAACATGCTCAAAATCCCGAGAGGAGACTAGAGGAGAAGGGATTGCATCAAGGTCGTACCCCCTGAGGCAGTGATTTCTCATTTTCCCTCTGTCTCTGTCTCTTTTGCTCTCTCGAGCGAGTGCACGTGCACTATGGCAAAAGAAAATCTTAAAGAAAAAAAAAAAGGGACCAGTAGACAGCGTAATATTGCATCACTGGACTCCCACATAGTAGTCAAGCATGGTTCGAGTCCCAGACCTGGAGGCTTAAAACATGCCGGGCACATATGCATGCATGGCCAAAATCCCAGAGGAGAAAGGATTGTGACATGGCCATCCCCCCGGGGAGAGATTTCTCACTTTCTGTCTCTATCTCTCTGGTGAGCACACGTGCCCTAGAGCGAGCAAAAAAAATCTAATTAAAAAAAAAAAAAAAAAGGAAAGAAAGAAGAAGGGAAAAAGAAAAAGAAAAACACACTAGGTACACAAGCATGTGTGCTCAAATCCCAAGAGGAGAATGGGGAAGAAGGGATTGCAGCCTGGCCACCTCCTGGGGGGTGATTTCTCACTTTCTCTCTCTCTGTCTCTCTGTCTCTATCTCCAGCAAGCTCATGTACCCTTCAGCAAAAAAAAAAAAAAAAAAAAAAAAATAAAGACCCTGTTGCAAGTGTGTGCCCCAAATCCTGAGAGAATGGAGGAGAAGGGACTTTGCCATGGCCATCCCCTGGGGAGGGGGGTATTTCTTGCTTTCTGTCTCTCTGGTAAGCACATGCACCCTATCGCAAAAATCTCTCTTAAGACAAAAAGAAAACCTTAAGCAAATGATAAAAAGGACACCAGAGATGGAAGTTAATCCTGCCCCAGCATCAGTGGGGACCCGGGGGACGGTGACCGGGTGATTCGGCCCACAGTACCGAGGGCCTCAGGGAGCAGCAGCAGCTTGTCCCAGGCTGCCAGCCCCAGTGGGGAAGGCCCCGCAAGTGCCAGCTGAGAGCCCAGAGGTGGCTCACCCAGGCCTGGGCACATGTCTCCGTGTGATTCTGGGAAGAGTCGTCCTCTGCAAAGGACAGTGCCAGCCTCCCTGGATTTCGTGAAGATTCCTTTGGCTCTCAGCTCGTGTGCCTCCTCCTCCAGGAAGCCTGCTTGGATAGGGCTCTTTTCCCATCAGCACCACCCCTTCACCCACAGCACTTGCCCAGCTCTGACTTTATTACTTTGTTTGTGGTATTTATGTTTAACGCTGGTGTCCCGTCTTAGGCTGTCAGCTCCACCAGAGCAGAGGCCACGTCTGGCCTGTCCACGTCTTTATTCTTCTTCTTCTCCTCCTCCTCCTCCTTCTTCTTCTTTTAAAATTATTTATTTATTTCTATTTGTTATTATTTTTTTTTTAATTAATTAATTTTTGAGAGGTTTTTCTCTATAGGGCGCATCCGCTTGCCAGACAGACAGAGAGAGACATAGAGACAGAAAGTGAGAAATCACCCCCCAGGGGGGATGGTCACACCGCAATCCCTTCTCCTCCATTCTCCTCTTAAGATCTTGGGCACACACACACACGCGCCCGGCGTGAGTTTTAAGCCACCGGGTCCGGGACGCGAACCGGAGTCGACTACGTGGGAGTCCAGCGACATAGCCATTATGCTAACTGCTGGTTCCCTTACTTTTAAATTTTGACCAGAGACAGAGAAAAAGAGAAAGCAAGAAAACAGGGCACCGGGTTCGGGACTCGAATCGCAGTCGGCTACGTGGCAGTCCAGCACCTGAACCCCCATGCCTCAATTGTCTTTTTTTTTGGAGAGATTTTTGCTATAGGGCGCGTGCGCTCACCAGACAGACAGAGAGACAGAAAGCGAGAAATCACCCCCCAGGGGGGATGGCCACGCCACAGTCCCTTCTCCATTCTCCTCTGGGGATCTTGGGCACGCACGCACACGCGCCTGGCGTGAGTTTTAAGCCACCGGGTCTGGGACTCGAATCGCGATCGACTACATGGGAGTCCAGTGACATAGCCATTACGCCATCTGCTAGTCCCATCCCACAACTCTTGATTTAACCTAAGAAAGGAAGGAAGAGAGAGGAGCAAAGGAAGTTAGGAAGAAGAAAGAAAGACTGGGAGAGAGGAAGAAGGGGGAAGGGAAGGAGGGAGGGAGGAAGGAAGGGTGGAGGAGAGGAAGAAAGAAAAGAAAAAACGAAGCCTCCTATGGACCCCCAGAAGCCTGCCCCTTCCAGGGCCAAGTGAACTGCAAAGCTCAGGACTTTGGCAGCAGAGCAGAGACAGCCAGTTCAGAAGGGCAGGAGGGGGATATGAACCAGATTGCCCAGGTCTCGAACCCCATGGCCCGAAGGTCATGATGATGGCCGTGGGGAGAGGCAACTGGAACACAGGGCTAGCAGTCGTGTGAGGGCAACACAGTGCCTTCTCTCAGGCCAGCTGAATCAGGGGGTATTGTGTATGAGCACATGTGCTGGGACCAGCAGTTAGCGTAATGGCTATGTCGCTGGACTCCCATGTAGTTGACTGTGGTTCGAGTCCTGGACCCGGTGGCTTAAACATGCCGGGCATGTGTGCATGCCTGCCCAAGATCCTGAGAGGAGAATGGAGGAGAAGGAATTGCGGTGTGACCATCCCCCCTGGGGGGTGATTTCTCGCTTTCTGCCTCTCGGTCTCTCTGTCTTTCTGGCGAGTGCATGTGCCATGTAGCAGAAACCTCTCCAAAAAAAAGAGAAAAAAAAAAAGACGAAGAAGCTGAGGGTTGACAAGTGGTGGGAAAACAGAGAGAAGCTGGTTACTGTCCACACTATCTGTCCCATCCAGAACACGATCCAGGCTGTTACACTGGGCTTCCGCGACAACATGAGGTCTGGGTCTGCTCATTTCCCCGCCAATGTACTTATTCAGGAGAATGGGTCTCTTGTTGAAATCCGAAATTTCTCGGGTGAAAAATACATCCAGGGAACCAGCAGTTAGCGTAATGGCTATGTCGCTGGACTCACACGTAGTCGACTGTGGTTAGCATCCCGGACCCGGTGGCTTAAAACTCACGCCTGGTGCGTGTGCATGCGTGCCCAAGATCCCGAGAGGAGAAGGGATTGCGGTGTGACCATCCCCCCTGGGGGGTGATTTCTCGCTTTCTGTCTCTCTGTCGCTCTCTGTCTGTCTGGCGAGCGTACGCGCCCTATAGCAAAAACCTCTCAAAAAAAAAAAAACATCTGGAGGGTTCGAATGAGACCAGGGGTTGCTTGTTCAGTATCTCATACCCAGAAAGATGGATTGATCCTTGAAGGCAATGATATTGAACTTGTTTCAAAATCAAGCTGTTTTGATACAGCAAGCCACAACAGTTAGAAATAAGGATATGAGGGAATTCTTAGATGATATCTACGTCTCTGAGAAGGGCACAGTTCAACAGGCCGGTGAGTAAGACCTAAGAGTTCTCCAGCTACAGTAACAAGCCGGATCATTTCTAAGGCCATTATGTGATTTTTTTAAAGATGTTTTAAAATTTAGCTTTATTTATTTATTTATTTATTTATTTATTTGACCAGAGAGAGAGAGAGAGAAAGCAAGTTGCCAGGTCCAGGACTTGAACTGCTATCAGCCACATGGGAGTCTAGCACCCCTAACCACCATGCCACCTGCCGGCCCCATTATATAGTATTTTAAAGATGATAATAAAAGACAACAATTGATCTAAAAAGAGAGAGAGAGGAACTAGGACTGAAATTAGTGAGTGAGTGAGCTGCTGACTGGGGAGCCCCAAACTCTCACGGGCACAGAGAATGCCGACTTGGGAAGGTCAGAGAACTCTGGAAGGTCCCACAGCCCACGTTACAGATGAAGGTTGGAAGTGGCACAGGAAATCGAAGACTTGTTGGGTCCAAAGATCCATCAACCCGAGACCAGCAGTTAGCGTCATGGCTATGTCACTGGACTCCCAGATAGTCGACCGTGGTTCGAGTCCCGGACCCGGTGGCTTAAAACTCACGCCAGGCGTGTGTGCGCACGTGCCCAAGATCTCGAGAGGAGAATGGAGGAGAAGGGATTGTGGCGTGGTCATCCCCCCTGGGGAGTTGATTTCTCACTTTCTGTCTCTCTTTCTGTCTGGCGAGCGCATGCGCCCTATAGCATAAACCTCTCAAAGAAAAAAAAGAAAGGTGAGCCTCCCCATGGAGGGGTCCTCACAGGAGACCTGGAGATGGGACAAATGGAATCAGAGCATCCATGCACCCTGGCGGCAGAATTTGCAGGTTTGGGAACCAGCAGATGGCATAATGGTTACGTCGCTGGACTCCCACATGACTGACCACAGTTTGAGTTCCAGACCCAGAGGTGTGTGTGCATGCATGCCCAAAGCCCAGAGAGCAGAATGGAGGAGTAGGGATTGTGGTGTGGCCATCCCACCTGTGGGGTGATTTCTCACTTTCTGTCTCACTGTCTTTCTCTGTCTCTCCAGCGAGCACATATGGCCTATAGCAAAAATCTCTCTAAAAAAAATTATTTTTTGAATGTTTGAACCCCCACTTAGCTACCTCCTAGCTATGAGACCATGCAGAGAGGTCCCTCATTCTCTATAAAAAAAAATGAAACGAGGGACCAGCAGTTAGCGCAATGGCTATGTCGCTGGACTCCCATGTAGTCGACCTCGGTTCTCGTCCCAGACTCATACTGTCCTGGGACAGACCCATAATCTGCTATAGTTCCCAGACACTTAGGCACTGGAACTGCAGCAGGCCAGGCTAGTCTGTGCACCCCCCATCAGTGTCCTTTTTTTTTTTTTTTGGAGAGGTTTTTGCTATAGGATGCGTGCGCTCGCCAGACAGAGAGAGACAGAGAGACAGAAGGTGAGAAATAACCCCCCAGGGGGGATGGCCACCCCGCAATCCCTCCTCCTCCATTCTCCTCTTGGGATCTTGGGCACGCACGCACACGCGCACCGAGTGACTTTAAGCCACCGGGTCCGAGACTCGGACCGCAGTCGACTACGTGGGAGTCCAGCGACATAGCCTTTACGCTAACTGCTGGTCCCCCCCATCAG
>NW_006159454.1:525292-525872 GCF_000334495.1 Tupaia belangeri chinensis | reverse complement strand
TTTCCCCAGGGCCTGGGCTTTCCGCTCAGCCCCTTGGTCTGGAAGGGGTTCCGCAGTGCCTGGCACGGTGCCAGGGAGAGGATATCAGAACAGGCAAAACGTGGGACCAGAAAGACCCCGGGGCTCCCTTGAGGAACGTGGGCCACTTGCGCAGGTTATCAGGGAGCCCAGGCCAGGCCTAGACAACCGGAATTCGCGCGAGGACCTGGGCACCTGCGTGGTAGGGGCTGGGGAACATGCCCAGCTCCGGAAGGGGCACGTGAAGACCCGAGGGGGCGCCGGAAAAGGCGCGCGGGGCGGTTGGCCGCGCCTGGGCGGCGGCCGTTGGAAGTCTCCGGCCCACCAGGGGAGGTCGGGCGTCCGGCTGGGCCGCGGCCACCATGACCAAGGACTCGCCCAGCCCCTCGGGCGGCGGCCGCGCGTCGCCCAAGAAGCAGGGCAGCCCTGGCCCGGCGGCGGCGGTGCTGGAGGAACAGAGACGAGAGTTGGAGAAGCTGCGGGCCGAACTAGAGGCAGAGCGGGCGCGCGGGCGGGCCGAACGACAGAGCTTCGCCGCCCAGGCGCGCCAGCTGCGGGGGGC
>NW_006159454.1:523497-525078 GCF_000334495.1 Tupaia belangeri chinensis | reverse complement strand
GCTGGTGAACCGCGCCTACTGCGGCCGCGCGGGGGCACCCGAGGTCTCCGCAACGCAGTGCCGCTGTCGCCTGCAAGAAGTATTGGCACAGCTGCGCTGGGAGACGGACGGCGAGCAGGCTGCGCGCATCCGCCACCTGCAGGCGTCGCTCGACGTGGAACGCCAGCTCTTCCTTAAGTACATCCTGGAGCACTTTCGCTGGCACCCCTCTTTGTGCAGGCCCCCGGGCCTCCAGGCCTCGCGTTCCTCCGAAGAACAGCTCCCAGAGATCGCGAGGAGAGCTCGCCGCACCTCAAAGGCCGCTTGTCGACTCGGATCCCTCGATAGTCTGAGCACAGACGTCCTCATCCGCTCCCGCTCCCTAGACCTGGTGCCTCTGGCATGCTCCAGCCCCCCAGATGGCCTGTTCCCCACGCGCGCCAGCTCTCTCGATTCCTTGGCACCAATGCGTTCCCGCTCGCTTGACAGCACCCTGAGTCGCCCTAAGGCCTCTGAATCCGAGGAGCGGACCTCTGAATCCGAGGAGCAGGCCTCCTCTCCAGATGCCTCCTTCCCGGGCTCCTTGAGTCCCCCGCCACCGCAGCCGCCGCTACCACCTCTACCTTCGGCACACACGAAATCCAACCCGCGGGAAGGAGAAGGCTCCGGGAGCCAGCTCTGCGAAGCCCTGACTCCCTCGCAACCACAGCCGCACCCGGACTACCACCGGCTGGTGAAGCAGAGCTCAGAGCTGGCCGAGGCGTTGCAGGTGCTGGCGCATCGCTACTCTGCCCTGCGCGAGGAGAACTCGCAGCTGCGGCGCGCAAGCTTCACGGACGAGGCGGACGAGAAAGTGAAGCGGCTTAAGGTGAAGCACGCCGAGCTGACCGGCCTTGCTCGGCGCCTGGAGGACCGGGCCCGTAAGCTGCAAGAGACCAACCTGCGGACCTTGAGCGCCCCTGTGCCTGGCGAGAACAGCGCGGGCCTGGAGCTGTGCCAGGCCTTTGCCCGCCAGCGCGCTCGGGACCTGTCGGAACAAGCCAGCGTGTTGCTGGCCAAGGACAAGCAGATCGAAGAGCTCCGGCAGGAGTGCCACCTACTGCAGGTGCGCGTCGCCTCCGGCCTCAGCGGTGCTCCACATCCTGGAGGAAGCGCACCCTGCACCCAATGGCTCAACATCAGCGACTTGGACCGGCTGCAGCGAGAGTCTCAGTGGGAGGTGCTGCGCCTACAAAGGCAGTTGACCCTGCAACAAGTCAAGGGCGCCACCCAGGCAGAGGCATCTGTCCAGAGCTCACCGTGCGGTGAGGCGCGATGCCAGGTGCACGCGCTGGAGCGCGAGCTGGGCGCGCGACAGCGCGAGTGCGAGGAGCTGGGCGCGCAGGCCGTGGCGGCGCGGCGGCGCGGCGAAGAGGCCGAGGCGGAGTTGCAGGAGGCGCTGCGCAAGGGCGCCTGGCTGGCGGACGAGAACGCGCGGCTGCAAGCCTACGCCGACTGGGTGCGGAAGGTGGTGGAGGAGACCAGCGACGTGCGCGGGCAGCTGGACCGCGCGTGCCAGGAGCGCGACGCTGCAGGCCTCCTAGCAGAGCAGCTGCTGCGGCA
>NW_006159454.1:510141-523468 GCF_000334495.1 Tupaia belangeri chinensis | reverse complement strand
CAGGCGGCAGGGGGGCAGGACAGGCAGCAGCAGCTGCAGCACGACCTGCAGGAGGCCCTGAACGACCTCCAGGCAGCCCGGAAGGAGATTCAGGTACTGCAGTGTCAGCCTGGCCACCCTGGGGAGCATTCCCGAGAAGCCACCCAACCTCTGGAGTCCCAAGCCAGGGACAGCGGAATCCTGAAGTTCCCGCAAGGGCCTGAAGATCATGCATGGCTCAGCAGAGAGAAACAGGGGCAAAGGGAAGCCTCCCCTACAGAGGGACCAGTGGCTGCTGGGGAACCAGATAGTGCTCCCCAAGTCTCAGACAGAGTCCCTCCTGGCCAGTCTCTGGACTCCAGATCCCAGACCAAGAAAAGCAGCTCCCAGTCGAACTCCTCCTCGGAAGTAGAGTCCATGTGGGCCACCGTGCCATCCTGTCCTACCCTGGACATGGACACAGCCAGTGAAGTGGATGACTTGGAGCCCGATAGTACGTCCCCAGCCCTGGCAGTGGGAGGATCTGAGGCCCCTGCAGCCCCCAAGCCCAAGATCTTCCTGGCTCGGTATAGCTATAACCCATTTGAGGGGCCCAATGAGCACCCTGAGGGTGAGCTGCCCCTCACGGCAGGGGACTATGTGTTTATCTTTGGGGACATGGACGAGGATGGCTTCTATGATGGGGAGCTGGAGGATGGCCGGCGGGGGCTGGTGCCATCCAATTTGGTGGAGCAGATTCCAGACAGCGACCTCCAGAGCTGCCTGCCCCCCAAGTTCCCTGACCGTAGCTCCAGTAGAGTCCAAGCAGGGCAGAGCGAAGCTGCAAAAGAAGACCGTTTGTCACCCAATCAAGTCCAGGGAGAGGTGGACAGAGGGCCATGCCAGACGGGAAGGGTGAGTTCCGACTCCGAAGTGGCAACAGAGGTATTAGAGAATGAAAAGAAAGCTTGCCGATGGGGCTCGCTGCAGAAGACAGAGGAGGATCAGGACTTCTCCAGGCCCCTTTTAGGGGCCCAGGGGGTCCTCTGTGGGACCCCCATGCAACTCTACCTGCAGAACGTCACGGCCACAGCAGCGGAGATTACTTGGGTCAACAGCAGCAGCTGCCATCCCCATGTGGTGTACCTTGATGACCAGGAGCGTGCCCTGACCCCCGTGGGTGTGAGCTGCTACACCTTCCACGGCCTACACCCTGGCACGCAATACCAGGCACGGGCGGAGGTGCGGCTGCCATGGGACTTGCTGCGGGCACGCTGGGGGACAATGTCTTCCACCGTCACCTTCGACACGCCTCTGGCAGGACCCCCGCACCCTCCACTGGACGTGCTGGTAGAACACCACACCTCGCCGGGCCTCCTGGTGGTCAGCTGGCTCCCCGTGACCATCGACTCAGCTGGGTCCTCCAATGGGGTCCAGGTCACTGGCTACGCCGTGTATGCCGACGGCCTCAAGGTCGCGGAGGTGGCCGAGGCCACTGCTGGGAGCACCCTGTTGGAATTCTCCAAGTTGCAAGTGCCCCTGACGTGCCAGAAGATCTCAGTGAGAACCATGTCACCCCATGGCGAGTCTCTGGATTCGGTACCGGCTCAGGTTCCCGAGGACGGCGCCCGCTGTCATAGACTTCCAGAGACCCTTTCCTTTAGCTATACCTGCGGTGACCCGTCCACCTGCAGTGTCCCCTTCCCCGTCTGTCCTCAGAAGCTGGCACTGGTTCCTCTGAGCACCAAGGCCAGTCCCCATACCCCCGGAAACTGCGGGGAGCCCCAGGCCAAATTCCTAGAAGCATTCCAGGAAGAACCCCCAAGAAGGCAGTTCCCAGTGTCCAACCTAAGCTCAGAAGGAAAATGTCCAAATGCAGGGTTGGGCGGCCAGGCCCAAGAAGGCCCCACAGAGACCCCGGAGGGGTACGGAAAAGACCTCTTCTTTGAGAAGAGTACCCAGAACCACAGGGGCCAGTCTAGGAGCGAAGAAAGCCAGCGCGTGGGCACCAGCAAAAGCCCTGCTCCGGGGTCTGGCCTCCTGTCCTCTGAGCGTGGGCCCAGGAAAGACCCTTGTCAGGAAAAGGCTGCCCTTGAGAAGACCCTAAGGCCAAAGCAAGATACCCAACTGTTCACAGCGTCCCATCTGGGCCCCAGCCAACAATTCGTGTCTGACTTCCATCACATCTCAGAGGAGGAGGTGGCCATGGGCTCAGGCCCATGGAGCACGGAGAGGCAAGGGCAGAGAAAACAGCTCAGGCCCCAGAGCGGGTGTGGGCAGGCTCCAGGAGGCAGAAAAGAACGCCAGCTCCACAAGCCCAGCTCCGCGCTGTGTCTAGCCCCGTCCAGCAACGTCAGTACGACGTCCAGGGCCGGCTCCCCGCAGCTGGCGGTGGGGGCCAACGCTTCGTCCAGGGTCTTTGTGGCCCTCTTAGATTATAACCCTCTGGTGATGTCTGCCAACCCCAAGGCTGCAGAGGAGGAGCTGACCTTCCAGAAGGGGCAGTTGCTAAGCGTGTGGGGCTCTCAGGATGCCCGCGGCTTCTACCACGGCGAGTGCAACGGGAGGGTGGGCACCATCCCTGGGCACCTGGTGGCCGAGATGGCCGTAGGCACAGAGCAAACTGATGGGGGGTGGCCTTCGCTGGTGGAAAGGCATGTGCCCTCTGTGGCCCACCTCAAGGACTTTGGGGGGCTCGCCAGCTGCCAGAGCCCCTTCTCCACGCCCCAAGGGCAGTCTAGAACGCCCCGTTTATGGGCTCCGAAGACCATGATGGCTGCTCTGGACTATGATCCCAGAGATGGGCAAGTAGGAGGCCGGGCAAAGGGCAAGCTGGCACTGAGGGCAGGGGACGTGGTCACTGTCTACGGGCCCGTGGATGACAAAGGGTTCTATTACGGCGAGTCAGGCGGCCACAGGGGCCTGGTCCCAGCCCACCTGCTGGATCACGTGCCCCTCCATGAAGAATGAGCAAGACTCACTCTCAGGGGACTGGCCTCTGGCCACCCACGCCCCACTGGGGGAGAAGCAAGTAATGTGGGCCCTCCCACCAGCACCCCTCCTCACTACCATAAGCAGCATTTACTCCAAGCGCCATTGCATTAACCCAATGGCAGCCCCCAAGTATCTCCCAGCCTCTGACAAAACAGGGCTTAAGTCTGAGCTGTTTCCAAAAAGAAAATAAAACTAGCCAAGCCCTCCCCTCCCCGCCAGAGTCTGACAGGCTGTTTCAAAGGCGTCAATCAGGGAAAGGTATTTGGAGAAGAGCCTTTTTCTGTGATCAACGTGTGTTTCCTTTAGTAGTTTATTATTCAAGAAAAGTCTGCATCTTAAACAAACAAATAAATAAAAACAAAATGCAATCAGAATGTTATTTCCTATCTTCTGTTCAACACCACATTAAAATGTTTATAGGAGGGACCAGCAGTTAGCGTCATGGCTATGTTGCTGGACTCCCATGTAGTCGACCGCAGTTCACATCCCGGACTCGGTGGCTTAAAACTCACGCCGGGCGCGTGTGCGTGCGTGCCCAAGATCCCGAGAGGAGAATAGAGGAGAAGGGATTGCGGCGTGGCCGTCCCCCCTGGGGGGTGATTTCTCGCTTTCTGTCTCTCTGTCTGCCTGGCGAGCACATGCGCCCTATAACAAAAAAAAGACCTCTCCAAAAAAAAAAAAAAAAAAGTTCATAGGAGAAAAGGTCTATTCTAGAATTTCAAGCACAACCAACAGAAACACAAGCATGCCTCCATTCCTGTCCAGGGGTGGGCCACAGGACTGAAGAAATGTTTTCTTGGCCAGAGAAGGGAGATACATGCTTTTTTTTTTGCGGGGGGCGGGGAGGTTTTTGCTATAGGACACGTGTGCTCACCAGAAAGACAGAGACAGAGAGACAGAAAGAGAGAAATCACCCCCCAGTGGGGAAGACCATGCCACAATCCCTTCTCCTCCATTCTCCTCTTGGGATCCTCGGCACTCACGCACACGCACCTGGCGTGACTTTTAAGCCAACAGGTCCGGGACGCGAACTGCGGTCGACTACGTGGGAGTCCAGCGACATAGCCATTATGCTAACTACTGGTCCCGATTTCTCACTTTCTCTCTCTCTCTCTCGTCTCTCTCATCTCTCCCTATGGCAAACAAAAAACAAACAAACAGAAACAAAACAGAAAAGAAGAAAAAAAAGTCAGGCTTGTATGCATGCCCCAAATCGCAAGAACAAAAGAGAAGGGATTTGCCATGGCCATGTCCCCTGAGGAATGCTTTCTCATCCCAACACCCAGGCCCTGCCATCTCTTTCCAGTTTGTACACAGGCCCTATAGCAAAACTGAAAAAAAAAAAAAAAAAAAAAAAAACTATAAAAAAAAAAAAAAAAAAAAAAAAAAAAAAGAAGTTAAACATCAGTGGTTACCTGTGTGCCAAAGGAAGGGACAAAGTTTTTCAGTCACCCTGCTTGTGGCCCCTGTGCTGTGCTCAGATACCCTCTGTGTACCAGGCTCCATGCCGCACTATCCTGCCCCACTCTAGCTGCTGCAATAGGGACCCAGACCCAGGACAGCAGAGGAAGGGTTTGCTCGTTCTCACTGCAGGGGCAGGGGCAGGGGCAGAGGCAGGGGCAGGGGCTGGGGCTGAGGCTAGGGTAGGTACTGTCAGAAGGAGTCCCTTCCCAAGGGGGACAAGAATGTAGACAGCTGGACCAGGGAAAGGAAGGGCATCCCGAACAGCAGGAAGGGCAGGCAATGCCTGGAGGCTCATGGAAAACCTGGGGAGCAGAGGCGGAGGGAGGAGAGGGAAGACCTGGTCCAGTACCACCTTCCTGGTATGGAATCTCATCTCCTGGGAGG
Source organism: Tupaia belangeri chinensis (assembly GCF_000334495.1). Taxonomy (NCBI): domain Eukaryota; kingdom Metazoa; phylum Chordata; class Mammalia; order Scandentia; family Tupaiidae; genus Tupaia; species Tupaia belangeri. The sequence goes on along the minus strand of NW_006159454.1, from coordinate 518,668 downwards.
GTTACAGGTCCTGGGAGCTTCTTTACAATACCACCAGGGGGCAGCCTGGGTGCACCTATGGGTCACTCCCTGGAGATTACCACACCTGGGCAGAGCTGCCTGGCCACACCTGTCAGATCAGGCCTCAAGTCTCAGTGTCTGGGCAAGCAGGAAATCTTTCCAAACTTGCCTGGAATCCAGGCTTCCTCGACCCCACCACACACCTGCAGGGGCCAGCCTTCCAGGAGACTAGTAGCAGCGTCAGATCTGGTCAGCCAGATGTCCAGGCTTAGAAAGGCCTTCCTCTTTAGGGACCAGCAGATGGCATAATGGTTACGTTACTGGACTCCCATGTAGTCAACTGTGGTTCGAGTCCCGGACCCAGCAGCTTGAAACTACACCAGGTGCTTGTGCAAGTGTGCCCACAATTCCAGGAGGAGAATGGAGGAGAAGGGATTGAGGCATGGCCATTCCCTCTGGGGAGTATTTCTCCCTTTCTGCCTGTCTGTTTCTCTTGTCTCCCTGCTGAGCACACATGCCCTATAGCAAAAGATCTCTCCAAAAAAGAAGGGCTTCTTCTTCATCCTTCTTCCAGCCCCACTCCCTAAATCCTAACATTTAGGTGAATGAATTTCAATGAATGAATGAAGACACATAAGGCAGGCAGGCAGGAGGTGCAGAGGTTAAGGTAGCTGGATCCCACATGGCCCACTGCAGCTCGAGTCCGAGACCCAGCAGTTTGAAAAGCATCCTGGGCACATGTGCATGCATGCCCACAAGGTTAGAAGAGCTGGAAACTCAGCCCCATGGGTCTGAAGTCCAGCCTGCCAGTGGACAGCTGAGAGGCCTCTCTGAGTCTCTGTTTCCCCATCTGCAATGGGGTTGGGTTTGTTTTGAGCAGATCTTGTTTGCAGAGCACTTGCTCAGGGTGAGGACCCAAAGGAAGACCACGGAAGCTGACAAGGACATAGGTGGGGCCTGGAGGCTTCGGTACTGGGCCCACCTTGGCTTCCCCCAAGAACCTGGAGACTTTCAGCAGTCACACAGATCTAGGGAGGGGGACAGGCTTCCAGAGGGCAGGGCCTGGCCATGGCCTGCACCAGGCTCCCTCCTGGAGGCCCAGAGCCTGTCCAGTCCAGACCTGCCGAGGAGGGGACTGAGGGGGTTGGGAAGTCCAGCTGGCCAGAGGGCAGAGGATCCTATCGAGTGGGCAAAGGGGCGGGGTCCAGGGAGTTCTGGTACAAGGGTCACTGAGCCTGTCCCAGCACCATTCACCCCTAACCCCAGGGCCTCTAGCTCTTCTGTCTCCCTCCACCTCCCCCTGACCTGCTCCCTTTTGCCCTCTGTCTCTGTTCATTTGCAAAACCTAAGATTAACAGCTCCTTTTCAGTCACTGTAGGCACTCTGGAAAGGATTGCACAAGCACACGGATATGACGGGACGTGATTTTGAAAAACAGAGCTACTTCTCCTCGGTCTGCCTTTGGTTGCACCTCTTGCCACCTCCCTCCCTGCCTCACCCCTGCAGAGCCTGGTGGGGCTCAAGGAGGTCAGGTGTTCCAGGTAAGATAGCACACACCTGGGCCTGCTCTGGACTTGTGAAACCGAGTATTGCCAGGTGGAACCAGATCCAGGAACCCGGGCACAGACGGTTCCATGGTGGCACTGCTGATACCCCAGCCGGCCCCACAGGTTCAGGCCAGCCTCTGGGCTCGGCCACACCTGTCCCTGTCCCTGTCCCAGGTGGTGGATGGGGTCTGCATAGGCTTATGTACCCCCATTCTGCCTTCTCATGGGGCCCCTAGAATCCTGGGTAAATCCTTCTGTAACTGACTGCCTGGCTGGCGGCACCTGGTTGGCTGATATGCTAAGACATTGTCCTCAATCTTAGGGGCCCCACTGGCAACACCCCCTTGGTCAGGGTGGTTTTAGGAGTAAGCGTCCCAACACCTCCTGCTCAGCTCGATCCCAAATCCTGGCTCCAAGTTTTACTTCCAAGTGATTTTTTATTTTATTTTTTTTTTTAAAGAGTGTTTGCTGTGTTTGTTATAGGGTGTGTGCACTCGCTGGAGAGACAGAGAGACAGAAAGTGAGAAATCACCCCCTGGGGGTTGGCCATGCTGCAATCCCTTCTCCTCCATTCTCTCGGGATTTTGAGCACGCATGCACACGTGCCTGGTGTGAATTTTAAACCACCAGGTCTAGGACTCGAATCGGGGTCAACTACGTGCGAGTCCAGTGACGTAAACGTTTTGCCATCTGCTGGTCTCTTACTTCCAAGTTAAGCAGCCCCTGGGCAGTTCTTTGCTTTCTGGACTCTATCTTGAATTTCTCTTCTCCAAATTTGGCCTTCCGGTGGCCCTGCCCCTTGGACCAGCTCCCTCCAAGTTGTCCTTCAGAAATGCCCTCCAGGGGGAGCCAGCAGTTAGTGTAATGGCTATGTCGCTGGACTCCCATGTAGTCGACCATGGTTCGAGTCTCGGACCTGGTGGCTTAAAACTCACGCCGGGCGCGTGTGGGTACGTGTCCAAGATCCCGAGAGGAGAATGGAGGAGAAGGGATTGCGTAATGACCATCCCCCCAGGGGGGTGATTTCTCGCTTTCTATCTCTCTGTCTCTCTCTGTCTGTCTGGGGAGCACAGCAAGCAAAAACCCCTAAAAAAAAAAAAAAAGAAAGAAAGAAAGAAATGCCCTCCAGGGCCAACCCCAGGTGGCGTGGTGGTTAAGGTGGCAACTATGTGGTTCAAGTCCTGGACCTAACAGCTTGAAAAACGCACCAGGCGCACGAGGGTCCTCAAATCCTGAGAGGAGTGTGGACAAGAGATTGCAGCATGGCCATCCCTTTGGTGGAGTTTGGGGGTGCCATTTCACTTTCCCTTTCTCTTTCTCTCTGTGTCTCTGTCTCTGGAGAATCCCCACTCCTTATAGCAGAAAACAAACAAAGAAAATTAATAGCCTCTAGTCCCTCTTTGGGGCAGCTTTGCTCCCTGTCCCTCCTGTCCTGGATTTGGGTCCTCCGCCCACGTGTTTGGCCAGCCCCCAGGCATAATCCCTGCACCCTGGGATTACTCATTTACTCTGCAGCCTCCCCCTTCAACGTGTCTGACACCACGTCTCACCCTCAGTGCAGGAATCTGGACCTGGCCTGCAGCACCCATCGGGGTTTAGGGACCTGTTCCTAACAGGAAAGGCACCTACCAGCTTGGGACCCAGCCTACCCTAAGAGTGTTTAGGACTGGACTCTGAGTGACCAGGAGGAGAACTGCCTTCCCTGACCCCTCCCGGAGTCTTAGCGGCCCCACCCACATTTTTCCCCTTTCACGGATGGAGAAATGCAGGCTCAGAGAGGAAAGGTCATCTGCCAAGGTCGGTCCCCCCCCCCACTAAGCTGGTGGCACAGCAGGGGGTCAGAGCCCAGGTGTGTCCCTTTGCCCCAGTGTCTTTCGTCCACCCTGAGGGTAGGGCCCCAGGCTAGGGAGGAGGCCAGAGGGAGGGTTAGGAATTCAAATTGGTAGGGCTGGTGAGGGGGCAGGGTGGAGGTGCTGGGAGTGGTTAGTTAGGGCTTGGGCAACAGTGTGCTCAGCAGAACTACCCGGGGAGGAGAGTTGGGGGGGCAGGGACAGGCGTAGTCCTGAGTCAGAGATGCCACAGGGACTCCAGGGGGCATCTGGGAGGTGGCCATGGGTTGGGGCCAGTTAAAGAACACCAGGGAGGTAGGCCGAGGGGTAAAAGGGAGCCCGAAGGCCCCATCCTAGACCACTGGGGTTTAAGGAGAAAGAGGCCTCAGAGAGGGCAGGGGGCCATCTTCCAGAAGGGAGGGCGTGGTCAGTCCCCACAAGGTCGGGTGAGATAAGGGCTGTTGGGCCCAGCCGCCCAGCCTCCCTCATGACAGTGACCAGGGACAGCTGTCTGAACCCCAGGGGCTTCTCGGCCCTGGCATCCTGGCCAAGAAGGAGACAGCCCCCTCCTCCACAGGAAGAACCCCAGGAAACTGGCACCCGGAAACTCCACGCTCTTGGTCTTGTCTACGCCCACCCCTATGGCAACAGGACCCAAAGTCCCCAAGAGATTCTTGGCACCCCAGGACGCCGATCCCTAGCCCAGTTTGAGGAGGGGTCTGTTTTCTCCACTCCTGCTGCTGGAGAGGAGCCTCCTTAGGGAAAAGCTTGACCTCAGGCCCGTTCTTCTGCCTGCTCCATCTGTGTAATCACCTCACACTCACACAAGCCTCAGCAGGCTGGCTGTGGGGCCCGTCTCTCAGGCAGGAAAACTGAGCCTCACAGAGCTTGGTCCTGGGGCAGTTGGGACTGGTCAGCTGCAGAGCCAGGATCTGGATCCCGGCCCAGCTGCCTCCCTGCTGCGGTACCACCCTTCCCATCTCGGAAGAAACATGGAATGCTCCCCCCTACTTCACCCACCCTTTCACCTGGACCACGTACTGGCCAGGTGCACGGGCCACAGTGTCCTGCAGACAGACTCCAGGACAGACTATGCCAGTCTAAGGGCAGAGGCAATTGGGAGCAGCAGATCCAGGGACTGCGGGACTCAGAGAGGGGAGTTCGTGGCCAAGCAGGGAGAAGGCAAAGCTTTCTAAGAAAGGGAGGAAGCTCCCTGAGATTTTGTGGTTGTTGTTTGTTATCTTTTTTTAAAAATATATCGGGGCCAGTAAATGGCATAATGGCTATGCTGCTGGACTCCCATGTAGTCGACCGCAGTTCGCGTCCTGGACCCGGCAGCTTAAACTCATGCCAGGCGCATGTGAATGCATGCCCAAGATACCGAGAGGAGAATGGAGGAGAAGGGATTGTGGTGTGGCCATCCCCCCCGGGGTGGGAGATGATTTCTCACGTTCTGTCTCTTTGTCTCTCTGGTGAGCGCATGCACCCTACAGGAAAAAAAAACCTCTCCAAAAAATCAAAAAATAAAAAGAATTCTTTATTTAATTTTATTTATAATGATTATTATTTTTTTAAATTTGACCAGATAGAGAGAGAGAGAATGGGAAAGCAAGGAGGCAAGCTCCCAGGTCTGGGATTCGAACTGCACTTGACCTCGACCATGTGAGAGTCCAGCACCTCAACCACCACACCACCTGCTGGCCCTGAGATTTTCCTTTACTGTCATTTTATAGTTATCTTTCTTTTTTAAATTACTTTACTTAATTATTATTATTATTTGTTTTAATTTGACCAGAGAAAAATAAAAAGAACAAGAAAAGGCCACCAGGTCCAAGACTCGAACCATGATCAACCATAAGGGAGTCCAGTGTCTTTAATCACCACACCACCTGCCAGCCCCTTTATAGTCATTTTTCTAAAAAAAAAAAAAAAAAACAAGGACAGACCCAGCTTCCGTGGAGTAGTGAGCAGCATGCCAAATTGCAGTGCTGGAAGCCACATGGCTGACTGAGTTCTGATCCTTGGCCCAGTAGATCTGAAACACTTCGGGCCTCCAGGCACGTGCCATACCCAAGACCCTGCAGAGCTGCAGGGCTGGGTAAGGAATTGCACCTGGAGCGGTTAGGGCCACGGAGAATGCCTTTCTTTGTCTCTATCTATAATGACTTTTACTACTATTTTCTTTTCTTTTTTTAGGTTTTCGCCATAGGGTATGTGCGCTTGCCAGAGGAAGACAGCAAGAAGAGAAAGTGAGAAATCACTCCCCCCCAGGGGTGATTCTCTTCCATTCTCTCACCCGAGCCCTGTATTTTTCTTTCTTTAAAAAAAAAAAAGAATTATTTCTTTAATTTTATTTATTATTGTTGTTGTTATTATTTGAGAGAGATTTTTGCTTTTGGGTGCATGTGCTGGCCAGAGAGACAGAAAGCAAAAAATCACCCCCCCCCCCGGGGACGGGTACATCACTCTCTCTTCTCTTTCATTCTCCTTGTGGGTGCACGTGCACGCGCCCTGTATGAATTTCAAGCCTCTGGAACCAAAGCTCAAACCATGATCAATCATGTGGGATTCTAGCAACGTAACCATTGCACCGTCGGCTGGTCTCAATTTATTATACTTTTATTATTATTATTTTTTGGTGAGGTTTTTGCTATAGGGCGCGTGCGCTCGCCAGACAGACAGAGAGAGACAGAGAGATAGAAAGCGAGAAATCACCCCCCAGGGGGCATGGCCACACCGCAATCCCTTCTCCTCCATTCTCCTCTTGGGATCTTGGGCATGCATGCACACGCACCTGGCGTGAGTCTAAGCCACCGGGTCTGGGACTCGAACCATGGTCGATTACATGGGAGTCCAGCGACATAGCCATTACACCAATTGCTGGTCCCTATTATTATTTTTTTTTTTAAGAGAGATTTTTGCTATAGAGGGTGTGAGAGACAGAAAGCAAAAAGTCACCTACCAGCGGGAATGGCCACACTGCAGCTGCAATCCCTTCTCCACCATTATCCTCCTTGGACTTTGGGCATGCACATATGCGCGCCTGGAGTGAGTTTTAAGCCTCAGGGTCCAGGACTTAACTGCAGTCAACTACATGGGAGTCCAGCAACATAACTGTTATGCCATCTACTGGTTCCTATCATTATTTTTAATTTGGTATAGGGCACATATACTCACCAGAGAAATATAGAGACGCAGAGAGAGAGAGAGAGACAAAGTATGAAAACAAACTGCCAGGTCCAGGACTTGAACTGCAGTTGACCATGTGGAAGTCCAGTGTTTTAACCATCGTGCTGCCGTTTTACAAGCTGTTGGATTAGGGACTCAAACCGCATATTCAGCCATGTGAGGTCCAGTTATCTTAATCACTATGCCACCTAGCTGCCTGCTTCAGGACTTTTTTTTTTTTTTTTTTTGTAAATTTTGCTAAAAGGTGTGTGCACTGCCAGAGAGAGACAGAGATTCCCCCCTCCTCCATTTTCCTCTCAGCATGTTGGGAACACACACACAAGAATTGGGTAGTTGGGACCAGCAGTTAGCGTGATGGCTATGTTGCTGGACTCTCATGTAGTCAAGAGCAGTTCGCGTCCCGAACCCGGCGGCTTAATAGTCAAGAGCAGTTCGCGTCCCGAACCCGGCAGCTTAATCTCATGTGCATGTGCGTGCGTGCCCAAGATCCCGAGAGGAGAATGGAGGAGAAGGGATCGCGGCATGGCCATCCCCCCTGGGAGGGTGATTTCTCGTTTTCTGTCTCTCTGTCCCTCTCTGTCTTTCTGGTGAGTGCACGTGCCCTATAGCAAAAACCTCTCTAAAAAAAGAAAAATGAAAAAAATAAAAAGAACTGGGGAGTTAGCCCTAAGACATCCAACTACCTAAGCTATCACACCACTGGCTGGCCCCTGTGTTTTGTTGTTGTTATTTTTGTTTTTGTTTTTCTTTCCTTTGTTCGTAATAGAGAGCACGCATGCATATGTCAGAATGAATGTGTGAAAGAGAGTGAGAGAAGGGCTGGCAGGTGGCATGGTGGTTAAGGGCACTGGACTCCCACATGGGCAACTGCGGTTCAAGTCCCATACCTGGCGGCTTGCTTTGCTTTCTCATTTTCTCTTCTCTCTGTCCCTCTCTGGTCAAATTTAAATAAATAAATTAAATTAAACTAAAAAAAAATTATGAGAAGAGAGAGAGCGAGAGAGCTAAACACCTCCCACAGAACATGGCCATCACCACAATCCCCTCCCTCCAGCCCTCCAGCCTGTAAGACCATAGGTGCTTTTATACACGTCCAGCTTATTTCTGGCTGACCAGACTGGGGATTCGAACCCTCCTCACCATGTGGGATCCAGTTTCCCTTGAGCGGTGCCTTACCACTGCACCACGGGCCTGGCCCGTCCCGTCAGGACTTTGGGCATGCTGCTCCCCTGCCGGGCATTACTCTGCCTCCCACTGGTGTTTGTCTGTCTGGTCTCAACCCACTTGGCAATTCACGTGTGCACCAAATTGCCACCAAGCACGTAGGTGGCTGGCCCTGTCCCGGGCTGCAGCCCTGAGCAGACAGTGAAGCATCCTGATTCCCATGGCGCTCACGTTCTAGGGAGGGTGAGAGAGCGACAGCGCAGAAGCAGGTGCATCCCTAAGGTCATCGCCAACAGTGAAAGGGCTAGGCCGGAAGCAGGCAGTGGGGCAGCGGCAGAGTGACCGAAGAAAACCATGCCTGGTGTGACGCTGCAGCTGAAGCTGGGCGAGCGATGCCAGGCAGGGCGAGGGCAAAGCCCCCTTGTTCCCCTCCCCGATCCCCAGGGCCAGGGCAATTTCCTTGTTATGACCCAGGGAGCAGCCACACCTTCCCTGGCCTGGCCCCAGCCCCTGTGTGGTCTTCCTTGGGCTCAGGGTGCCTGGCTCTCCCTGGGGCTGTGGGATGTCAAGGTGACAGAGAAGTGGGATGGTGAGCGAGATAGGGCCTACTGTCTGAAGGCATGGCCTTTGCTATAGGGAATATGAATATTAGGGTACTTTTCTTATGTTTCTTTCTTTCTTTTTAATAAAGAATTATTTTATTGGGACCAGCAGTTAGCGTAATGGCTATGTCGCTGGATGGACTCCCATGTAGTCTACCGTGGTTCGAGTACTGGACCCGGTGACCTAAACTCAAGC
>NW_006159454.1:505069-510008 GCF_000334495.1 Tupaia belangeri chinensis | reverse complement strand
GCACCCTATAGCAAAAACGTCTCCAAAAAAAAAAAAAAAAGAATTATTTTATTTTACTTTTTAAATTACTGTTATTTTAATATTTCCAAAGAGAAAGTGAGAGAAAGCAAGCCTCCAGGTCTGGGACCACCATGTCACTTGCCGGCCCCAGGGTACTTTTCTTCAGATGGTACTTTCTCTTTAAAAAAAAAAAAAAGGTTTTTTGCCATGTGGTGTGTGTGCATGCCTGACAGACACAGAGAGAGGGAAAGTGAGAAATCACCCCTTGGGGAAGGGGAGATGGCCACGCAGCAATCCCTTCTCCTCCATTCTCCTCCTGGGATTTTAGGCACGCACACACGCACACATGTGCATCTGGAGTGACTTTCAAGCTGCCAGTTCCAGGACTTGAACCATTGTCAGCCATGTGGGAGTCTAGTGCCTTAGCCGCTGCCACCTGCTGGCCCAAGATGATGCTTTTTTTTTTTTTTGCTATAGGGTGCGTGCACTTGCCAGAAAGACAGAGAAAGACAAAGAGACAGAAAGTGAGAAATCCACCCCAGCCGCAATCCCTTCTCCTCCATTCTCCTCTCGGGATCTTGGGCACGCACGCACATGCACCCGGCGTGAGTTTAAGTCACTGGGTCCAGGACTCTAACCGCGATCGACTACATGGGAGTCCAGCGACATAGCCATTACGCTAACTGCTGATCCCTCCAGACGATGCTTTCTAAAGTTATAATTTTGATTTCTGGTTTATATTAAATCATTTATCTTTGTGGAGTACAGCATGGTTTTTCAAAGCATGCATACAGCATGTGATAATCATATCCAGGATGTAGATATTCATCTTCTTCAACTTGAATATTATATTATGCATTAGACATTCAAATAATAGTTCTACTGGTTTTCCTTTCTTTTTTGGGGGAGGGGAAGAAGATTTTGCTATGGGACCTGTGCACTCGCCAGAAAGACAGAGAGAGACAGAGAGAAAGAAGGTGAGAAATCACCCCCCAGGGGGGATGGCCACGCCGCAATCCTTTCTCCTCCATTCTCCTCTCGGGATCTTGGGCATGCACGCACACGCATCCGGCGTGAGTTTAAGCCACTGAGTCCACTTTTTTTATTTTCCAAAGAGGGGGAGAGAGAGAGGGAAAGTAAGGAAGCAAGCCCCCAGGTTCAGGACTTGAACCACAGTTGGCCATGTGGGAGTCCAGTGCTTTAAGCATCACGCCACCTGCCGACCCCCTATTCTTAAGAGGGTGAATTGAACTTGTGCCAGTCACAAGAGCCAGGTGTGAGGCTGGCTATGGGCCCTGGAGAGGTGATATAACCTCTCTGAGCCTTGATGGTGGGTGGTCACAGTTCCATTCTCCTGAGCAGTGAGGAGGAACAGCCTATGTGCGTAAAACACTTTGTGTGAGGGACCAGCAGTTAGCGTAATGGCTATGTTGCTGGACTCCCACGTAGGCGACCGCGGTTCGAGTCCCAGACCCGGTGGCTTAAACTCATGCTGGGCGCGTGTGCGTGCGTGCCCAAGATCCCGAGAGGAGAATGGAGGAGAAGCGATTGCGGCATGGCCATCTCCCCTGGGAGTGATTTCTCGCTTTCTGTCACTCTGTCTCTGTCTGTCTGGCGAGCGCACGCGCCCTATAGCAAAAACCTCTCAAAACAAACAAACAAAAAACAACACTTTGTGAGAGTGATGCCCTATAGCAAAAACCTATCAAAAACAAAAAACAAAAAAACACTTTGTGCGTGCAGAGAGTGAGGACTCAAAGTTGGTAGTGAAAACTAGTAACCAGGATTTGAGTGGGGCTGTACTTGCAAGAACGATTCTTTCTGCCTATGGTAGTCCCCGTTACAGGGAGTGAATGAACTTGGAAGATATGGGCATACCAGGTGTGGTGTATTGTGCTGACTAGGAAAAAAGTATCCATTTCCAGGACCAGCAGTTGGCATAATGGCTTTCTTGCTGGACTCCCATGTAGTCCATGCGGTTTGAGTCCCAGACCCAGTGGCTTAAGCTCATGCCGGGCGCATGTGCGTGCGTGCCCAGGATCCCGAGAGGAGAATGGAGGAGAGGGGATTGCAGTGTGGCCATCCCCCCTGGGGGGTGATTTCTCGCTTTCTGTCTCTATATCTCTCTCTCTCTTCCTGGTGAGTGCACTTCCCTTTAGCAAAAACCTCTCCAAAAGAAAAAAAAAATAGAAGTATCCGTTTACTTCATCCAAAGTTTTCTTTTTCTTTTTTTTTTTTTTTAGTTTATTTGTGTCTTCCATTAGAGAGAGAGAGACAGACAGAGAGATGGACAGCCCCAAAAGGGGCTTCACACTGCAGTGCAGCCCCCGTCTCAGGCGGCCTGGAGTTGTCAGGACCTAAACCCAAGTCCCTCTGTGTGGGTCCAGGTGCACTACCATTGTGCCCCTGCCTGGCCCCCATTGGATTTTTTTTAGAGATTTTTGCTACGAGCTGTGCTTGCTGGAGACACTGAGAGAGACAGAAAGTGAGAAATCAGGACCAGCAGGTGGTGTGGTGGTTAAGGCGCTGGACACTCCCACATGGCCAACCATAGTTCAAATCCTGGACCTGGTGGCTTGCTTTCTCACTTCCCTCTCTCTCTCTTTCTCTGTGAGTCTTGACCAGGGAGAGACACACTGGTCAAATTTAAAAAATGAAGGAATGAATGAATAAATAAATAAATAAATCTTTAAAAAAAAGAATTATATCCAGCTGTTGGTGTAATGGCTATCTCTGGACGCCCTTGTAGTTCACTGGACCCGGTGGCTTACACTTACGCCAGGCACTTGTGCATGTATGCCCAAATCCTGAGAGGAGAATGGAGGAGAGGGGATTGTGGTGTGGCCATCCCCCTGGGGGGTGATTTCTTGCTTTCCGTCTCTCTTTTTTCTCTCTTTCTGGCACGCACATATGCCCTTTAGCAAAAACCTCTCCGAAAAAAGAAAAAAAAAAGAAAGAAAGAAAGTGAGAAATCACCCTCTGGAGGGATGGCCATGCTCCAGTTTACTCTCCTTCATTCTCTTGGGATTCTGGACACACACGCACATATGGCCAGTGTGGAATTTCAAGCTGCTGGGTCTGGGTCTTGAAACATGGTTGAAATGTGGAAGTCCAGTGCCTTAACCACTATACCACCAACTGGCTTTTTTTTTTTTTTTTCAGTGTTTTTTTTTTTTTTTTTTTTTTTGGGATTTTTTTTTTTTTTTTTTTTTTTTTTTTGCTATAGGGCGTGTGCGCTCCACAGAAAGAGAGAGACAGAGAGACAGAAAGTGAGAACTCACCCCCCAGGGGGGATGGCCATGCTGCAATCCCTTCTCCTCCATTCTCCTCTCTGGATCTTGGGCACGCACGCACACGCGCTTGTCGTGAGTTTAAGCCAACAGGTCCAGGACTCTAACCGCGGTCAACTGCACGGGAGTTCAGCGACATAGCCATTATGCTAACTGCTGTTCCCTTAAGTGCTTTTTTAAACATTTGTTTATTTATTTATTTAACTGTTTGTTGCGATTTTCTTTTTCTTTTTTCTTTTCTTTTCTTTTTTTTTTTTATTGTGAGGTTTTTGCTTGATGGCCATGCCGCAATCCCTTCTCCTCCATTCTCCTCTCAGGATCTTGGGCACGCACGCACACGTGCCGGGCGTGAGTTTAAGCCACTGGTTCTGGGACACGAACCACGGTCAACTACGTGGGAGTCCAGCAACATAGCCATTATTCTAACTGCTGGTTCCCCTCCTCCCTTAAATTTTAACTGAGCATCCACTTGGTGTCAGCAGGAGCTGGTTACTGGAGAGAATGGAGGAGAAGGAATTGCAATGTGGCCATCCCTGGTGGGGGTGATTTATCACTTCCGCATTTTTAAATTTCTTAAATCTGACTGTTTTGTTAAGAAGCTAGGATTTGAGGACTAGCAGATGGTGTAATGGTTACGTTTTAGACTGTTGTTAGACTCCCACGTAGTAGACTGTGGTTTGAGTCCCGGACCTGGTGGCTTAAACTCACGAGGGGGCATGTGTGCGTGCGCGCGCAGGATGCCCAGAGGAGAATGGAGGAGAAGGGATTGCAGCGTGGCCATCCCTCCGGGGGGATAATTTCTCACTTTCTGTCTGTCTTTCCTGCGAGCACTTTCTGTCTTTCCTGCGAGCACACGTGCCCTATAGCAAAAACCTCTCTTAACAAAAAAAAAAGAAGAAGAAGAAGAAGAAGAAGAAGAAGCTAGAAAGCTAGGGTTTGGGGTCAGCAGGTGGTCAGCAGGTGGTGTGTGGTGCTGGAGACACTGGACTTCCATGTGGCCGACTGTGGTTCCAATCCCAAATACGGTGGCTTGCGTTCTCACTTTCCCTCTCCTTCTCCCTCTCTCACATGTGCCCTATAGCACATTGAAAGTAAATAAATAAATCTTTAGAAGAAAAAGAAGCTAGAACTTACCCTTTGGGGATGTTTTATACACTGTACTTGTTTTCTTTCTGTTTTTATTGAAAACAGGTGAGGATAAAGGTAACAAAGGGGTCCCACCTCCTTCTTTGGATCGTCCTACCTGTTAGAACAATCACAGCTACTTTACCCAGGGCTGCCTAGAGCCTGACTTCTGTGTTCTGCCTGCCCAAACTCATCTCATTCCAGACGCCGAAGAGCCCCACAGGCAGGTGCCTGGGTTCCCAAATGACTGATGAGGATATAGCAGATCAGAGAGGTTCGATGTGGCAGGAGACACACAGGGAATCAGTAGGGAGTGGAGAGAAAAACAAACCCAGTTCTTTCTGGGTCTCTCCTGTGACCTAAAGCCCTGTGTGGCTTTTACATTCTGTGAGCATTGTGACTGTGTGCCCAAAATCCCAGGAGGAGATCTCTCTTCCTCTCTGTCTCTCCTTGGCAAACACACGCACCCTATAGCAAAAAAAAAAAAAAAAAAAAAAAGAGGGGGGTTTTTTTTTTTTTTCAAT
>NW_006159454.1:500267-504906 GCF_000334495.1 Tupaia belangeri chinensis | reverse complement strand
AGGAGAATGGAGGAGAAGGGATTGCGGTGTGACCATTCCCCCTGGGGGGTGATTTCTCGCTTTCTGTCTCTATGTCTCTCTCTGTCTGTCTGGCGAGCGCACACGCCCTACAGTGAAAATCTCTCCAAAAAACAAAAACAAAAAACAAAAAACTCACGCCGGGCGCGTGTGCGTGAGTGCCCAAGATCATGAGAGGAGAATGGAGGAGAAGGGATTGCGGCGTGACCATCCCCCCTGGGGGGTGATTTCTCGTTTTCTGTCTGTGTGTGTGTCTCTCTGTCTGTCTGGCGAGCGCACGCGCCCTATAGCGAAAATCTCTTAAAAAAAAAAAAAGGAATGATTGTATTTGTGGGGTTGGCAGGTGGAGTGGTGGTTAAGGGCACTGGACTCCCACATGGTTGACAATAGTTCAAGACCCGGACCTGGCAGTTTGCTTTTTCCCTTTCTCTCTCTCTCTCTTTCTCCTCCCTGTCTTTCTCTCTCCATCTCCGGTCAAATTAAAATAAAATAATAAAATAAAGTCAAATTAAAGACTTCTTTTTTTCTTTTAAAGAATTATTTGAACTTTATTTATTTTATTTTATTTGACCAGAGAGGGACAGAGAGAGAGAGAAAGTGAGAAAGCAAGCCTCCAGGTCCAGGACTCACACCACGGTCAGCCATGTGAGAGTCTAGCGTCCTTAACTACCATGCTGAGTTTTGACTTAGGGCACATGTGCTTTCTGGGGAGAGAGAGAGACAGAGACAGAGACAGAGACAGAGGCAGTGAGAGGGGGGTATGGTCACACTGCCATCCCTTCTACTCCATTCTCCTCCCGGGATCCTTGGCACATACGCATGTGCGCCTGGTGTAAGTTTCAAGCCACTGAGTCCAGGACTCAAACCATGGTTGGCCATGAGGGAGCCCAGTGACGTAACTGCTATGCCATCTGCTGGTCCTTCTCCCAAGTTCTTAAAGGGCTTATCGGAACCAGCAGCTAGCGTAATGGCTATGTTGCTGGACTCCCACGTAGTCGACTGCGGTTCGCGTCCTGGACCCGGTGGCTTAAAACTCACGCTGGGTGCATGTGCGTGCCCAAGATCCCGAGAGGAGAATGGAGGAAAAGGGATTGCGGCATGCCATCCCCCCCGGGGGGTGATTTCTCGCTTTGTATCTCTATGTCTCTCTCTGTCTGGCTGGCGAGTGCATGCACCCTATAGCGAAAACCTCTCCAAAAAACAAGAAACCTTTGTTTTGGGACCAGTAAATGGCATAGTGGTTACGTCGCTGGACTTCCACATAGGTGACAGTAGTTTGAGTCCTGGACTCGTGGCTTAAAACTCACACTGGGTGCATGTGCGTACGTGCCCAAAGTCCCGAGAGAAGAATGGAGAAGGGAATGCGGCATGGCCATCCCCCCGGGGGTGATTTCATTCATTCTTTCTTTTTTTTGGAGATGTTTTTGCTATAGGGTGCGTGTGCTCACTAGAAAGACAGAGTGAGACAGAGAGACAGAAAGCGAGAAATCACCCCCCAGGGGGGATGGCCATGCCGCAATCCCTTCTCCTCCATTCTCCTCTCGGGATCTTGGGCATGCACGCACATGTGCCCAGCGTGAGTTTAAAGCCACTGGGTCCGGGACTCGAACCGCGGTTCAATACATGGGAGTCTAGCGACATAGCCATTACGCTAACTGCTGGTCCCTCCGGTGTGATTTCTAGCTTTCAGTCTCTCTGGCAAGCGTAGGCACCCTATAGTAAAAGTCTCTAAAAAGAAACCAAACAAACAAAACCTGGAACCCGCAGTTGGCGGTGATGGCTGTGTTGCTGGACTCCTATGTAGTTGACTACTGTTTGAGTCCCGGACCCGGTGGCTTAAACTCATGCCAGGTGTGTGTGTGTGCATGCCCAAGATCCCAGGAGGAGAATGGAGGAGAAAGGATTGTGGCATGGCCATCCCCCCTGGGGGGTGATTTCTCGCTTTCTGTCTCTCTGTCTCTCTCTGTCTTTCTGGAGAGGGCACACACCCTATAGCAAAAACCTCTCTAAAAAACCCCCAAAAAACACAGACTTCTGAGTAGCTAGACTCGTGCTCCAATGAGGAATGTTATGAGGCAACTTCAGAACATTTGTGAAAAAAGTTATGAGTTTATTTTGGTGCAAAAATATCTTGACATGTGTAACTTTTGTATAATATGCATTTCCACAAACATTTCAAAGACCTCTCCTACTTTGATAAGCAACACACACGTAAAAATATACATGCATATGAAAAAAAATATCCCTACCTTAAGATGGAAACTCTATAGGTATTTTTATGTATTTTCTTCAGTTGCTGCTCTGTGTGTTGATATTTTCCATGCATTTGGCACCAAATTTTATATTGTGCTTTCTTTTTCAGCTTTATATCATTTGCACATATTTAGATCATAAAATGGTCCTATAGACACCAACGCGACTGCTTAATCTTCCATCATGTGAACTGTAACCAATTTCCTATTGTGTACATTTTTCTTTTTTTTGAGAGATTTTCACTATAGGACGCGTGCGCTCGCCAGACAGACAGAGAGAGACATTAGAGACAGAAAGCGAGAAATCACCCCCCAGGGGGGATGGTCACACCGCAATCCCTTCTCCTCCATTCTCCTCTCGGGATCTTGGGCACGCACGCACACGCGCCCGGCGTGAGTTTTAAGCCACCGGGTCCGGGACGCGAACCACGGTCGACTACGTGGGAGTCCAGCGACATAGCCATTATGCTAACTGCTCGTTCCCTACATTTTTCTTCATTATTGTAAATAACACTTTAAAAATACTATTGTAAGGACCGGCAGGTGGCATGATGGTTAAGGGCGCTGGACACTCCCACATGGCTGACCATGGTTCGAGGACTGGACCTGGTGGCTTATTCTCTCACTTTCCCTCTGTGGTCAAATTAAACTACATAAATAAATAAAGTGAATTTAAGAAAATCTTACAAGAAGGGCTCCTTAAGAACATTTTAAAAAGAAAATTAAATTCAGGTGTGCTCCTAGGCTCTGGGATTCCAAACTTACTGTCTAGTTAGAGATGCAGTTAATCAGGGTAGGGTTAGTCTGGTTAATTTCCTTAGGACAGAATCCCAGAATACTGGTCCACAAGGCGTGATCATTTTGGAAGATTTTAAGCTCAGCCTGCCAAATTCAGATCTAGGAATTTGGAGGTAATTGACACGCTTTGGAGAATGTATCAGAGCAATTACCCACTAGCCCGTGCCTGGGGTGGACGGTTATCCTTTGAAACTGATTTTTAATTTATTTGGTTAAAAAAGAATGGCCTCTTGTGTTCTGAGTTTGTACGTCTTTGTTCAGCAGAGCAGTTGACCTTTTTTTTTCTCCTCCCAGTAGTTCCTTCAAATAGTGAATCCTCCTCTGAGCTCTATTTGTAGAATATTCCTTTTCTTCTGTTCGGATGTTTGATAGCCTTTTTTTTCCCACCGATGTTTGATATTTTCTTTTTCATCTATTGTGTGCTTACCGTTTCTAGGATGCTTGCAGGCTTTCTGTTCTGTTCTCAGTTCGTTCTCCCGTGAGCCGACTGCACTAGCTTTATATGTGTTAACATCTGTTAGGGTGAGACTCCCCTCATTTTCCTTTCTTTTTTTTTTTTTTTGTTCCCAACGGTGGGGAGAATGACAACTATTTTGGGCTGTTTATTCTTCCAGGCGAACTTAGAATATTGTTACGTCTAAGATATGTCCTGTCTGGATGACTTCACACCTATGCTTTGAAAAGGACGCTCGCAGAGCCGGCCTCCGCGAAGGGTCTGAATCGGTTTTCAATCCTGACTCGCACTAGGGCACAGTTTCCCTATAAGGCAACTTTGTCTAAACTTCGACTACCTTAACAGGGGTGTGTTCTTTTGTTTGGTGTTCAAAGTAGAGAAAGGTTGATTAAGAAACTCCTGGGAGAAGAGGCCACCGCTCACGGACAGCCCCAGCCCCTTGGAAGGCCATCTGAATGACGGCCACGAGTTCGGGTCAGAGAGGGCCAGCTTAGGCGCGCCGCTTGACCCCTGGGGCCTGCAAGGGGTTGCGGTCACCGGAAGGGGCTGGCTGAGCGCGGCGTGCTCGGGACCTCCGCGCCCTCGGAGCAGGTACGGCTGGCCCCCGGGGCTGCGGGAGCGCGGGTTCGAGGGGGCACTGGGTCGGGGCTATGGGAATTCCATTCTTCTCCAGACCCAAACGGCTCAGGCCTCCTCGGGAGCTCGGACCGCCAAGTCTGCAGTCCCCCGGGACTGCGCCTCTGGGGCTGAAGCCGCTGCGGGGGTCGCGGAGTCAGAGACGCGAAGGAGTCGTGGAAGTGGGGCTCAGGACGCTAGGGGTCCCTAACCCGAGTCTCCAAAGGGTCATGCTCAAACGGGGTCAGCCCTGATTTTGGGGTCTGGGCGTCCGCCTGTAGGGAGCCAGGGTCTTTTCCCAGGGGGTGTGCAGTCCGAGTGCCTCGGGGTTAAGGAGTGATCTCACACTGGAGCCTGGGGTCCGGGTCCGGCTGGGCGTCCGGGGTCGGGGTCCCGGCTCCTCCCGCGCGCCCCTCCCCCACGGCACGGGGCTGCAGCCTCCCGCCCCGCCCAGCGCTCGGACCGCTCGTCGGCCCCGCCCCTCAGGGACCGCCCCCGCCCG
>NW_006159454.1:499365-499725 GCF_000334495.1 Tupaia belangeri chinensis | reverse complement strand
TATGCAAACGGCCCAGTGCCCGCGGCCGCCCCTCGCTGGAGGGTTTTGCGATTTCCAGGACTGCGGCCCTGCGCCGTCTGCGGTCCCTTGGCCCCTCCCCGCAGGAAGACGGGCCACGGTAGGGGCAGGGTCGGGCGCGGAGGGGCCGCTCCCAGAGGGCCAGGCCCTGTATGCAAACGGCCCAGTGCCCGCGGCCGCCCCTCGCTGGAGGGTTTTGCGATTTCCAGGACTGCGGCCCTGCGCCGTCTGCGGTCCCTTGGCCCCTCCCCGCAGGAAGACGGGCCACGGTAGGGGCAGGGTCGGGCGCGGAGGGGCCGCTCCCAGAGGGCCAGGCCCTGCGGCTGGTGGGCTCGCTGCCCT
>NW_006159454.1:495650-499271 GCF_000334495.1 Tupaia belangeri chinensis | reverse complement strand
TCCTTGTCACTCTCTGTTTATCTTCCAAGATGGTTCATATTCACAGGGGCCTGGGTGTGTGGGGGGAGGATGTCCCTCTGGGGGACAGTGACTTACCAAGAGAAGAGAATGAGGCCAGATAATGCTCCCTGCGGCCCCACCCAGCATAGCTTGGGACTGCCTGGGGACGGGGCACCCGGTGCTGCTGACCAGATGGGCTGGAGCAGTGTCCAAGTTACGTTGGTGTTCCGTGTCTTCTCCTACCCCCTCCACCCCAGTGACTTTCCTAGTAGGAATTTGCCAGGCACATCTGGAAAGCTGTGTTCCTGGCTCCCCAACAGCAGGAGGGGTGTAACGCAGGGAGGCTACCCCTCTGACATGTGCGGTGGGGGAGGGGCAGAGCCTTGCCCATAGGAATCCCGTGGTGGTGGATTGTTGACCAACGTGGAGTTTGGCGTGCCTCTTGCTCTGGGCTGGGATGAGGGGGGGGGGCGCAGGAATCTGGCAGGTAATGAAGGGGCCTGGAGAGTTTCTAAGCTGAACTTGGGGACGTCCTCCGGGGACCCCAGATGGAGGGCTATGGAGCTGGGTCACCTGAACCCAAGACCTTTCTGGATCTAGCATTTATTACTTGCCCTCCGTGCCCATCTGGCAGCGTCTGGCCTCCCTGGACCTTGAAGCAGACATTTTCAGGAGCACAAGCCATGTGGCCGGTCTGTAGGCCTGGCTCAAGGAGCGGGTGTATGCTCAGTGGAGCAGGGTTGCTGGAGTGGTCTGAAAAAAAGCAGATGGGCTGGCCTCTAGAGACAAAGCTGTGGGGTGAGATTGCTGGTTTAGCAGGCTCTTAACACCAAGGAGGAGAGGGGAAGGCTGATCCTTGGGGGCTGAACGGAGACCTTCCGGCCAGGCTTGTTCCAAGCAGGAGGTTGCCCTGCCTGGGAGTGAGCCCCAGATCCTGTGTGTTTGACTTTATTCTGAAAATCTCCAGGTCCCACAGAAATGTGCTAGACTTGGAAGGCTAGGGGAGGTGCTCCACCTGCCTCCTTGTGTGGGGGTTCAGGCTGTCAGGTTAGTCTGCTTTGCCTCCCAGCTTCCTGCAGGCCAGTTTCAGGGTGTTGCAGAGTGCCTGTTGCCCAGCTCCTCGGGGCCGTCTGACTTGAGAGGTGGTGTGCACCCAGAATGTCTCCCTGCAGTGCTTTCCTGCCAGTTGTTGGGACTTGTAGATTAGTCACCGAGCTTTTACGAGCGATTCCTGAAAAGAAAAATCTCCCTCTGGTTGTGGCTGGCTCGGCGTAGAGGAAGAAGCAGCCCGAGGGAGCCAGGCTTTAATTAAAGCAAAACTGAAATGATTGCTGCAATTGCTGGAAGAAGCGGGGTGCAGGTGGGGCAGAGGCGATGCGTCCCGTCCTGCTCCGCAGTACCTGCTCTGGGGTCAGGTAGGCACGGTCCTGTCCTCGCTCCCCGGGCTTGGCCGGCGGCCCAGCCTTCTCCACAAGCTGCAGTCCTGGATTAATCCTCACGTAGTGTTTTCTTTCCATAGATCAGATTTCTCATTTTGTTAATAAGCACAGCCTCTGATCCACTTGAAGTCAGCTGTTGTGGACCGGGAGCAACAGGGTTTTGCATTATTGAGCTGATGGGCCTGCTGCTTCCTAGAGTCCTTATTGTCTGCCAGGGTCAGATCCGAGGGAGCGGGTGGGGAGGGGGCTGCCGGGGAGGAGCGTCTTAATCAGCAGCCAGCCCCTGGAGAAGGGCTGGCTGGGCAGTTCTGGAGAGTCCGAGGAGTGAGGGAGGAATAAAGTTCAGTTTACCCGGGGCACCTGTGGCTTTGCCCTTTTTGCCTGGCCTATGGGCTTGGAGCAGCCGACCCCACCCTGTACCTTGTCGTGCCCCTGGGTGCTACGGGCTGCTGCCCTGATCACTAGGAGCCTGGCCACTCTTCCAGGGCTGCTCCTGCCGGCCCGGGGCGGCTGTCAGCTCCGGGAAGAAAGAGCACTCAGGTTCCTCCCCTCCTGGCTCCTCGCGGACCTGGGCTTGGTCAGAAGGCCCGGTGTGATGTCGGTGCTGTCGTTTACTCGTGGTGACCTTGGACAGTGAGTGCCTTTCTGTGCCTCACTGACCCCGTTCTAAAAAGGGGCCAGAACCAGCGTTTATGGAGTGTAGCTGTCCCCTGGAGCTCAGCCGCACAAAGATCGTAAGATGGGTGATAAGAGCGGGCACGGGCGGCCGTGTGGGAGGCACCGGGAGGGGCCCTGGGCACCGAGCTGGGCTGAGGTTGGCTGCAGGTGAGGGCAGTGGCTGTGCCCCGTGTTAGAAAGGCAGTGGCAGGCACGGAGCAGTGAGGAGGTGGCCCCCCAGAGGCCGCGCGCCATGGGAGCCCAGCTCCAGGGCATTCGGTGCCGGCCAGGCTCCTGGGAGGCGCTCTCCCTTTCTGGCAGTCTTCACCCAGCCGCGTCTTCTGAGCACAAGCTCAGTGCCGGGCCCCGTGGCTAGACTCAGCTGTGCTGGCCTCTGCGCTCCGGCCCTCACAGGCTTGCTGACCACTGGTTGGCCCTCAAGGGGTGAGAGAGGCACCCGGTTTTCCTGGGATATTTCTGCACGTGGCATCGGCTCCTTTTAAAGAGCGTAAACAAGACTAGTTAATGCCTTTGACACCAGAGCCTGCGAGAGCCTGAATAGGCAGAGAGATTGGGGTCCCAGCAGAGAGGGTGGACAGAGAGCCTTTCTCCCCAGGGCAGGCCCTGGCTCCTGGCTAGGGGCTTCTGAACAAGCCTGTCCCCTTTGACTCCACCTGGCACCACCTGGGTTTGCTTCCTGCTGGGAGGGGCCTTGCCTTAAGGGTTAGGGACCTGGGCAGGGGGAGGGTACTGAGGAGGGCTTGGCCCCAGGCCTGCACGCGTGCCTTGAGCCCAGTTCTGGCCAGGAGTGGCAAAGCAAGAACAGGGTGGGGAAGGGGCTGCGTGGGGCCCCCAGTGATTGATAAGGGAGGGGGAGGCCAGTCGCTGGTTCCAAGAGGCAAGGGCTGGGACTGCCTGGGAGGGGTGTGGCCCCACCAAGTCGGGAGAGTGACCCTGAGAGACAGCCTGTGACTTCAGGCTTGAGGGAGCCCCTCCTGACTACGGGATTCTGCGGTTTTCATGGGAGTGTGAGTGGGAGGCCTGGGGGAGTGTGGCCTTGGGGTTAGAGCATGGGGCTGGGGGTCTTCTAAAGAGAGAGAGGGGCACAGGTGAGCAAGCTGCTTCTAGGCCAGAGGGCCTTGCTGCAGTGGGTTTGGGAGGTGTGTGCTTCCAGGCAGGGGCAGCTTGTGTGCGGGTAGAAGGGGATGGGAGGAGATGGAAGGGCAGCTGGCTCTGGCCTGGGCGTGGCCGCTGTGCAGGCTTGCCCCATGCTGTTCCGGGCGCCTGCAGCAGCCTCAGGCTTCATTCCCGAAGCACCTCTATGAGTGGGTGAGTTCTTTCTGGCAGGAGGGAATTGGCCAAGCCACACCGGCCTCTTTATCAGTCTGGTTGCAGCCCTTTAAGGGGCCGATGTGTCCTGTGGCCTTTTGCAGCTCGCTCACTCCTGCCTTGGTAAGTGCTTGTTGAGTTCTTTTTTTTTTTTTTTTTTTTTTTTAAACAGGGGGTCCTTTGTGTGTGGGGGGGG
>NW_006159454.1:486186-494710 GCF_000334495.1 Tupaia belangeri chinensis | reverse complement strand
TTTTTTTTTTTTTTTTTTTCTTAAGACAGGGTCTCCTGTGTAGCTGGGGCTGTGCCGCTAGGCCCAGCTTTGAGGGTGGACCGAGAACCAAACCCTGGCTTCCCGTGTGGCCCAGCCTCCGAGTAGTGGGGTCAGTTAGTGCATGCTACGCGCCGGGCCTCCAGGGTGATCTCTTACCCACAAATGGAATAAGGGTGAGAGAGTGAGGCCTGGGCCTTGGTGGCCTGTCCCTGTGTGGTCACCGTGCGACTTTTCTGGGCAGTGAACTGACCCCTGCTGTTGCCACGCTGCCTGGCAGAGCTGCCTGCTGGCACACCTGGGAGCCCGGCCTCTCTGAGGTGGGCCCGGCACGTGTGTCCTAAAGCTCATAGAGGGAAGCTGGTGTGCAGCCCTGTGTGAGAACCGCCGCTCCATTGGGCGGAGCATCTTTGCTGATGTAGCGCCAGGCGATCCTTGCTGTTGTTACCTGGGTGGTCGTGAACTGAGGTCCCAGTGGGATGGACCGAGACTAAGCCAGCTGCTTCTGTTACTTCCCAGGGGAGCACCAGGCTCCTGGGTGCACATGCACAAAGGGGCTGCCTGTCCTGGTGGAGCTGCCTGCTACCCTTAGTCCCAGGACTATCAGTCCTGCCCGCCCTGTGGCCTGGGCTTCCTGAGGCTCCCTGGTCTGGTTTCTTGGCTGCGTTCTTGGGCAACATGTTCTTGACGTGCAACATGTCAGGGCCTGGCATTAGTGAAGGTTGGGTTCCTTGTGGCTCCCTGACAAGGCCACTGTGTCCACAGTTGAGGTGTGGCTAGACAGTGCAGGGCCCCCAGGATTCCTGCCTCTTGGTTTTCCTCTCCGACCTCAGCGTCTTTGGGGATCAGTCCCCGAGATTGGGTTCCCAGGCTGTTATCTGGGTGAGGTGTGTGAGGCCTCTCCAGTAAGGGACAGCAGAGGGAGAACGGGTGGGGGACAGGGCACAGGAGGCAGAGCTTCAGGTCAGGTCTGGCCTGGCCTGGCTTGGTCCCGTCTGCTGGGACAGAACAGTGCGGGCTGTCCTGAGCTTCAGATCCTGTCCATGGGGGGACAGGACATGAGAGCCCCTGCCGTGGCTGCCTGGGGCAACAGGCAGCTTCACTGGGTGACAGAGTGGTGTGGCCTGCGTCCTGGGGAGGCCTTTACTGATGATAGCAAGCAGGCGCGGGTGGGGTAGGGGAGAGGAGACACCTCCTGCAGCGTCCGGCCACACCATAGTCCCTTTCCTCCAGGCCGGCGGACCATGAGCGTGTGCGCACGTGCCTGCAGTGCCTGGCTGACCAGGTCAGGGGTACAAACCCAGTCGCTATGTCAGATCCAGTTTGTCGCGAGCAGCACCTCTCCCTGGACCGTGGAGCTGGCCAAGGCCCGGCGTCCAGCAGAGAGGATAGTGAAGGGACGGACAGGCAGTCTTGGGGACAGGTGGTCCTGGGGGTGGACTCCTGCTCCAGGTGTTTAGTTTCTTCATCTCAGCTGTCTGCAGGACTCGCGGTCTTCTCTCGTGGAAGGCAGCCGATGGTTTCGGTCCGCGAAGTGGTGTGGGGCCCTTGCTTGGAAACTGGCAGCATGGCTTCTGCAGCACTCCTGGAGAAAGTCGGGAAGGCAGCGGCAGAGGGCCAGGCACTCCCTTCGGGCTCCCGTCCTATGTCGGCCTTGACTTCGGCATTTTACACCCAGACGTGGCCCTCAGAAAACACCTGTGTGGTCCTGACCGTTTAGTCAGTGTCCCTGTGCAGGTGACTCAGAGCAGGTAACTCACTAGACTAGAGTTGCACAGCTCGGAAGCGGAGAGGGGCCCTCTGTGCCGTGTGATGTGTGCAGAAACCGTGCCCGATCGGGAGGGCTCCCTGCTCTGAGCCCTGCTTGGACTGGGGGACAGCCGAGGTTTACATTTGGAGGTGGTGGGATGACTGCTCTGGACAAAGCCGGAGAGTCCGGTTCCTGAGCTGTCGAGCAGGTGGTTCTGCCACGACTTGTACCCCAGGGCCAGGGTGGGCAGGGTCCTCTGGGCCATCCTTGTCCTTCCAGCCGCAGCTCCTCCCCTTCCTGCGTTGGAATCTCTGGCCCCTGGGAATGCGCCTGTGTGGACTCCAGGACGCAGGCCCACGACGCCAGGACGCAGGCCCAGAACAGGCGGGTGGGCTCTCCAGGCCGCAGAGGCTCTCTCTTGGTAGGGGGCCCTCTGGGGGGGGGGTCTGAGTGATCTGGTGAAAACCAAAGAGCAGAGGGACTGAGCCCCATGCCAGGAGGTGGCCACGCATTGCCCTTTGGCTGTGGTAGGTGAGCCTGAGTCCCAGCGGGCGAGGTGAGGGCTCTGGGCAGCCCCAGGCAGGCTTAGGGAGAGGATTGTTTCCAAAGTCCCACATTCCATGCGTGTGTTGCGACTGATAAGGGCAGCAGGGCTGGCCTGGCCGCTTTGGGCAAAAGGGGACTTTGACTTCATGCCCCCAGCAGGCAGCCTGTGCGTCCTGCTTCCTGGTATACCCCTCCCCCACGACCACCCCGGCCTCCAGAGGCCTAGCGCTCCGCAGCCTGCGGAGGTAGGCCAGTGCGGCTGCACACCACCAGCTCTCTCAGGTAGCTGTCTCCTGAGGTCTCTTCGTTCTCTGAACTTGAATTTTTTTTTTTTTTTTAGGTTTTTGTCATAGGGCATGCGCATTTGCCAGAGAGAGACACAGGGGCAGAGAGAGGGAAAGTGAGAAATCACCTTCGGGGTGGGGGGTATGGCCACTCTGCAATCCCTTCTCCATTCTCTTGGGCTTTGGGGGACACATGCGCCCAGTGTAAGTTACAAGCCACCGGGTCCAGGACTCGAACCACTGTCAGCCATGTGGGAGTCCCAAGATTTCAGCGTTTGGTGTCATGGAACAAGGACTCCAGCATCGAATCCTTTTTCTCCCACGTCAGTCCTTCACCTCCGTAGGCCTCCTCTTCCTCGCTTATAGAACGGACTCTTAGGAGTATTTGAGCAGGTGGTTGTCAGCTGTTCTCGGAGGGCTGTTTGCAGAGGCCTGGGGTTCCCCAAGACCCGTTTCCTAACACTCCGAAGTCACTGGCCTCTGCCCTGTATGGACAGTTGAGCCAAGGTGCAGAGCCACGGAGGGTGGCGTGGCCTGTGGCGAGGGACGCGGCACACACTGCCCGAGTCGTGTACTCCAGTTACCCAGTCGTAGGGTATGGATGGCTGAGTATTAATCTAGACCCTCGAGTATACATCTTCTAAGCGTCCTGTGATGAACTGGGCTCCCATGGGGCAGTCAGGGGCGACGGTGTGTCTAGGAAAAAGATGCTGTTTGTACTTGAAAGAATGACTGAGACAAAAGTATTGCTATTCAGAATTGGAGGATTTCTCAGATATTTTCTGTTTTATCTGTTTACTTTTTTTTTTTTTGAGAGGATTTTGCTATACGGTGCGTGCGCTCGCCAGAAAGACAGAGACAGAGAGATAGAAAGTGAGAAATCATCCCCCGGGGGGATGGCCATGCCGCAATCCCTTCTCCATTCTCTTCTCGGGATGTTGGGCATGCACGCACACACGTGGCGTGAGTTTAAACCACCAGGTCCAGGACTTGAACCACGGTCAACTACATGGGAGTTCAGCAACATAGCCATTAGGCTAACTGCTGGTCCCTTGGTTATTATTTTTTATTTATTTATAGTTTTTGTTTTACTTTATTTGTTTGATTAATTACTTAATTTATTTTTAATTTGACCAGAGAAGGAAAGTGAATAAGCAAGCCACCAGGTCTGGGACTTGAACCACCATCAGCCTGTGGAAGTCCAGAGTCCCTAACCACTACACCACCTGCCGGCCCTGATTATTATTATTTTTAAATTTGACCAGAGAGAGAGAGAGAGACAGAAAAAGAGAAAGTGAGAAAGCAAGCCACCAGGTCCAGGACTCAACCACAGCAGGCCTATGTGTGAATCCAGCACCTTAACCGCCAGGCCACTGTGGCCCCATCTTAGCTATTTTGTTAAAAATGAAGAAGGTGAGCCTACCCCTTTAAGGAAACTGTTGCTAATGATACATTGGAGCTTTTAAGGGGGAATCAGGGGCCAGACAGTGGAAGTGGTGCAGTGTGGTACAGTGGTAAAACTCAGTGCTCCGTAAGACCGACCCGAACCTGGTTCTGGGATTGCGTCTGGAGACCTCAGTGTGCAGGGTCCACGGGCCCGTGATCTGGGGCTGCCTCTGATGAGAGTTGGGGGAGGAGGGTTCTGTTTCAGGACTGTTTTTTTTTTTTTTTCTTTTTTCTAGTTTTTGGAGAGATTTTTTTTGCTATAGGGCACATGCACTTGCCCGAAAGAGAGAGAGACAGAGCGAGAAATCAAGATTTTTTTGGGATGGCCACACCGCAGTCCCTTCTCCTCCATTCTCCTCTTGGGATCTTGGGCATGCATGCACACGCGCTCGGTGTGACTTTAAGCCACTGGGTCTGGGACTCGAACCGCAGTTGACTACATGGGAGTCCAGTGACATAGCCATTATGTCAACTTCTGTTCCCTCAGGACTCTGTTAAAGGTGCTTTCTCTCTTTCTCTCTGATGGAAGAGTAAATAGGTAAACTTTGAAAGGAAAATTAGGGGCCAGCAGGTGGTGTAGTGGGTTAAGGCACTGGATCCCACACAGTCAATCCTGGCTTGAAAAACAAACTGGTGGGGCCTGGCAGATGGCGTGGTGGTTAAAGGTGCTAGACTCTCCCATGACTGACCGTTGTTCGAGGCCTAGACCTGATGGCTTGCTTTCTCGCTTTCCCTCCCTCTCTCTGTCTCTCTCTGATCAAACTGGAAAATGGTAATAATAAAAGCTAAATAAAACAGTTCTAAAGAGAAAGGAAAAACCCAAACTGGGGATGTGTGCATGTGTATCCAAAGTCCTGAAGAAAGGATTGGAGTGTGGCCATCACCCCAGGGAGTGATTTCTCACTTTCCCTGTGTCTCTGCTGAGTGCACCCTTCCTATGGCAAAAATCTCTTAAAAAAAAGAAAAACCTTAGAACATTGAAGAGCCCGTACCCACCACGATGAGCCCAGCAGTTTCCCAGCACGCGGACCTCTGAGATAAGATCAGTGAAGGCATCCGCTCGTGACTTTCTGGAGTTGTGCGATGACGACACCAGGTGTGAGAACACTTCGATCAGATTAACATTCTCCAGACGAGCGTGGGACCTTGCAGAATCCCCCACGGGTGTGTAGGCCCCGGATTTAGGTGCAGTCGGATAGGGGCGTGTCACTGATATGGCTTCTGATTCTCCAGTGCCAGTTCTTAACGTGTCGTTGTATGTTTTATTATTCTTAACGTGTCATTGTATGTTTTATTATTCTTAACGTGTCGCTGTATGTTTTATTATTACTTTTTAACTTGCTAGAGGGTTCGCATGCTAGCTGACCAGAGGGTAGGGGAGTGAGGAATCAAGCCGCCAGGCCCAGGACTCAAACCACAGTCTGCCAGTGTGTGAGTCCATGCCTTCAACCACCATGCCACCTGCTGGCCCCTACAGTGGCACTTTTAAGACACCAATACTTGTTTATATCAATGAAGAATAGCCACAGTTATCTGAAAAGATATTAGAATACTCCTTTCTTGTAAGGCCAATTTTTTTTTTTTTTTTTTTGGAGAGGTTTTTGCTATAGGGCGTGTGTGCCAGAGAGACAGAGACAGAAAGAGACAGAGACAGAGAGACAGCGAGAAATCACCCCCCAAGGGAGATGGCCACACCGCAGTCCCTTCTCTCCCATTCTCCTCTCGGGATCCTGGGCATGTACGCACATGCACCCAGCATGTTTCCACCCACTGCGTCCGGGACTGCAGTTTGAGTCCTGTGGTTGGTTGTGTGGGGTCCAGTGACCTAACCCTTACGCCATCTGCTAGTCTGTTTCTTCTTCATTATTGGTTTCCCTAATATGGTCACTAGAACAGTAACGCGTACGTGGTAACATCAAGTGAGTAACAAAGACACCCGTAAGCAGATGCCCCTTGGGAGTCCTCGTTCCTAGGGTGTAAACAACACGGGGCTGGGCAGTGCGCTGCTCTGGAGAAGCCAGGTCCCACCAGTGACCACAGCTGGAATCCCTGTCTGGTCAGTCTGAAACCAGCCAGGCACACCCACGCCCGAGATTCAGCTGGTCGAGAGCTGCTGGGAGGTACTGCAGGGACCAGGCCCTGTGGGGGTGCGCTTTCTCTCTTCCTCTCACTTTCCTTCTTTTTTTGGGGGTGGGGGGAGAGGTTTTTGCTAAAGGGGGCATGCGCTCCCCAGAAAGACAGAGACAGAAAGCGAGAAATCACCCCCCCGGGGGGGGGGGACGGCCACCCGCAATCCCTTCTCCCCTCAGGATCTTGGGCACGCACACACATGCACCTGGCGTGAGTTTAAGCCACCGGGTCCAGGAGTCGAACCGTGGTCGACTACATGGGAGTCCAGCGACATAGCCATTACGCTAACTGTGGTCTCCCTCTCACTTTCACACGTGCATGCATTTGCTCTGTCATGAATAATAAAAAGAAAATAAAAAGAATGTCAGGAGCACAGTTTTGGACCTGTGCCAAGTGAGGGCCCAGGGCTGGGCACCTCGCTCTCAGTGGGCCAGCTGGTCATCTTGCCCTGACAGTTACTCACGAGTGCCCACGATCCTGGTGCCACAGCTGGGTGAGGCACAGTTCCCTGTCTGCTGGTTGGGGACGGGTAGGCAGCGAGGGAGGTGCTGGGAGACAGGGGCCCTGTGGGAAAGGTCTTCCCAGCCGGGGACTGTCAGAGGTGTGGCCCTGGAAGAGGTGAGGTGGGCTGGCGCCTTTGGGTGCGTTGTGCATGCCGGCTGAGCAAGGCCTTTATCCCAGGCATCGGAATCCATTGAAAGCCCTAAGCCGGGAGTGACTTGATGAGATGGGTCTTTGAGGAAGATAACTCAGGGTTGATTGAACTGGAATCCAGTCAGCCCTGGGGGGCAGGGACCAGGCGAGGGCGAGGCTGGAGAGGCTGCAGAGGGGACTTGCATTCTAGACTTCGTCCCTCAGTTCTTGGGAGGAGCCCCAGGGTTTCCCTCCCCAGGCCAGTACTCTGGGCTTAGGCATGCCGTCCGTGCGTCCTGGGTATGGGCCCTGGCTCCGTGGCTCTGTTTACCAGGACAGGGTGGTATTTTCTGTGTGATCGCCTGTGAGATCTGAACCCTCCGGAGTCCTCGTTCGCTCCCGTTGCCCAACCCTGTGGCCCCCGCCGTGTTTGCCAGGTCTCTGGATCAGGTGACCATGAGGTGGTGTGAAGGAGTCCAGCGAGCTGCCTCCAGCCTCTGAGCTCCTCCCTGCCCCTCCCCTTTCCTTTGGGACTCCGGCACAGCCGTGGAAATGGAGCTCTGAGGAGTCATTTACGAAAATACTGCCCAGAGGGTGTTAGTGGCACGTGTGCACACACATACACACACCTACTGACTACATAGAGGGTGAGCAGAACACCCTTGCTCGCCCGTCGCGGTGGACGCTCACTGCGCGGCTCCCTGCGTGCACATCCCGGCCCGCTAGAACCCACTGCTCCCTGGACCCAGGTAACCACTCCTGAGCTTTCCTGTCTGTCCTTCCCGCAGTCGTCCGGGTCCCTAAGCAGCGGGCAGCCTGTGGTGCCCAGGAGTGGGCCCTGCTCGCTGCAGACCATGTTGGTGTGCTCGCAGTTGCAGGCCTGTGTTCCTGCCCCCCACTCCCGCGTGTTCAGGGTGGCCCTGTCCCACACAGCATCACGTATCTTGTCCACGGTGAACATTGGAGTGGCTTTCAGGGGTTTCACCAACTCTTACGTAGCCTCCTTTTCATGACTTCCCTCCTCCTCTTCAGGCACAGAAATGCTCATTTACTTATTGTCTCTAAACCCAGTTCCTTGATGTTATGCAAGTTTTCCAGCACCACTGAGACTCAATCGCTCTTTTTTTTTTGGTAGAGGTTTTTGCTATAGGGTGCGTGTGCTCACAGAAAGACAAAGAAAGATAGACAAAAAGCAAGAAATCACCCCCGGAGGGGATGGCCATGCCGCAATCCCTTCTCCTCCATTCTCCTCTCGGAATCTTGGGCACGCACGCACATGCACCTGGCGTGAGTTTAAGCCACTGTGTCTGGGACGCGAACCGGGGTTGACTACATGAGAATCCAGCAACATAGCCATCACACCAACTGCTGGTCCCTCGATTGCTTTTTAAAGTTTCTGCCAGAGGTCAAATGCATTTGCAGGAGAGAGAGAGAAGTTACTGGAGCCAAGACTCAACCACACAGTTGGGTCCATGCCTCCAGCTGGCCCTCTGAGCCTTCCTTTTAAAAGTACAGTGAAACTTTGTGAGCACGTTTTCCTCCAAGTTGGAGTGGATCCAGGGGCTGGCTTTCTGAGCTTTTGGCCTCTCCTCTGTTAGACCCTTCCAGGTTACCTGCCAGACAGGTGAGACTTCTTCTCTGTAAAGTGCTGCCCCTGGAGGCTTTTCAGGCATAGAGCCATAGAGTGGGAAGTTTTCTAAAGCAGTGCTGATTTTTT
>NW_006159454.1:481516-486171 GCF_000334495.1 Tupaia belangeri chinensis | reverse complement strand
TTTTAGCGTTCCAGTGGATGCCCACGGGGTACCTGACTTTCTCTGGTCATTTCCCATTTCGATGAAACAGTCTGATCTTCCGCCTTCAGCTATAGCTCCCAAGCGACTGGAGGCCCTGGGCTGGGGGGCTGCTGCCCACCTGGGAGCAAGGGGCCATTTCCCTTCCTTCCCCTGCAGCTTCTCTGACGGGTCCCTCAGGGCCTCGCCTGGTTTCTCTTGGCTTCCTCCCTTTGATCCGCCCAGCCGGCTGCCACTGGGCTGCCCTGAGTTCCTGCTGGGCGCTGCTGTGAAGTTTCTGTTGGCTCTTGTCTTTCAGGATTTGAAAACCCCCACCCCTTCTCTGGATGTGTCAGTCATACCTTAGGAAGATTTAAAATACTATCTTTTTTTTTTTTTTTAAATCTTTATATCGCAGATATGAGTCTGCTCCAAAGAAGAGATTGTAGAGTAATCTTGGTTTCCTGTGGGTTCCCCAGCTGTTCTGGGCCAGTTCCCCATTCTAGGGACAGGCACTCCGCGCTGGACTTGGCCACTTAGCCAGCTGACCCGCCAGCTTCACGCTTCCTCTGTCCTGGTGGTTAGTGTAGTAGTTGGGGGTTCTGGGGCGCTCCCTGCCTGGACTGGGTCTGCTTGCTACCCAGGGCCCAGTTGGAGCAACGCTTCCCCTCCCGAAGGTGTCTGTGTGCTCTTGGGGTGGACGAAGTCGTGGAGGAAGCATACACAGCTGCAGGTGTTGGGCACCAGCGAGCTCTTTGCCCTCAGCACCCACATGTCTCGGGGGCTGGGCGCTTGCCAAGGCTGCGTGAACTTGAGCCTGTGTGCTGGGGAGTGCAGCCATGCGACCCTCCCGCGGGTGTTCGTAGGTGCAGAGGCCCTGCAGGGGCTTCTGCTTGCCCCCTGCCTGGCCAGCCTCTGTCTTGACCTGATAAGGTTCTTTCTGGAACAGTCCTGGACTTAACTTTAAAATCTCTCCTATCTCTTGTTCATCCCTGAAAAATATTCCTTTCATCTTTGCTTGGCTCATTAAAATCCTGTGATCACTCTTTGGCCTTGAATTTTGGTGTTTTTGTTTTTTTCTGAGCCCCCCTCATCATGTCCCCTTAGTCCCGTCCCAGCACTGGGGCCTGGTCACACTGTCCCGGGGCCTCTGCTCCTTAATGCCAGCCCACCTCAGTGTTTGCCAAGTAAGGATGAGAGCGTGGGTGGCCGCCCTTTCTTGGAAGGATCACTCTACCTTAAGAGGTGGTTCGTTCTTGATAGAGGATAGTAGAGTTTTCGTTTTATTTTGTTTTGAGGTTTCTAAAAAAATTATTTTAACTTTATTTTTTAATTTGACCAGAAAGGGACAGAATGAGAGAGAGTGAGAAAGCAAGCTGCCAGGTCCGGGACTGGAACTGTGGTTGATCATGTGGGAGTGCAACACCCTTAACCACCTTGCCACCTGTCGGCCCCTTATTTTGTCTTTAGCTTTGGAGTTTACCTGGCATGAAAGATTGTTCTCTGCTTGTGTTGATTTTCCTCTTTTTCTTCTTTTTTTTGGAAAGACCTTTCGTTGTTGCTGCTGTAGGGTGCGTGTCCCTGCTGGGGAGAGACAGAATGAAAATGACAACTCACCCCTCGGGAGAGGGCCACACCGCAGTGCCTTCTCCACTCTCCTCTTGGGATGTTGGGCGTGCGTGGGTCTGGGGCTGCAGCCACGCAGTCGGCCACGTGGCACCCAGTTGTGCCAGCCTCCATGTCACTGCCCTGCCCTGCCCTGCCAATTTAGAAACTCTGAAGTTTGGACAGTCTCCCCCGGAGCCCTGGGCTGGGCGGGTGCAGCTCCTGACTCAGCCATGACTTGCGCTGCCCTTTAGGGCTTGGTTACCTGGGCTACAGGGGCGTCCTGGGGCAGGGGAGACGCTCGCGACAGTCCCTTCCGGCCGGGTGGCTCGGGCTTCCCCAGGAGCCCTTTTAGCTCCTTTCTTTCTTTTTTTATTTTTAAAGAATTATTTAATTGTATTTATTCATTTTAATTTGATCAGAGAGAGAGAGGGAAAGTGAGAAAGCAAGCCACCAGGTCCAGGACTTGAGCCATAGTCGGCCATATGGGGGTGTCCAGCGCCTTAGCCACCACACTAGCTGCTGGTCCCCCCTTTAGCTCCTTTCTAAAGAATTGTCACCTATTTTCTGCTGTGCTGTTGCTCTTTGTTCTTCCTCCCTTCCCACAGAGCTGCCTCTGCCCGTCACTCACACACTCAACCCTGCTTCTCAGGGTTCCTCACCAGAACCCCCTGCCGTGACCCCTGGCCTGGCTCCGAGGTGCCGCAGTGCCAGGCCCAGCCTCGCCATCTCACATTCCGCATCCGCCATTCATTTTCTTTTTTTTTCTTTCCTCTTTCCATGAGCAGCAGAGTGGGGGTGGGCGTGAGGAAGTACATTCCTAACACGGTCTTCTTGCTGGGCCCACACCCAGCCTCCGCCGGTCCCAGAACTCGGACGCGGGTGCTGACGTGCTCAGGGAAGTCTCCAGACGGGAACCAGGACCTGCCCGTGTGATCAGCCTCCTGGAGCTCACGCGGCGGCTCAGGTGCGCCCCTCCAGGTCCACCCGTGTTGGTCACCGCCTTACGGGCTTATTCCCCTGGGGGCTTTCTCCTTCGCTTCACCGCCTTACGGGCTTATTCCCCTGGGGGCTTTCTCCTTCCGCGTCACCCCTGTCGATTGAACAAGTAGTGCTTGCAGAGCATTGGCCTTTCCAGAGCAGGAAGCTTGTAACCCTGCCCAGTGCTCCTCATCTGTTTAGTGTCCCCCGCACCCCACGTTAAAATGCAGGCTGTGGGTGGTTAAGGTGGCTAGACCCCACGCGGCCGACTATGGGTCAAATCCCAGACCCAGCAGCTTGAAACACACATAGGACGTGTGTGCCAAATTCCGAGACGAGGGAGAGGTGAACAAGGATCGTGGTGCAACCATTCCCCATAGCAGGTGCTTTCTCCCTCCTCCCTCCCCCTCCATTTGAGCACAGGCACCTCCTGGCAGGTGCGAAAACAAGATATGGGCTCTGGTGGTTAGGGTGGAATGGTGCCAGAACTTTTTTTTTTTAATTGCCAGAGAGCACAGGTACTTGCCAGAGAGACAGATGGGGAGAGAAAGAAAGCATCCCCCTACAGGGCGTGGTCTGCCTCAGTCCCTCCTCCATTTATCCATCCTCGGGATTTGGGGCATGCACACACACATGCTAGGTGTGTTTACTAAACCACTGGGGCCAGATCTAAACTGTGATGGACCTGTGGGCTCAGGCTCCTTTAGCCACTAGGCCACAGGGCCAGCCCCAGGGCCTGAGGGTCTGCATTTCTTTCTTTCTTTTGCTTTTTAAAAGATTTTTGCCATAGGGCATGTACACTAGTAGGAGAGAGATAATGAGTGAGAAATCACCCCCCAGGGGGATGCCACGACTCAGTTCCCTCTCCTTCATTCTTCTCCTGGGATTTTGGGCATGCACGGCACATGCCTGATGTGATTTTCAAGTCACCGGGTCTGGGACTTGAACCGTGGCCTGCCGGATCTATTTTTTGTGTGTTTCTTTTCTCCTAGTTGTCTCTATACTCTGCTAGGATCTCTCTCTCTCTCTCTCTCTCTCTTTCTTTCTTTTCCTTTCCTTCCTTCCTTCCTTCTTTCTTTCTTTCTTTCTTTTTAAGAATCAAAAAAAAAAAAAAAAGATATTTATTTATTTATTTAAACCAGAGAGGGACAGAGTGAGAGAGAGGCAGAAAGCAAGAGGCCAGGTCTGGGACTCGAACCACAGTCGGCCATGTGGGAATCTAGCGCCCTTAGCCTCCACGCCACCTGTTGACCCCCAGGATCTCCATTTCTAACCAGGTCCTGGGTGATGGCGCCAGTCCCTGGCATCGCTGAGCAGGCAGAGCAGAGACTGGCCGGAGAGCACAGCACTGCAGCGATGGCACGGGGGTCTGCTTTGCCTGTCGGTGGATGCGGCTGCTGAGGCCCACCTTCATGCCTGGTAGGGACACAGGCTCCCCCTCCCTGCTGCTTGCCCCTCCCACGGGCTTCTACTCTGTGACTGCCAGTGACCTTTTACCCATAGCCTAGGCCTCTTGTGGGGACCAGGGTGGTGTGGGGACCGTGTGGAGAGAGCGGGTCTTGTAACAATCATCATGATTTTTTTTTTTGCTGAGACAGAGATTTCTGTTATAGGGCATGCACGCTCGCCAGAGAAACAGAGACCAAGAGACAGAAAGCGAGAAATCACCTTGCCCCCCCCCCCTCTACCCGGGGGATGGCCACACCGCAGTCCCTTTTCCACTCTCCTCTCGGGATTTTGGACACGCACACACATGCGCCTGGCGTGAGTTTAAGTCTGGTGGGAGTGCAGTGACGTCGTCATGCCATCTGCTGGTCCCTATTTTTTTATCGTTATAATTTTCAAATTCACCAGAGAGAGAGAGAGGGAAGGCAACCGTGCCACCTGTTGGTCTCTTATTTTCTTTCCTTAAAAAACAGTTTTGGGGTCAGCAGCTATTGTGGTGGTTAAGGGGCTGGTGTCTACATGGCTGTGCTGTCTGAATTCTGGACCCAGTAGCTTAAAAATCAGGCCCGCCTGTGTGCATGCTGGAAGTCCCGCGGAGAGAATGGAGGCGAAGGGATTGTGGTGTG
>NW_006159454.1:466111-471260 GCF_000334495.1 Tupaia belangeri chinensis | reverse complement strand
AACAATCATCATGATTTTCTTTCCTTTTTCTGAGACAGAGATTTCTGTTATAGGGCATGCACGCTCGCCAGAGAAACAGAGACCAAGAGACAGAAAGCGAGAAATCACCTTGCCCCCCCCCCCTCTACCCGGGGGCTTGCCACACCGCAGTCCCTTTTCCACTCTCCTCTCGGGATTTTGGACACGCACACACATGCGCCTGGCGTGAGTTTAAGTCTGGTGGGAGTGCAGTGACGTCGTCATGCCATCTGCTGGTCCCTATTTTTTTATCGTTATAATTTTCAAATTCACCAGAGAGAGAGAGAGGGAAGGCAACCGTGCCACCTGTTGGCCTCTTATTTTCTTTCCTTAAAAAACAGTTTTGGGGTCAGCAGCTATTGTGGTGGTTAAGGGGCTGGTGTCTACATGGCTGTGCTGTCTGAATTCTGGACCCAGTAGCTTAAAAATCAGGCCCGCCTGTGTGCATGCTGGAAGTCCCGAGGAGAGAATGGAGGAGAAGGGATTGTGGTGTGGCCATCCCCCTGGGGGTGATTTTTCACTTTCTGTCTCTCTAGCCAGTGCACGTACCCTAGAGAAGAAATCTCTCTCTAAAAAAAAAAAGTTTTGTGGACCTTCCCCTCCTTTTTTTTTCCCTTTAAGTTAATTTCTTTTATGAGTAAGCTCGAGGCAGAGACAGCACCGCCTACGGGGTCTTGGTGCCGTGGCGTACCGGGGAACTCCCCGCCTGGGAACCTGAACTTTCCACGTGGGTCAGCCTTGCGGAGCGTGGCATTTCACTGCCGCACCGTCTCTTGGCCCCTGTCGGTTTTAGATTGCTATTCCACTTCTTCAAGTCGTGTTTACCTACCTCTCCCTAGGAGTGTAGTCTCAGAACCCTTGGGCAGACTATGCCAGGCCTGGGGCTCTCCCAGCTGCCAGCACTGGCAGGGGAAATCCCGCCGCAGGGCCCCAAGGTTGTCCTGGCCTCACTCCTCGCTGGCTCCAAAGCCAGGGGTGATGGGAGGAGAAGAGAACCAAAGCGCATCTTCTGGCCAAGTCTGGGGAGCAGGGCCCAGCGTGGGCACGGCACTGCCTGTCTAGCTTCCCCACACGACAGCCCTTTACGGCCCTTCCCTGCCCATAGTGTTGCCCAGGAGCTTCCTCGGCTCTCAGCGGGCAGGGCCAAGGGCCAGCAGGGCTTCACCCAGCATGGGCAGCAGGAGGACTTCAGTAGGGTCCATGGGCCTTTCGGAACAGGCCTGGGGAAGTCGTCAGAGGCAGGGGTGGGCAGCAGCCCCCTGCGGCCACAGGGGCAGAGCAGGAGCAGGCCTGTGTGCAGAGTGGAGCCCAATGTCGATCCCGTCAGCTGCAGCGGAGGGGCCAGCCCTGGCACTCGGGCAGCCTGCTGCTTTCCAGGAGGAAGGTCTGGGAGAGGAGCCAGGAGCTGCTGGCCGGCCTCAAGGTCTGGGCTGGATTACATGGCTAGGCTTGCCCAGAGCACCAGCCCCACCCGGCACCAGCCCATGCCTGGAGGGACAGGGCGGGAGGTCACAGAGGACGAGGGGTGTTCTCAGAGGAGTGGCAGGCGCATCCTGGGCCCAGGTGCTCCATGCTCGCCTCTCCCCAAGCAGGCAGTGTTTGGGGGCCCCAGTTGTCTCTTCTGCCAGAGGAGCTGGGCAGGCCCTAGGCCCTCACTGAGTTCGGAAGCATGCAGCCCAGATGTGGACCTCTCCCACGGTGCACAGGTGGGGTGGGGCAGGAGGTCCCACCGAGGCCTTTCCCTGGTCCTGCCCTGGAGCGGGGCACAGAACCCGACCTCAGTGCTGGAGTTAGGCTGTGGGTCCTCATGCTACTGCCTGCTTGGCTTTGTGACCGTGGGCAAGTCCCTTAACCCTGAGACCCTTTCTCGTCCATATCTGGAGGTGGAGACAATGCCGCTCTCACTGGCCTGTGGGGGCTCAGTGAGACCAAACCAGTCCCCTGTTCCCGGGAGGGCCACTGCCTGGCACAGGGGCCGTGGTGGGGAGCGAGGCTTCGTGGAGGACTCGAGGCTGTGGGGCGTCCTGGGTTGTGGCTGCACAGGCTGGCTGGGGCCCGGGGGCTCTTCCAGCAGTCGCTCCCGTGTCTTGGGAAGGGGAGGCACTTTTGGGCAGACACAGGGCCACCCCTTGCAGGTGCACCTGTTAGGGCCTTGGCCAGAGCTCGAGGAGCAGGGGGTTGGGGGCCCTGGGATCTGGCCAGACGCCGACCTTGACGCAGGTTTAGGGGCAGAGGCAGCATGTCTCGAGCCCTTCCTCATTCTGCCAGATGTGCCGGAACTCGTGGTGCAAGCAGCCTGGTAGCTGAGCCCTGCCCAGCCCTACTCTGCCGGCGCGGCGCGGCTCGCCCACCTGACCTGGTGCGTGGGCAGTGGTGGGCAGCCCCGTGACTCCACCGTCTCAGTGCCGCTGGAGGGCCCTGCTCCATTTCGCTGCTTTAGGCTTGGAGGTGGTTAAGCTGCAAGGAGTTGGCTCCGGCGTGGCACCTTGGGGTGGGCTGGGTGGAGCCTCTCCTCAGCACCCCCAGCGTAGCTCAGGCCTGCAGCAAGCCCCGTTCCGGGGAGGTGGGATGAGAAGGGAGGTGGGACCTTGGCTTCTGGCTGGGGGCAAGCCGGGCTGCTTGTCAGCTGCCCACGTCGCCTCTAAGGCTGGTCCCTGCCCGCAGGGGTCGAGTGTTGAGGAGCAGCAGGACAGGTGCCAGGAGTTTGTGTGAAAGCACCCGAGTCTGCCCCTCCTGTGAGCGTGGAGTGGGCGTGGGGTGTGCTGCTGTGTCCCAGAGGCAGGGCTGCCAGCCGGTCTCGGGAACCCCGGGGAGGCCATGTCCTGAGCCGTTCTCAGTGCCTGGCCTCCGGGGGGCGGAGGCTCTGTGCGTATGGGTGTGCAGGCTGAGCCGGGGCAGTGCCCAGCGGCGGAGGCTGGGGTTGGAGTCGCTCCTGACTTTCTGCCCAAGCTAGGAGCACGTGGACCTTCCGGGCCCTTCTCAGTCTCCGGCAGATGCTAGGCCAGAGCACGGCTCCTGCTCTCTGTGGAGTCTCTGTGGGGTGCCGAGACGAGGGCCCTCAGGGTAGCCTCATTCAGTCACAAGGCCCTGCGGCCACGTGGACTAACCAGGGTCTGTCTGCTGAGGCAGGTGGGCCTCACCATAGGTCGTGGGTGGGTCCCCCAGTGCGCTGCTGCTCTGGGTGCTGGGAGCCGCCCTGCCCTCTGCCGTCCTCCGTGGCCATTCGGCTGGCGTGTGTTGTCGGGGGGTGAGAACAGGGACCGGGGATGTCCTTGGCCTGGGGCTTCGACTACACGGTAGAGCAAAGGGCTGCGGGGGACGGGGACCTGCTCTGCGGCTGCCCTGCCCTCGCCAGCTGCTTTCTGTGCACCCTCAGGCTCAGCTCCAGTGGGAGAGTCAGGCCGAAGCGGCACCCCAGCACGGCCACAGGTGACACGTCCCTCCACGCCACTGGCCTTGGGCCTTGTACTCTGTGGGGAGGTGAGAGGCCGGGGCGCTGTCCAGGTAGAGGCCCAGCCACACGGGTCAGAGGGAGGGAGCACACGGGCTCAGGCTCCTGGGCTCGGGCTGGCAGGCCGTGCTGTCCCAGCCACTGCAGTGCCTGTAAACGTTAGCCAGACGGGTTGCAGGACGGAGCTGGGGTTGCTCTGGGGAAGCCTCTGCTTCACAGGAGGTGAAGTTCACACACAACGGAGGGACGTGTCGGGCATCGTAAGTACAGCCCTTAGTGAGCTTTGAAGGTGAGTCTTCCTCACCCAGGCTCCCCACAGGGCAAGGCAGCAGCTTCCTCCGGCCCCATCCCCACCGGTCTGCCCCTCACCCCTCCCAGCCCGTCCTGATCTGGTGTCTGCCCCAGGTCCGTGTGGCCTCTGAGACGTTGATGTGAACGCAGCGTGCAGTCTATCCTTGTATGGGACGCTGCTGTCATTCAGTGAGATTCACGTGTGCGTGTGTCCTGTTTTTTCTTCAGAATTTAAAAATAAGGGACCAGCAGTTAGCGTAATGGCTATGTCGCTGGAATCCCAAGTAGTCGACCACGGTTCGCGTCCTGGACCCGGTGGCTTAAACTAACGCCAGGCGCGTGTGCGTGCGTGCCCAAGATCCCGAGAGGAGAGTGGAGGAGAAGGGATTGCAGCGTGACCATCCCCCCTGGGGGGTGATTTCTCGCTTTCTATCTCT
This sequence comes from Tupaia belangeri chinensis, assembly GCF_000334495.1. Classification (NCBI taxonomy): domain Eukaryota; kingdom Metazoa; phylum Chordata; class Mammalia; order Scandentia; family Tupaiidae; genus Tupaia; species Tupaia belangeri. The sequence goes on along the minus strand of NW_006159454.1, from coordinate 467,063 downwards.
CTGTCTCTCTCTCTCTCTGTCTGGCGAGCGCACGCGCCCTATAGCAAAAACTTCTTAAAAAAAAAAAAAGAAAAAATAATATATGCTTATTTAAAATGTTGGCTGTTACAGACATGGCCTTACAGACTCCGTTTTTCTAGAATCCCATCACCAGAGAGAATGCAGGGTGTTGCTTTCCACAGGTCGGACTTGTTGGGCCAGGCCATCAGAGTGGCTGCCCGCTGTGAGCTGAGCAGGATGGCCAGGCAGGTGCTCCAGCCACCCGCCACCTTCCTCCAGCTCAGCTCTGCAGGCCTGATCTGGCCTTCCCGCGGCGTGTGAGACTGGGGTTCTCAGTACCGTTCTGCCCTCTGGGCCCTGGGCTTGTCACTGTATGGGACGTGTCTCTCTGACTCTTCTGTGACAGGGACTGGGAGCGAAGGAAAGTAGGGTAGGTTGGTGTTGATCATCCCATAAACCTGGCCCCAGTAGAGGGCTCGGCGGGTAACCTGGAGGCTGCCGTCCACCCTTGTGTTCACCAGAGAGGCAGCTGGTCCTCTTCCCAGTGGGCGATGTTCCTGCCTTTCCCTGCTGGGGTCAGCGCACAGGGACCCCCCCATCCCAAGGGAAGCCTGTGGCTGAGGGGTCCTACCAGGGAGGCAGTTTCTGTGCCACCTTCTTGCCCTGCCTCAGGCCTCGAAGGTTCTGCCTTAGGCCCTGGGTGTCTGGGCGCCAGCGGTCTGGCCTGGCAGTGGGCCTAAGCTGGGCGTGCTGTCCTTGGGGCTGATGGGCACACTGCCTGGGACAGCTGCCAGGGAGTCAGCTCCTGCCAGGGCCAGGCACCCGCTCCAAGAGCCGCGTTTCTAGTTACCTGGCACTGCCCAGGCTGTGGCTGCCAGGGGAGGTGCAGTGCCCCGTGGCCCACGGTGAGCAGTGCGGAGGGCCCTGGCTGTCATCTGGTGGGGAGGGACAG
>NW_006159454.1:461753-465753 GCF_000334495.1 Tupaia belangeri chinensis | reverse complement strand
AGCAAAGCTCTGTTAGGTCCCGCAGCAGGGTGGCCCGTGGCCGGCTCTCGTGGTGCGAGGATGCATCTTTGCTTGCAGACGAGGTGGTGACCCAGATGGGCCTAGCTGGAGCAGTGGCAGGTGGAGCAGCCTTGTGCTTGCCTTGAGCCCTCAGCAGTCAGCTCTAGCTGCCCTCCTAGTGGAAGGCGCAGGGTGCAGGGCAGGCCCTGCCCTGCTCTGCCCCGCCCCACCCTTCCCTGCACTGCCCTCTTCTGCCCTCCCCTGCCGAGCTACCTGGGGCCTCAGCCTAATCTGGGCCAGTGACAGGCCTGGCAGGCCCAGGCACTGGACACCCATGGAGGGCATTTCCACCTCAACTGCTCAGGTGTCCCCAAGTCCTGTTCTGTCACTCTCTCCTCGCAGGGTGTCCAGTAGCTGGCCTGACTCCTTCAAAGGCCAGTACGTAGGCACAGGGTCCGGCAGGGCAGTGAGCCGAGGGCCTGGGGGAAGCTGGGTGAGCAGCTGGTGGGTGGCACAGGGCTACGTGGTGGGCACCTGGTCGGCTCAGATGCCCGTTGTGACTTTCCGGTCAGTCCTCCCGGCTACTCTTGCCTGCGTTTTGGTGGCCCCTGGTCCCCTCCCCGGTCTGGGCCTGGCTCTGTCCCATTGACAGCCATCTGGGGCCTCCTGCCTACCGAGCGGGCTCTGCTGCCCTCTGGGCCCTCGGTGGGCTTCGGAGCCCAGTGTGTGTCCCTCCCCCATCCTGCGAGGGGCTGGAGACAGCTGGCAGGCTGAAGCCCAGGCCTCCCAGCCATAGGCCGGCACCCCGGGTCTGGTCACATTCCTGAGGGACCTGCTGAGCCTCCCTGGCCCTGGGGGTGGGGTGGGGGAAGGGCAGGCAGGAATGGGCTTTCGGCTGCTGCGGGACCCCTCCCCCACCCTGGCTCTGTTCCAGGGGAGCCCAGGCTGGCCCGGGCGAGGTACCCGCTCGCTCAGGATCTCCTTCCCACAGGACCCAAAGCTCGGGGAGAGCCTGCCTCATCTGGCAGCAGCTGCCCGGCGGCCGTCTTGGCGGGCTGGGCTTGCAGCTGGGGTGACTCCAGGCAGCCCAGGCTCCTGTGAGGGGCGGCCATGCGGTCGGGCTGGGCCCTCTGGGCAGGGAGGGGCTCCAGCAGACCAAGGAAGGAGGCAGGGGAGTGCGAAGCCGTTGAGACTGGTTCTTATAAATAGCCCTTGCACAAGTGGCTCCAGTGTTGACCTTTTGTTATGTAAATGTGGCCAGCCTGGGAAGGGCCTTGCCCAGGCCTCCTGCCACCATGCTGCGCCCTCCTGCCCGCCAAGAATTGTATGCCTGCCACCAGCGTCCCCAGGCCTCGGTGGCCCCTGGGAACCCTAAATCTCTGTGTGTGTGCTGGCCTGGTAGGGGGGTATAGAGCCTACCAGCTCCCTAGCCCTCGGCCTTGCCTGTCACAGCCTGACTGGGGACACCATGCAGGACTGCTCTTGGGCGTCCCAGCCAGAGACCCCCCTCCCCAGACCTTTCTGAGAGCCAGGGCTCCTAGGCCACCAGGTACCTCCCCCTGCTGTCCCTTCCCCATTGCCGGCTGACTGGGTGACCTTGTGCCTGTGCTGTCTTCTCCCCAGGTGACCAGGCATTGATGCACCCCCAGGAAGGCCACGCGCTCAAGGAGGCCACCCCCGCCGGCTGCTGCTCACATGGTTTCTGGGCCCCTGGCACTCCGGTAGGCTGAAGGGGGTCGTGGGGAGGGAGGACAGCCACCTGCTCCTCCTCCCTGGAGCTTTCTGGGAGGCTCGCCCGCGCCTGTCCTGGCCCGCGGTCCTTTGTGTGCACGTGGTGCTGGTGGCATTGAGGGAGTTGGGGCCTAGTGCCCTTGGCCTGTCCCCTCACCAGGCTCAGGGTACCCTGCGTCCCGGGAGTTGACAGGGCTGGCACTGGCACGTCCCTGGCGCCCAGCATGGAAGCCATACCTTGGGCTCTTTGTCCCTGCCTGGATGGCTGGGGGGCAGGGAGTGGGGGTGCTGGCTCCCCAAGTCTCCAACCTCCTAGCCCCTGCAGAACTCCCCCAGGCTGGCTGAGCGAGTGTGAGTGAGTGAGCGAGTGCGGCTCCTGGACAGGAGCAGGTGCTGCCCCTGCTGTGAGGCTGAGTGAGTGCCTCTGGGGCGCGTTCACAGTGAGCTCTGAAACCTTTGGGGTGAGTGCCGTCGTTAGGGTTTCCCTGTCTTTGCAGACAAGACCATGTGTGGGGCTGGGGGTGTATGTATGTGTCGTTGGAGGGGAGGGCAGGGGGTGGGTGCCCTGGGAGGCCCAGGGGTTCCTGGGTGGTGGCCAGGCCCAGAGCACCGCAGCTACTTAGAGGTTGGACCCTGCACTGCCTGGCACAGAGCTGCCTGCGGGGGCTGGGCGCCACGGCCTGGTGTCGTGGGCCTGGGCCTGGCTGCGCAGTCACCAGGCAGCCACGAGCCGTGGGGGAGGTTCGCGTCTCCTCTGGCCTCTGCCCCCATGGGAGCCTGCGGGGGCTGGGCTGAGTGCAGGTGGCCATGTGGGCACTGGCTGCCCTCTCCAGCCCTGGACTGTGCCCTCCTCTGCCGAGCTCTTCTGGGGCCCCATCTGGGAATGCTGTGACCCCGGAGTTGGGGCTGAAGGTGGCTTTGGAGCACTGTCCAGGGCACTGCTGGCTGAGTCCTTGGAGGGGCATTTCTCAGACCCTGGGTCCTGCCGGCGCCTTCTGTGGCCCCATCGGCTTGCCCTTGCTCTCCCCAGTGGGGGGTGGGGATTGCCCTGGGCCTTGCCAGAGAGGACTGCTCCATGGGAGTCACCTGGCTCTAGCGGGCTCACTGGGTCCTGTGGGGACCGGCGGTGTCTGTGTTTATTACTTAATGACCTCAGTTAGTGTCTGTACCAGCCTGTCTGGCACAGGCCAGCTGGCTGCCCTTCCCAGGCCCTTCCTAGAAAGGATGCGAGGCCCCGGTGGTGCCAGAGCTTGGCCAGGCCACCTTTCTTGCTCAGTGCCAGCCCAGGGGCGAGGCACGGATGAGGAGCAGTAGCTGCGGTGGGAGGCCACGGGCAGCAGGCAGGCTGTGTGTCTGGGAGGCAGGAAGTCTTAAAGCTTGGGCAGCCTTGGCTGGTGGAGAGACCCGCCAGTGTGGGGCAGAGGTTGCAGACCAGAGGCCGGTAGGTGTGTTTGATTTGGCCCACACAGTGTTTTTAAAAAGAACCGTCATTTAGCATGGGGGAGCAACTTCACGGGAATCTGCATGTCTGGTGTGTCTCGAAATCGGCAAGATCAGCCCTGTGTTCCTGCACACCCAGGCAGGAGCAGTCAGCACCCCCAGGAGCATCTGCTCCCAGGTTTTATAGCTACCTGCTCGTTAGTTTGGGGTCCCCTGCGTGTGCTCATGCAGAGACAGTAGCTGGGCTGTAAGTCAGATTTAAGTCCCTGTTTCTGTCCGTGGTCCCCCCATCACCCTCCTGTTTTCCCAACAATGCAGAAGGGGGCGCGGACATGTCCCTTCTGTGATCGCTTGAGTCCTCAGTGAGGCGGCTGGCGGTGGAGTGCCCTCCCAGCTCATGGAGGGGGCGTGGCCATGGGCCGGGGCCACACGGTACAGAGGCAGAGGCCCGGAGTGCCCTGCAAGCCCCTGCTCCTGGGCCCTGGCAGTGTCCCGTCAGCTAACGTGTGTGCCCGTCTTGCCCACAGGTGGTGCGCGTGGGCAGGGCGTGGGGACATGGGGCCCGACATGGAGCTGCCCAGCCACTCGAAGCAGCTCCTGCTGCAGCTGAACCAGCAGAGGACCAAGGGCTTCCTGTGTGACGTCATCATCATGGTGGAGAACTCCATCTTCCGGGCCCACAAGAACGTCCTGGCCGCCAGCAGCATCTACTTCAAGTCCCTGGTCCTGCACGACAACCTCATCAGCCTGGACACGGACATGGTCAGCTCCACGGTGTTCCAGCAGATCCTAGACTTCATCTACACGGGCAAGCTGCTGCCCAGCGACC
>NW_006159454.1:460094-460568 GCF_000334495.1 Tupaia belangeri chinensis | reverse complement strand
GGGCCGGCAAACCCTTCGGCTCTGGACGGATGGGGGCCGCCGGCATGGGAAGGCCCCCACGCAGCCAGCGGCTGACCACGGCCTCCGTCATCCAGGCTCGGTATTCTGGGCTCATGGATGGGCGCAAGGGGGCTCACGCCCCCCAGGAACTCCCCCAGCCCAAAAGCTCCGACGATGAGCTCTTCCTCGGCAGCTCTAACCAGGAGGGCGTGCACGGCCTGGGCCGGGCCGTCTGCCCCGCCGGCGGAGAGATGGGCCTGGGCGGCTGCAGCAGCAGCACCAACGGGAGCAGCGGGGGCTGCGAACAGGAGCTGGGCCTGGACCTGTCCAAGAAGAGTCCCCCCCTGCCTCCCACAACGCCCGGCCCCCACCTCACCCCTGAAGACCCAGCCCAGCTGAGCGACAGTCAGCACGGCTCGCCCCCCACCGCCTCCGCCCTACCCGCTGCCCACAGTGCCTCTTATGCCGAGCTGG
>NW_006159454.1:457957-460017 GCF_000334495.1 Tupaia belangeri chinensis | reverse complement strand
CCGCCCTCCTCCCGCAAGAAGGAGTGGGGCAAGAAGGAGCCTGCGGGCTCCCCCTTCGAGCGGAGAGAAGCAGGCCCCAAGGGCCCCTGCCCTGGGGAGGAGGGCGAGGGGCTCGGGGACAGGGTTCCCAATGGCATCTTGGCTAGTGGTGGCGGCGGCGGCCCCAGTGGGCCATATGGGGAGCCCCCATACTCCTGCAAGGAGGAGGAGGAGAACGGCAAGGAGGGGAGCGAGGACAGTGGGCAGAGCGGGAGCGAGGGGGGCAGCGGCCACGCCGGCGCCCACTACATGTACCGGCAGGAGGGCTACGAGACCGTGTCGTACGGGGACAACCTCTACGTGTGCATCCCCTGCGCCAAGGGCTTCCCCAGCTCCGAGCAGCTCAACGCGCACGTGGAGACGCACACGGAGGAGGAGCTGTTCATCAAGGAGGAGGGGGCCTACGAGACGGGCAGCGGGGGTGCCGAGGAGGCCGAGGACCTGTCGGCACCCGCCGCCTACGCCACCGAGCCCCGGCCCTTCAAGTGCTCCGTCTGCGAGAAGACCTACAAGGACCCCGCCACCCTGCGGCAGCACGAGAAGACGCACTGGCTGACGCGGCCCTTCCCCTGCAACATCTGCGGCAAGATGTTCACGCAGCGCGGCACCATGACGCGCCACATGCGCAGCCACCTGGGCCTGAAGCCCTTCGCCTGCGACGAGTGCGGCATGCGCTTCACCCGCCAGTACCGCCTCACCGAGCACATGCGCGTGCACTCGGGCGAGAAGCCCTACGAGTGCCAGCTGTGCGGGGGCAAGTTCACGCAGCAGCGCAACCTCATCAGCCACCTGCGCATGCACACCTCCCCCTCCTAGAAGCCAAAGACGCGCGCCCCGCGGCCCCCCTGGGAGCCGCGGAACCAGCCAGGAGGCCGCGGCCAGGCCGGGACCCGCGGTCCCAGCCTCCTCACACCCAGAGCTTTAATCCAGTCCGTACCAAGGGAAGCCGAGAGGAGGGAGCCAGCGGCCCCGGCTCCGTGTGCACGCGTGTCGCTGGTGGCGTCTACCTCCCCAGCTCCCCGCCAGGGCCTCCGCAGGGCCTGTGGGGGTGGGTGGGGGTCTCGCTGGGACCTGGTCCCGTTCAGTAGGCCAGGGTGGAGAAGGGGCCCTGTGCTGGTGAGAGGCGGGGCTGCCTGCCTGCCCCCGGCCGTGTGATGGCATGGCGCGACCGGGCAGGGCCGTGTCCATGCGTGCACGTGTGCTAGTGTGTGTGGGTACGGGCGATCTTGGCTCTGCGGGGAGCAGGTGCTGGGGACGGTAGATCCCCCTCTTTGAGCCAGGGCGGCACTGCTCATGGGCGCTGGGACAGTCAGGGTGACCCCACCGCCTACCTCTCTACAACTAAAGAGCCCTCCGGGCCTATGTTGCTGTTATTCCTACTGATCTTTCCCCCCCACTTTTGAATTTTTTTTTTTTTTAAACCAAAACAAACAAGAGTTTATTTTCTTCCTGGCCCCTCTGGGGCTGAGCCTGGGTCTGCGGACTGAATGTAACAGGGGCGGCCGCCCCTTCCTCCCGTGCCCCCAGCCCTGGCCCTGTGGGGCACGTTGGGGAACCCACCTCTCCAGGCCCCAGAAGCCCTTCTTGCCCAAAGGCTTCCCTGGTCCCCGAGCCCTGCCTCGGCTGCCTCAGGAGAGAGAGAGAGCTTTTCCTATAGTTTCCACGGAATATTCTTTGTTTAGAGGTACTTGTTTTTTATTACGAGAAAAACCAGTGTAACGTTTATGTGACTGAACTGGAAGGTCGGGGTTCCGGGGGGTGGGGGGAGGCTGGGCTTGAGGCCAGGGCCGTCGGTACTCTCGTTTTGCATTTTCTCTGTGTGTACATGAGTGCGTGTGTGTGTGTGTGCGCGCGCGTGCACGTGCACCGTGTGTGCGCGTGGACAGATGTTTTCGCTTTTCCTTCCTCCCTCCCTGGACAAGGTGGGGAGGCTTCTGACCTTTTGCTACCTCTTGAATCCGTGACAGCGCGTTGGTGACTGGCAGTGGAGGCTTCCCTCCCGTGAGCGCACGTGTGTCTGC
>NW_006159454.1:453449-457926 GCF_000334495.1 Tupaia belangeri chinensis | reverse complement strand
GACCCCCGGGCTGGCGTACCCCCCCGACACACAAGCCTCTGCTCTGGCCTGGGCGAGGGTGCGAGCCCCGGTGCAGGACCAGGCCAGGCACCTGAGAGGCTGGAGAGCCACAGGAGGAGCCGCCTGCCAGGGCCAGGATGAGGCGGAAGTGAGCCCCCCCCATCCTGCTCCTCGCCCCCCTCCCCGTGCCTGTAAGAGTCTGAGCCTGGGTGAGCAGCAGCCCTGGCCTGGCAGTGAGGGGTGCAGGGAGGGGCTGGCCAAAGGCCGCGTGCCCCTGGGCAGGGCCTGGCACTCTGAGCAGTTCTGCGCTCCGGCAGCCCTGGCCTCGTCCTCGTCCTCGTCCTGGTCCTGGTCCTGGCCCAGCCCTCAGCCCTGTCTCAGGCCAGACCGAGGTTCCGAGCTCCATCCCGCCCTCCGGGCAGCTGCAGGGCTGGGCCAGCAGGCTTTATCTTACTCCTCCTGCTCGTCTTTCATTCCCCCCCATTCTGGGACCCGGGTGGTGAAGGGTGTGTTTTGGGAGTGGCGGGGCTCGGTCTCACCAGGGCTCCCAGCCGAGCCTTCCACGGGGTGCCGCGGCGCCCAGCTGGTCCCCCTTCGTTTTGGGTGAGTGAGGGAGACCTGGCCCTGGGTCTCCACTTCCAGCAAGTCAGGCCGAGGACCCTGGGCTCCACCCGGCCTGGCACAGGCCCCCCCGCCCCGCCTTCCGCCCCCCCCACTCCGTCAGCACTTAAGCCACACGACACAAAGTCTGTACCGCACGGGAATTGTGCACGTGCCCGGCCGTGGCGTGGCCTCCCGGGCCGTGGCAGCGAGGTGACCGTGACCGTAGGCGATTCCTTTGCAGAACTTCAGGGACTGGGAGCAGAGGCCCCTCACTCCATGACGCCTGCGACATAGTATTGTACCCACCTGAGTATTGTATGGAGCCTTTTCTGTATTTTAATGAGAAAGCAAAACACTAGTTTCCTATTTAAGATTTTAAGGGTTTGCGGGGGGGACGGGACGAACACAACACTCTTGCTTTTTGGTTTTCCTTTTCCTTTGATTCCATGTCGAGTGCGTGCTCGGGAGCGTGTGTGCGTGTGAACACGTTAAAGGGCCTCACGAGGAAGTGAGGCCTGTGGAGGCCAAGGGCGGCTTACAGTTCTCTGCTTTAGTCACTTAATTCCTGAATGTTTCGGAGAAACAGGAAACAGAAAATAGCAGATGTCATGTAGGAAAGAGGATAAACGAAAAAGAAAGGAAAAAAAAAAAAAGGAAAAAAAAAAAAAAAAAGAAAAAAAAAAAAAAAGAAAAAAAAAAAAAAAAGCTCATACCCAAATTCACAAAACCTATTTTTTAAACCAAAGCACATTTTGAATGAGTATGGAACCTCAGTGGGCTCAGAAAAAAAGATACTAATATATTTATCTCATTGTTTACATAAACTTTTACAGTCTCAGACCTCAGCAGCTGCAAGGCCAGTCCCCGGGAACCTCACTTTCCGCTTGGAGGCCCCTAGGAGCCGGCCCTGGAGTGGCTCCCGGGCAGAGGCAGCCTGGGGCCGGGGAAGGGGCCGCGACCCCCCCCATTCACCTGAGCCCCATCCCCACTTCCTGGGCTTCTCCAATCCCAGCTGGCACCAAAGAGCTTGGGCCCGTGCTGACCAGCCCCCAAGTCCCTGGCTGGACCACGGTGGTTCTGGCCAGCTGGGACAGCGGGGGTGGCCGTCAGCTCTGGCCACAGGACCTGAGGCTGGGTTTGGGCCCCAGGGTGGTGGCGAGTCCCCCCGCTGCTGCTCTGCCCGTGACCCTGCGGGGTGGGTTGTGCGGTTCCCACTCAAGCCAAAAAGCTGGGACCCCTGCACAGCCCACCCGGCCGGTTCCCACCCTCCTCCAGGGAGCCCCCCACCCCCAAGCGCACCCCAGGCAGCGGAAGGGGCTGACTGGGCTGGTCTTACCAATACAGACGGTGCGAACACTCTGAACAGTGTTGTTTTTGTATCAATATGTTTGTGATGAATGTATTTATTTCTCAGACTTGGGGCGAGCCCGAGCAGGCCGGGCCCTGCCACTGCACGCTCCACCAGATGGGGCCACAGCAAGGGCTCCCCCGGGATTGCAAAAAATAAAAATAAAAAATAAAAAAGGAAGCAAAGAAAAGACGGACCTTTAAGCAAATAATCTCAGAGACTCGCAGCATAGCCATACCCCTCAGCACCTCAGCCTGTGAAGCGAACAATCCGGACCCATCCCGACGGCCCCCGCCTCACGCGGCCGCGGGTGCTTCCCGCCCGTCACCACTCGGGGGCGCTGGGCCGCCCGCTCCCCTACCCCGTCAGTATTCACTGGACCTCAGCCGGTGCAGGAGTGCGATCTGGCAGGGCAGCCAGCCCCACTGCCCCCAGTCGGGGTGAGGCCTGGGCAGCCGGGAGGGCAGGGAATCTGCCGTCCCCCAGGCTGGGGGACAGAGTCCAAGGCCCCAAGCCTTGGACGAGCAGGGAGGGCTGGGCGCCCCTCCGATCCCCTGTAGGGACCAAGGTCGTCTCCCAGAGGGGCAGACCTCAGGCCGGAGGCCAGGGTGCCGCCGGGAGAGGAGGGGGACTTACCAGCGCCTCTGACATTCCAAACTGGGGTGGGTGTGGGCTGTGGACATAGAGGCTGCCCAGGACCCCCTTCTGAGGATGTCCCCAGCTTCTGTCACCCCACTTTAATTTTCTACCGGGAACCCCTCCCCCTACCTCACCTCGCTATTTATTGCTGTAATTTATTGACCTCAAAAATGCTGCATAACAGACCTCACTGGGGCGGGGAGGATCCCCAGGGCTCCCCCCTCCACTCGGCGGGCCTGTGGGGCCAGGTGCTGAGGGGAACCTCTCTGTCCCCCACCCATACTTCTCCCCAGTCCCCCCAGGGGGCCCCAGGTTGGGCACTGGCCCATTTGCAAATACCTCGAGGGGGGAGGGGAGGGATGGGGTTGTAGCTGTTTTGTTGAATCGGAACTGGAAGAGGGGTCCTGTCCGACTTGAGGCCCTTCCCAGACAGGGAGAGGGACACCAGGATCGCACTCCTGCACCGGCCCTCGCCGCCGCCACTCACCACGTTGAGTTCACGTCCCTGGAGAGTGTGGATAGATTCAGGTCCGAGCTGCAGGTTCGCAGCCCTCCAGTGTCATAGAAGGCGATTCCCCCACGACCGATCTCTCCATTCAGAAGCGTGCAGTCTTAATGTACAGCGATGAGAAACTGTTATTTTATGATCTTTTCATTAAAAGCTTGATTGAAAACAGTCTTCCGTGGTGCCTCTGTTCTGCTGTGGCTGATCCCTAGCACTGCCAAGGGGCTTCCAGGTCCTAGGAGGGTGGGGCCCGGTCTTCCAGGTGGAGCTACAGCCAAGCCCTGGGGTGGTAGGTCTGGTCGGGGCCAGGTGGGCGTGGGTCTGATGGCTGGGATGAAGGGGGTGGTCTGGCCAGGGCCCAGAAACCCCACTGGGCAAGGGGACCTCTCCTGCCCACGCTGCCTTCCCTGCTGCTGGAAGGAACGTGGGGTGATGGGCATGTCTGGGGGCCACTGGGTGGCAATTCTAGAATGTGAAGACCTTGGAGGAGGAGCTGGCTTCGAGGCTGCGGGCTGGCTGCTGAGCTGACTCAGCTGCAGACAGCACAGCAGTGCCAGGGGCGCCGGGTGAGCCATGCTACCCCGGACCTCTGGGAGGACTTGGGCATCGCTCAGTCTTGGTGAGTTCTGTCCCATTTAAAAATAGTTGGAGGTTTTCCTTTTTTTTTTTTTAGAGATTTTTTGCTATAGAACGCTTGTGCTCACCAGAGAGGGAGAGACAAAGTGAAAAATCACCCCCCGGGGATAGCCACACCGCAATCCCTTCTCCTCCATTCCCCTCTTAGGATCTTGGGCACGCTTGCACGTGTGTCCAGAGACACACGGAAAGAAAGAGGGAAAGGGAGAAAGCAAGCCGCTAGGTTCAGGACTCGAACCGTGCTTGGCCATGTGGGAGTGTCCAGCGCCTTAACCATCATGCCACCTGGTGGTCCCCAGCTCCGTATGAGTTTTAGGTGGCCAAGTCCGGGACTTGAACTGCACTTGACAACGTGGGAGTCCAGCGACATAACTAATGCCACCTGCAGGCCTCTAGTTGGGGGCTTTTTAAAAAACTGTAGGGTCGGGAACTAGCAGTTGGTGTAATGGCTGTGTCGCTGGACTTGCACATAGTCGACCGTGGTTCGTGTCCCGGACTCGGTGGCTTAAAACTCATGCTGGGCACATGTGCGTGCGTGCCCAAGATCCCGAGAGGAGAATGGAGGAGAAGGGATTGCGGCGTGACCATCACCCCCCGGAAGGGGATTTCTCGCTTTCTGTCTCTCTGTCTCTCTGGCGAGCGCACATGCCCTATAACAAAAAAAACCTTTCCAAAAAAAACCCCAAAACTGTAGGGTCAGGACTGGCAGGGGGGGGGGGGGGTTTGGGGGGCGGGCGCCCCACTGG
>NW_006159454.1:450284-452536 GCF_000334495.1 Tupaia belangeri chinensis | reverse complement strand
CTTTTTGTTTTTTTTTTTTTTTTTTTTACAATATGTATAATTATATAATTTATTAAAATGAGCACAATTAATATACAGTACAAAATATTAACAGTAGTCATTTTAAAATTCAATAAGCACTTCTAATACAGAAATGTGGAGATGCCAAAACCACACTGAGCAGCTGCAGCATCGGTGACTCCAGCTCACTAGTTCGGGCTGATCACCCACCCTTCCAAGCACTTCTTCAGGCATGCAAAAAACAGGACCAACAGGTTTCATCTGTTCTTCTCCCAAAAGGGACAATCCAGCAATTCCAAATAATGTATGAAAAGGATCCACTATATCTCAGTCTGTCTGCAGTTCGCTGTTTCTTCATCCTGACGTGCTAAGATGGAACTATGCTATTTTTCTCTATCAATCCAATGCAGTCTTCTAATGATCTTTCTTTCTTTCTTTTTTTTTTAGAGGTTTTTGCCATAGGGCGCGTGCGCTTGCCAGACAGACAGAGACAGAGAGACAGAAAGCGAGAAATCACCCCCCAGGGGGATGGCCACGCCGCAATCCCTTCTCCTCCATTCTCCTCTTGGGATCTTGGGCACGCACGCACACGCGCCCGGCGTGAGTTTTAAGCCACCAGGTCCGGGACGCGAACCGCGGTCGGTCGACTACGTGGGAGTCCAGCGACATAGCCATTACGCCAACTGCTGGTCCCCCAATGATCTTTTTTTAGGGAGGCCAAAACCCACCCTGAATAGCATGCATCTGGTAACTTCGGTCGTCCCTTGAGTCCATCTGAAGGTAACTGTCGCTCACAAAGCCACCAACCAAGTAAATCAGAATTTACTTGATGCAACTGACGTGATAGCCAGGACTTTTGTGCAGCAATAAATCTGCCCAGCGTGAAGTTCAGAACCTGGTCTGCAACCAAATCCACCATCAAAGTTCATACAGGATAAAACAAATTCAATGGCCTTTTCCACACTGATTAGCATCACGTTTCCCCAATAGAGCCAAAGTTGCCACGCACAAAAAGAGAATCTTGTATCAATTTCTCCCCAAATGTCTCCAGCAAAAGAACCATCTTCTTTCTGTAGGCTTGGAACATATTCCAAAATGTTATTCATGTCAACACCATTGCTACTATCATATAGAGGAAGAATCTGGACAGCACTGGGACCAGCAGGTGGCGTGGTGGGTGTTCAAGGTGCTGGACACTCCCACATGGCTGACCATGGTTCGAATCCTGGATCTGGAAGCTTGCTTTCTCACTTTCTCATTCTGTGTGTGTCTTTCTCTGGTCAAATTAAAATGAATGAATAAATAAAGAATTAAAAAAGACTACTTCTTAAAAATAAAAAGAATCGGGACAGCATTGAGTGTGTATAAATGAGGATCGTGTCCAATACTAGTACTTACTCCACCACATTCGTGTTGGCATGACCTAATAAAAGCTAGAATTTCTTATCTATTTTTTTAAATAATTATTTTATTTAACTTTATTTATTTATTTATTCATTTATTTATTTTTAGTTCGACTAGAGAGACACAGAGAGAGCGGTAAAGTGAGAAAGCAAGCCTCCAGGTCCGAGACTTGAACCATGGTTGGCCATGTGGGAGTGTCCAGCACCTTAACCACCACGCCACCTGCTGGTCCCAGAATTTCTTCTCTATTCGTGGGATGAAGCGGTCCCACGAGACCCGTGACTGTCAGACCCCAGTAAGATGCCGCTCATTCTCAAACACTCAGACATACAGTACTCATAATCATCTTTCTTGGAACCATAGGATGCAGTCCATCGGCATGTTTCTCCAACAACAGGGTGTTGGGTGCATCTGCCTTGATAGCATCCTTCTGGGTGTGCCCATGTCTGCGCGCTGAAAAGCCGGAAGTGAGTGTGTTATTTGAAAAGAACTATGGATGGATTTCAGTTGTTTTTTTTTTTTTTTTTTGCACAAAATAATCTCGTACTTGCATTTTCCCGCCAACTTTCAGGAGCCCCCTTACGTAAGCAGATGGGTATGGCTACGTTCTATAGCAATGTCATTTAGCAAGACACGTGTGGGTATGACTTTTTTTTTTTGGAGAGGTTTTTGTAATAGGGCGCGTGCGCTCACCAGGCAGACAGAGACAGAGAGACAGAAAGCGAGAAATCACCCCCCTGGGGGATGGTCATGCTGCAATCCCTTCTCCTTCATTCTCCTCTCGGGATCTTGGGCGCACACACACACACACACACACGCGCGCGCGCGCGTGCGCGCCCAGCATGTAA
>NW_006159454.1:448525-450232 GCF_000334495.1 Tupaia belangeri chinensis | reverse complement strand
GGAGGTGGATGTTTGCACACGTGCCTGTGATCCGGGTTGGCAAAGGCTGGGCATGTCTGTCTATGGCTCTCTCTTTTTTGGTTATATCAATGTAATTCCTAAACATAAAATTAAAAACATTTAATAACTGTCCAATTCCTTTGTGCATGTGTGTGTGTGTGTGTGTGTATGTGTGTGTGTGTGTGTGTATGTGTATGTGAGATAATAATGATCTGCTGTGGGGACCAGTAATTGGCGTAATGGCTATGTCGCTAGACTCCCATGTAGCCGACCATGGTTTGAGTCCCGGGCCCAGTGGCTTAAACTCATGCCGGGCGCGTGTGCGTGCATGCCCAAGATCCCGAGAGGAGAATGGAGGAGAAGAGATTGTGACATGGCCATCACCCCTGGGGAGTGATTTCTCGCTTTCTGTTCTCTCACTCTCTCTTTCTCTCTCTCTGTCTCTGGCGAGCGCATGTGCCCTATAGAAAAAACTTTTCCTGGGAACCAGCAGTTGGCGTAATGGCTATGTTGCTGGACTCCCACGTAATCGGCCGCAGTTTGCATCCCGGACCCCGTGGCTTGAACTCACGCCGGGCGCGTGTGCGTGCGTGCCCAAGATCCCAAGAGGAGAATGGAGGAGAAGGGGTTGCGGCGTGACCATCCCCCCTGGGGGGTGATTTCTCGCTTTCTGTCTCTCTGTCTCTCTCTGTCTGGCGAGTGCATGCGCTCTATAGCGAGAATCTCTCAATAAAAATAAAAAAAAAAAAAGAGAAAAAACTTTTCAAAAAAAAATAAAAAAAGATCAGGTGTGTTGAGATGCTCAGTTCTCAGTCTGATTTGAGTCTGTCTTCCTCCAGCTTTGAACTCTGAAATGTCTTCGGTGCAGTTTTCCACACAGGCAGGCACTGTTTTGTTATTCTTTCCCTCAGGGGACGTCCTTCCTGGAGTCTGCAGGTGTCCTGCACAGTTGCAGGCTGGAGTTCTTCCTGCCTTTGTCCCGCATTGAAAGCCTGGCCTTCTGGATCCTGTGTGTTCTCTTCCTTGCACTGCATGCTTGTTTTGATAGCATATACTTCCTCTAGTATCTTCTTGAGAAAGACCATATAGGTTTTTTTTTATTATTATTATTTTTAATTTGTTATAGGATAAGTGTGCTGGCCAGAGACAGAGAGAATGTGAGAAAGCACCCCCCAGGAGATGACCATGCCACAATCCCTTCTCCTCCAGTCTCTTCTTGGGATTTTGGGCATGCACATCCTGCATGTTCTTCAAGCTGCTGGATCCAGGACTTGAACCATGCAGTCTGCCTGTGAGCTGTTTCAACCACCACACCATCTTGCTGACCCAAGATTTTCAATATTGAAAATGCTTTATACTCGGAGCTGGCAGGTGGTGTGGTGGTTAAGGGTGCTGGATTCCCATATGGTTGACTGCAGTTCGAGTCCTGAACCTGGCAACTACCTTTCTCACTTTCTTTCTCTCTCGCTCTCACTCTTGCTCTCACGCTGTCCCTCTCTGGTCAAATTAAAATAAATAAATGAAGTTAAATAAAATAATTCCTTTAAAAAAATGCTTCATACTAGGAACCAACAGTTAGCATAATGGCTCTGTCGCTGGACTCCCATGTAGTTGACTGCAGTTCGAGTCCTGGACCCAGTGGCTTAAACTCACGTCGGGTGCATGTGCGTGCATGCCCAAGATCCCGAGAGGAGAATGGAGGAGAAG
>NW_006159454.1:443195-448499 GCF_000334495.1 Tupaia belangeri chinensis | reverse complement strand
AGGGATTGCTGCTTGGCCATCTCCCCAGGTGGGCGATTTCTCGCTTTCTGTCTCTCTGTCTCTCTCTGTTTTTCTGGCGAGCACACATGCCTTATAGTAAAACAAACAAACAAACAAAAAAACCTCTCCAAAAAAAGAAAAAAAAAAAGCTTTATACTAGATAGAATTGATAGTTTGGCTGGGTATAAAATGGTAGGTGCTCTACCCTTTCTGACTGAATTAAAAAAATTGTCGGCTGGCATGTGCATTTGCGGGGGTAGGGGCAAGAGAGAGAGAAAAACCCTCAGCAGGCACAGTCACATTGCAATCCATTTTTCTCCTTTACAGGATATTTTGGGTATGCACACACTTGAGCCCAACATGTTTCTCAAGCTGCCAGGGCCAAGATTTGACCCATGATCAGCCTTGTGGTATCTGCCTTCTTTTGAGCAGTGTGTTCCCACTGCAGAGCTGGCCCTCCCTCTGAATTCTGAAGGTTTTGCTCCTTTTTCCTACTTTCCAGTGTTGAGAAGTCCAGTTCCTTTGTGTGTGCCTGATTTCCTTTCTGGAAGCTTTTAGAATCAGTCTTCTTGTTTTGTATGATTTGCCCATTCTTTTTTTTTTCTTTTTTTTTTCTTTTTTTTTAATGGTTTTTGTTAGAAGGCGTGTGCTTGCTAGAGAGACAGAAAGCGAGAAATCACCCCCCCAGGGAGGATGGCCATGCCGCAAAACCTTCTCTATTCTCCTCTTGGGATCTTGGGCACACATGCACATGCGCCTGGTGTGAATTTAAGCCACTGGGTCCAGGACTCGAACTGCGGTTGACTATATGGGAGTCCAGCGACATAGCAATTATGCTAACTGCTGGTCCCAATTTACCCATTCATTGAGCCAGGCACTTGAATGAACTGGTTTCACTGTGGAGCCTCATTCCCTCCAGAACACTGACAGTGTGTATGTGTATGTATTTTAATTCCTACAGGGTGCCTGTCCTTACCAGACGGAAACGGACAGAAAGAGAAAGTGAGAAATCGCCTCCCAGGAGGGATGGTCATGCCACAATCTCTTCCCCTTTATTCACCAGTCAGGATTTTGGCCACATGCACATGCACCTGACATGAGTTTTAAGCCGCAGGGTCTGGGACTTGAACCGTGGTCAATCATGTGGGAGTCCAGCGATGTATCCATTCCGTCACCTGCTGGTTTTGTGAATGTAATCTCTTTCTAAGGAATATTTTTTCTGTTTTTTTTTTTTTTTTATATTTTATTTATTTTTCGCATTGTCTCTAGTTCCTTTTCAGATTTTTCGTTTTCTTCTTCTTCTTCTTCTTCTCTCTCTCTCTCTCTCTTTTTTTTTTTTTATTGCTAGAGGGTGTGTTTGCTTCTTAGAAAAAGTGCAAGAGAAAGCAGAGAGAGGAGCTCACCTCGTGAGACATGGTCACACTTTGTCCTTTGGTCAGGACTTGGGGCATGCATGCACACGTAGGTAGCACGCTTTTCAAGTTGCCAGGGTCTAGGACGGAGGGTCGGCCGTGTGGGATTCAGCGCCTTCACCACCGTGTCACCCGCTGGCCCCAGTGATATTTTGTGTGTGTGTGTGTGTGGTTAAGTTTTATTTGTTCCATGAGGGAGAGAGAGAGAGACAGGGGCCCTTGACTGGGTCTTCACAGCACGATCCCCCTCCAGTCTCAGATGGCCCCGGTCACCGCGCACATGCACACACACGGGGACTCAGGAGTGGCCTGGGATGCACATCCATGTATGAGAGTGTGCTTGTGTGCCCATGGCACTCCCCCCGGCCCTGGGGAGCTGTGATTTGCATTAAACACGCCTCTTTTCTTCTTTATTATTATTTTTCTTTTAAAATTATTTTATTTAGATTTATTTATTTATTCATTTATTTAATTTGACCAGAGAGGGACAGAGCACATGTGAAAGAGAGAGAAAAGTGAGAAAGCAAGCCACCAGGTCCAGGACTCGAACCATGGTTGGCCACGTGGGAATCCAGTGTCTCTAACCACCACACTACCTGCCAGTCCAACATGCCTCTTTTCAAAAGACACTGAAGTGGGACCAGCAGTCAGTGTAATGGCTATGTCACTGGGCTCCCATGTAGTTGACTATGGTTCAAGTCCCAGACCTGGTGGCTTAAACTCACGCTGGACGTGTGTGTGTGCGTGCGGGCCCAAGATCCCGAGAGGAGAATGGAGGAGAAGGGATTGCGGCGTGACCATCCCCCCTGGGGGGCGATTTCTCGCTTTCTGTCTCTCTGTCTCTCTCTGTCTGTCTGGCGAGCGCACACACCCTATAGCAAAAACCTCTCCAAAAAAAAAAAATAAGCCATTGAAGTAATTACAGTATGGGCACGCACGCACACGTGCCCGGCGTGAGTTCTAAGCCACCGGATCCGGAACGCGAACTGTGGTCGACTACGTGGGAGTCCAGCGACATAGCCATTACGCTAACTGCTGGTTCCCTAAAGGACATTTTTTAAAAAATAATTATTTTATTTAACTTTGTTTATTTACTTATTTTAATTTGGTCAAAGAGGAACAGAAAGAGAGAGAGAGGAAGCAAATCGCTGGGTCTGGGACTTGAACCGCAGTGGACCACGTGGGAGTCCAGCACCCTTAACCACCACACCACCTGCCAGCTTCAGTAAAGGACTTCTATGTCGTCTGACGTGGCAAAGGAGGGAGGGACAAAACCGCCCCTCCTGTGTGGCCGAAACTTGGGACCAGCCGTCCTACTTGGGACCACATGCTTGGTGCGCTCCTCCTCGCCGAAGAAAAGCGTGGCGGGAGAGGCCGAGGTCGCGAAGGTGTGCACGAGGGCCGTGTCCATCCTCAGGGCGTCTCTGACACCACGGATTTCAAGGAATCTTTCCCATCGGGCCTGCTGAGCGGATGTTTGCTAGGTTGTGCAGCACATGTGCAAGGCAGCTTTTGAATGTTTATACAAAGAATTATTTTATTTGTCATTATTATTTTAATTTGAACAGAGAGAGAGAGAGGGAGAAAACAAGCCATCGGGTCCAGGACTCGAACTGTGGCCAACCATGTGGGAGTCCAGCGCCTTAACCACTACGCCACCTGCCGGCCCCTTGAATGGTCCTTTTCCCAGGTAGCCCAGTGCCAGGTAGGTGGTGCCGTTAAGCATCTCAGTGCTGCCATCATGGGCGCTGTGAGTGACCAACACTGCCACAGCGTCCACACTGATCGTCTTTCCAGGAGTAGAGTAAGGGACACGCATGGGCCGGCAGGTGGCATGGTGAGTAAGGTGCTAGACTCCCACATGGTGGTTCAAAAGGGTCAAGTCCTGGACCCGGCTTGAAATTTACACTGGGCACATGGACGTGCATGCCCTAAATCCCAAGGGGGCCATAGAGGATAAGGGATTGTGGTGTGGCCATGCCCCGGGGGGGGGGGGTGATTTCTCACTTACTCTCTCTGTCTCCCTCCAAAACAAAGAAACAAAAAAAGATGTCCAGATGCCTGAGTTAGAAGGCCGAGTGGCCTGGGCTGCCCTCTGGCCTGGGCACTGACCCCTACTGTCCGTCCACCTAGCACAGGTGACCCCCTGGCCTCGGGGAGGAAGGCAGAGCAGGGGGCTGCACAGACCAGACACTGAGTGGGGTTCCCGAGTGGCTGGGCGGGGAGCAGGGCGAGGGAAGGGCCATCGGGCTGAGGGACGGCAGGAGCCGACAGGGTCACGGACCACGGGTCTCTCTGGGAGGCCACATGGTCTGCGTGTCCTGAGAGGCCGAGGGTCCGCGGTGGGGAGACGCTCACCTCCAACTTGTCACCGAGGGACAGCGGGCACCGGGCTGCCACTGCCTTGTTCCACTGCCTCGTTTCCCGACACGCTGAGCCTCAGGCTCCCCATCTGTAAAACGTGGCCATGGGTGCAGGGACTTCCCAGCTGGGACCTTGCGGTCACTCCAAGGCCGTGGGAGAGGGGTGCAGGCTGCAGCCATCAAAGAAGTGCCCCGGAAGTCTAGAGGGCACAGCCCACAGGACACTGCCCTGTGCTCACTGCACACCTGCCCAGGTCTCCCGTGAGTCGTTCTGCGGCTCTCTAGGACCCACTGCCCCATCTCTATGCCCACGGCGGTCCTTGCACTTTGGCCATCTTGAAGAACAGCTTTCCGGAACCCTCCCTGTGCAAGCAGCTGGAGGGTCGTTTCCTGACAGTGCCGGGCCGGGCAGTGATGGGGTGCACATGCCATCCTCGTGGGAAGATCCTGGGATCCCCGACATGCCCCTGATCCCAGCTGGCAGGAGATGGGAGTGGATCAAGGCATAGGAACCCTGCTAGGGTCCTCTCTCTTTGTATTGTCCCCCTCGCTCATGAAAGAGATAAATGAATAGACTTCTGTTTTGTTTCTGCTATGGGGTGTGTGCGCTCACTAGAAAGAGAGACAGAAAGCGAGAAATCACCCCCCAGGGGGACTGGCCACGCCGCAATCCCTTCTCCTCCATTCTCCTCTCGGGATCTTGGGCACGCATGCACATGTGCCCGGAGTGAATTTAAGCCACCGGGTCCAGGACTCGAACTGCGGTCGACTACATGGGAGTCCAGCGACATAGCCATTACGCTAACTGCTGGTCCCAATGAATAGACATTTTAAAAACGGTTAACTCGGGACAAGCAGGTGGGGTGATGGTTAGGGTGCCAGATTCCCATAGGGCCAGCTGCGGTTCGAGTCCTGGACCTGGCGGCTCGCTTTCTCACTTCCGCTTGCTCGCTCTGTGCCTTTACAGTCAAATAGTAACAATTCTATAAAATCATTACTTTTTAAAAATGGCCAGCTCTAGGTCAGCTTGTGTGGTGGTTAAGGCGGCTGGATCCCACGCGGCCAGCTGCCAGGTTTGCGTCCTGGATCCGGAAGCTTGGAAAACGCCGTGCAGGGGTGCAGAAGGAGACGAGATTGGCGTGGCCATTCCTGGTAGGGGAAGGGGTGCTTTCTCGCTTTGTCTCTCTGTCTCTCTCTCTCTGGCAAACACATGCTCCCCCTAGCAACTCTCTTTTCTTCAGTTTTTGTTGTAAGGCACGTGCGTTTGCTATCTTGAATCATTTAACACATCGTGAGTTTACAAACGTTTTTTCCTTCCTGGCATAAATGACCAGAAGTGGGATAACTGGGTCAAAAGATCGGAACATAACTGGGGGAACCCGTTTTCCTCACTGGCCCGATGGTGTTCTTGGAAAATTTTTGGTAAATGATACTGAAGCGTGTCCTGCCTGACCCGCCTCCCCCGGCTTCTGAGGACACGGAGCTGCGCTCGGGCGCCCCCTGCCGCTGATTGGGACGCCCGCCGCGAA
>NW_006159454.1:442249-443099 GCF_000334495.1 Tupaia belangeri chinensis | reverse complement strand
GCTGGAGCAGCGGGTGCGCGGGCTCGAGGCCGAGAGCGAGGGGCTCATCGCGCGCCTGCAAGACTTGCGCGAGCGCGAGCGCAGGTGCGCGACCAGCGCCGTCGACCGCCCGGGCCCGCTCCTCCGCTCCAGGGCCGTTGGGATCCGGGCGATCTACTCGGGGGACCCGGGAGGAGGAGGGGGAAGGGGACCGCGGGATCCTGAGCGCCCGCCGCCCGCGCCGTAGCACCTGCCTCAGTTTCCCTCTGCAGCCTGCTGCGGAGGCGAAGCCAGGCGGCGAGGGCTCTACGAGGGGAGGTGTGCGAAGCGGCGCGGGAGCGCGCGGAGCGGGCGCGCGCACTGCTGGAGGCGGCGGAGCTGCACAAGCGGGACCTGGTAGGGGCGTGTCCGGGGCGTGTCCGGGGCGTGTCCGGGGCGGGGCCGGCGGAGCGGCCGGAACGCCTTCTCCACGCGGTCCGCAGGAACAACACAACCGCCAGCTGCAGGAGCAGTGGGAGGAGCTGTCAAGTCAGGTACGTGCCGGGACGGGCTGGCCTGTCTCTGGGGGCCTCTCGGAAGTCCCGCTCTGGTCCCCGCCCCCGTGGCCGCCCGGTGTCTGCCCCGAATGCACCCCAGCATCTAGAAGCCCCGTAAAACTCGCGCTCACAAGCCCCGCTCCCAGCTCTTCTACTACGGAGGGGAACAGCTGAGCCAGCAGCGCGCAGGGCAGGAGCTCGAGTCCCAGCTGGTGGCGCTGCAGGTGCTGTGCGCGACGGGGACACGACCACCCGGGGGTGGGCGTGGGGGACACGTGGGGGCCGAGGGCGGGCGAGGCTGAGGCGTGGGCGGGGGCGTGACCGCGGGGGCAGGG
>NW_006159454.1:437971-441191 GCF_000334495.1 Tupaia belangeri chinensis | reverse complement strand
GTGTGGTTTCTGGGGCCCCGGGACGGGCGGGCGGGGGGGCGGTGGTGTGTCCCGCGGGGCCCCTGCACCTCCGCTCAGCAGGCGCCCGGCCTTCCCTGCAGACTGAACTCCCCACCCCCACCGCGCATGGCCACCTCTGCAGCTGGGGAGACCTCAGGCTCTCGTAGTCTCCCCCACAGCCCCGATAGCAGCAGCCTTGGGAGGGGAGCCTGAGGGTCAGGTGTCTCCACCGAGGGTTGTGATTCCGTGGTCCCGCTGCGTGTGGTTATGGGATCCCTCCACCGGCTTTAATCCTCTCTGGGTGGGCTCCCCATTCCCACGAGGGTCCAGGCGTCCCTCCCTGTGGTCTGCGTGGCTTTCTGTGCTTGAGCGCCTGCCGTGGTGCACGCTCAGGAGCGCGGCTTCAGGGGAAGCGTCTTGTATTCACTGCTTACGGAAATGAACCTTGAGTTTATGCCGGGCCCAAATATCGCTCTACCTTTTTCTAGCAGCGAAAGTTTTTTCACTGCATCAACGGGTGCACCTGTGCCTGGTTTACCTCTTCCATGTGAGACAAACAGCTCACCCCCCACCAGCAGGGTCTTAGCCTGCCCGCCCCCCAGTCTTCTGCCCCCTGGTGTACCCTACTTTCGTGGGAGGTCTGGATGCGAACCAGAAACCTCACGTAGGTCAGCCTTGCAGAAGGATGTGTATTTCTGCTGTGCCACCTTCAGACCTTATACACGGGTTTGTTTGGGACAGGTTTTCGCTATAGGGCGTGTGCACTCGCCAGAGAGAGACATAGAGACAGAAAGCGAGAAATCGATGGTCACGCTGCAATCCCTTCTCCTCCATTCTCCTCTCGGGATCTTGGGCACGCACGCACAACCACGCGGCGTGAGTTTTAAGCCACCGGGTCTGGGACTCGAACTGCGGTCGACCACATGGGAGTCCAGCAACATAGCCATTACGCTAACTGCTGGTTCCCCCTTCATGTTTTTTTTTTTCTTTTAAATTATCATTATTTAAAAATTTCCTCTAGGGCACATGAGAGAAAGTGAGAAAGCAAGCCACCGCGTCCAGGATTTGAACCGTGGTCAGCCCTGTGGGAGTCCAGCACCTTAGCCACCACGCTCCTGCCAGCCCTCGTGCTATGGCCTGAGAGACGGAGACACAGCGCTGCCAGCAAGGTCCGTCACTGTGATTGCCCGCAGTTTCAGCAAGTCCGGACGGTGCTGTGGGGTCCCCCCTCCAATGCACCCCCTCTGCCTCCCAGATCGCAGGTGCACCCCCGTGCCACCGTCTGGCCATCACAATCCTGTCCTTACTGATTTGTGCATTTAGTCTTTGTTAAATGTATGGACGCTTGTGCAGTAAATTTAGTTCAAATTTAAGAATTGTACTTCGTGTCCTACCAAGGTCGTTCTCGCCTGGAAGCCACAAAGAAATATTCTTTTTCTGAAAACCTTAGGTGAATTTAGGCCATTAACTTTTAAAAGAATTTTACTACTGGGGCCGGCAGGTGGCATGGTGGTTGGGGGCGCTAGACTCCCACACAGCCGACCATGGTTCAAGTCCTGGACCTGGTAGCTAGTTCTCTCTCTCTCCCCCACCCCTGCCCTGGACCTGGTAGCTAGTTCTCTCTCTCTCTCTCCCCCCCCACCCTCAGTCAAATGAAAATAAATAGAGTAAAATGTAAAATATTAAATAGAAGTTTATTATTATTCATTTGACCAGAGAGAGAGAAAGAGAGGGAAAGTGAGAAAGCAAGCCACCAGGTCCAGGACTCGAACCATAGTCGATCCCGTAGGAGTCCAGCTCTTTAACCACCATGCCACCTGCCGGCCCCTAGCCCAGTAACATTTCAAGGGGCCGTTACACATGCGCCTTCATAGGTGCCGCTCGTTTTCGGTTTTCGTTTTGTCTGTGTGAGTGTGTTTGCCAGAGAGAGCTGGAGGCAGGGGTAGGCACTGTCGTCCCCTCCACCCTGCGAAGCACCGCGGTCATGCCGCAATCCCCTCTCCACGTCTCCATTCCTGTCTGCATCGTGGGCGCACATGTGCCCAGCGTGAGTTTCAAGCCACCGGATCCAGGAACCAAACCGTGCCTGACCTTGTCGGGGTCCAGTGCCTTAATCACCGTGCCCTCTGCTGGTCACTACCCTGTGTTTTCTTATTTTCCTTTTTTCATCCCTCAGGGGGGGATGGCCACGCCGCAATCCCTTCTTCTCCATTCTTCATGGAGATCTTGGGCACGCAAGCCCATGTGCCCAGCTCGAGTTTCAAGCCACTGGGTCCGGGATTCGAACTGTGCTTGGTCATGTGGGAGTCCAACGACAACGTAACCTCCATGCCGTCTGCTGGTTCCTACCCTGTGGTTTTAATTTGTACTTCCCTAGTAACTGATGACGTTTCATACTTTTTATTGGCTATTCCTGTGATGCTTGTTTCAGTTCTTGGCCCATTTTTCTTTCTTTTTTTTTTTTTTTTGGAGAGATTTTCACTGTAGGGCGCGTGTGCTCGCCAGACAGACAGAGAGAGACATAGAGACAGAAAGCGAGAAATCACCCCCCAGGGGGGATGGTCACGCCGCAATCCCTTCTTCTCCATTCTCCTCTCGGGATCTTGGGCACGCACGCACACGCGCCCGGCGTGAGTTTTAAGCCACCGGGTCCGGGACACGAACCGCGGTCGACTACGTGGGAGTCCAGCGACATAGCCATTACGCTAACTGCTGGTTCCCTCTTTCTTTTTTTTTAATAACTATTTTATTTAACTTTATTATTATAGTTTTCCAGTTTGATCTTTCAGAGAGAATGAGAAAGAGGGAGAAAGCAAGCCACCAGGTCCAGGACTTGAACCGTGGTCAGCCATGTGGGAGTGTCCAGCGCCCTAACAACCACGCCACCTGCTGGTCCCCTTTGCCCATTTTTCTGTTCCGTTGTCTCTTACTGTTTTCAGTACTTCGTATACTCGGGACATATACCCTCTAAAGAGGCATAGAGACTGCAGATGCCTTCCCAAGTCTCGGACAGGTTTTTAAATATTGTTGAAATTAGTATTTTACCCCTTTATGATTAATGCTTAAAAAGGTTTTTTTGTTTTTGTTTTTTTTTTTTTTTTGGAGAGTTTTTGCCATGAGGCACGTGCACTCACCAGAAAGACAGAGAGAGACAGAGAGACAGAAAGCGAGAAATCATCCCCCAGAGAGGATGGCCACACCGCAATCCCTTCTCCTCCAT
>NW_006159454.1:434587-437918 GCF_000334495.1 Tupaia belangeri chinensis | reverse complement strand
GGGTCTGGGACTTGAACTGTGGTCGACTACGTGGGAGTTCAGCAACATAGCCATTATGACATCTGCTGGTCCCAAAAAGGTCTTTTAAAGAAATGTTCATGGAGCCAGCAGGTGGCATGGTGGTTAAGGGCACTGGACTCCCACTTTGGCCAGCTGCAGTTTGAGTCCCTGGCCTGGAGGCTTGCTTTGTCTTTTCTCTTCTCTCTTCTCTCTCACTGTCTCACTCTGTCCCTCTCTGGTCAAATTAAAATAAATAAAGTTGAATAAAATAATTCTAAAAAAAAAAAAAAAGGTCTTTGTGGACCCCCAAAGTCATGAAGAGAGATTTTTGCTATAGGATGTGTGTGCTTGCCAGAGAGACTGAGAGACAGAGACAGAAAGCAAGAAATCACCCCGTAAGGGGAGATGACCACGCTGCAATCCCCCCTCCTCCATTCTCCTCTTGCGATCTTGGGCACGCACGCGCACACACACACACACACACACATACACACACACATACACGTCTGGCCTGAGTTTTAAGCGACTGGGTCCAGGACTCAAACCATAGTCGACATCATGGGGAGTCCAGAGACGTAACCATTAAGCCATCTGCTGGTCCCTATAATCCAATTTTTTTAAAAAAATTATTTAACTGTATTCATTTATTTTAATTTGATCAGAGAGAGACATGGTGAAAGAGAGAGGGAAAATGAGAAAGCTTCTTATTTTTTAATTTTATTTATCATTATAATAATCCTCCCCAACTTGACCAGAGAGAGAAAGAGACAGAGACAGAGAGAAAGTGAGAAGGCAAGCCTGTAGGTCTGGGATCCGAACCGTGGTTGGCCATGTGAGAGTCCAGCGCCTCAACCACCACGCCACCTGCTGGCCGCTAAACAGCTCAGTTTGGGCCTTTCCCTCCTACCTGCTTATGACCACGGGCCATGGTGGGTGGGGGCAGATGGCTGCTGGGGGCCAGCCTCGCACAGGTGTGGGAGCCCCACTGCTCAGTCCTCCAAAGAGACCAAGCGGGGGCTGGCACTTGGCTTGGCGGTGAAGGCGCTAGGTCTCATGCGGCCGACTGAGTGGGTTGAGTCCTGGACCCGGCAGATCGAGAAACACGCTGGTCCCGGGTGCCCGGAATCTTGAAAGGAGGGGGAGGTGGAGAAGGGGCTGCAGTGTGGCCCTGCCCTTGGGGGTGCCTTCTCACTGCCCCTCTCTGTCCCTGGCCAGTGCGCATGCCCTCCAGCAAATTCAAAACCAAACCACACCCAACAGGGAGACCAGAGCAGAAACCGGACCCACGAACAGGCAGGGTGGGCATGCTGAGAGCAGTGGGCAGGCGGCTGGGCGGCGGCCTGGGGGCAGCAGCTTGCGGCCCTCCCGTGCTGCGCGGGTCCAACCCTGGTGGGCCGGCCTGCGGGTGCGGGCTTCCGGTCGGGGTGTCTGGATCGGTCTTGGCCGAACTAGCACTTAGCACCAGATGCCAATTGTCACACCAAATTCCCAGGCCAGCAGGTGGCGTGGTGGTTGAGGTGGCTGGTTCCCACATGGCCCGCTCCACGGTTCCCTGGAGTCAATGACCTCGGGACCTGAGCCGAGGGTGCGAGGACTGAGAAGGGACTGCGGAGTGGCCACGCCTCCGGGGAGTGATTTCTCGCTCGCTATGCCCTCCCCGGTCTCTCTGGCGAGTACATGCACCCTAGAGCAAACTAAAACAAATTAGTCAAATTTTTTTTTTTTTTTTTTTTTTAAGATTTACTTAGAGCACAGCAATTGGCGTAATGGCTATGTTGTTGGACTCTCATGTAGCCCACCACAGTTCGAGTTCTGGACCCGGTGACTTTAAACTCACGCCGGGCGCTTGTGCGTGCGTGCCCAGGATCCCGAGAGGAGAATGGAGAAGGGATTGCGGGGTGACCATCCCTCCCCGGGGGATATGTGGGAGGCTGCACACCAGCGGAGGTTTCTCAGAGAGCAAACAATTGCCATGATTGGTTCCCTTCAAAAAAACCTGACCTTCAAAACTTTGCTCTGATTGGCCACTAGAATCCCTCAAATTTGCATATCTGCCACCTCATGTTTGGTCCAAAAGCAACCAATCATAACCCACCGTTTACAACCAATCACAGCCCACCATTTACAACCAATCAGGGCCCACCATTTACAACCCACCGGAGTGTATATAACCCCGATGCCTGGCCCACAGTAGCCGGACGAAGACGACCAGGATGGCGACCAGGAAGATGACTGAAGAAGCCTGAAAAGCTGAAACACTGTGCAGTCTCCGGAAGACCCTGAAGAACTGTGACACCGCGTCGTCTCTGTGATGCTCATGGTAGACGACGCGACCCTTAAGAGCTGTGACACTGCGTCGTCTCTGTGCTGTACCGTGCTGCCCACAATAAACCGACGACACTGTCATCTCCGTGCCGTAACACTACGCCGCTTGTCCCGGCTCTCACTCCTTCACTCAGGAAACCCGTTCGGCTGTCCCCCCACCCCCGGGTTGGGACACCTGGTGCCCGAACAGGCACGGGACAGGGGTGATTTCTCACTGTCTCTATGTCTCTCTCTCTCTGTCTTTCTGGCAAGCCCACGTGCCCTATAGCAAAAATCTCTCCAAAAAGAAAAAAAAAAAGGATTATTTCTTTGTTATTCTTCAATGTGAGCACAAAGAGAGGGAGGGAGAACGAGAAAGCAAGCTGCCAGGTCTGGGATTCTAACCACAGTCGGCCATGTGGGAGTCCAGTGCCCTAACTGCCGCGCCACCTGCCAGGTCCAAAATCAGTCAGATCTTTACACAGCACGTTTTTTGGGTTTTATTTTGTCCATGTTGTTTAAATCTTGAATATAATTTTTCTTTTTTAACACACAAGAAAATACTCCATGTACCCACGGAACATGACGGGCAGGCGTGTCCGGAGCGAGCGTGGCTGCCCGCCCCCGCGTCACGTACCGTTGGTGATTGTCTCGGTCCCTGGGGCGCTGCCGGAGCAGGGCCCACCTGTGCCACACCTACAGGGTCCTGCTGGGCTCTGAGGGCTACAGTCTGTGTTCCCTACAAGAACAGGATGCAGTGGCGGGGCCATGGCGGAGGGGTGGGCGGGTGGTCACTCGGCTCCATGATTGCGGGAAGGCTCCCGGGAGGGCTGCCTGGTGGAGGTGGCCCTGAGGCTCCTCAGTAGGGGATGTCGTTCTGATAGTACTGGATCATGTCGTAGGTCCGGCTCCTGGAATGCCAAGAGAACAGTGAGGCTGGGAGGAGCACTGCCCTGGGGTCCCTTACCCCGGGAGCCTCTGCACTCTGGTGTCACCGCAGGCCCCGGCTGCCTAGCTCCCGGAACGT
>NW_006159454.1:432906-434544 GCF_000334495.1 Tupaia belangeri chinensis | reverse complement strand
AGGGGGCCCAAGGGGGGCCGTTCAGCCCCACCCCTGGCCTGTCTCCCCCTGCCTGCCCGCTCAGCTCAGCCCTGCCCAAGTCACCTCAGAGACCCTCCCTGCCCCGCCCCTCTGGCTGACTCGGACACCGCATCCCCGTGTGCCGTGTCCCGTGTGCGTCTCTGGGCTCCCTCCCCAGGCCTGCGGGCACTGGCCTGTTGCTGAGGAAGCAGCTCTGGATGACCTTCATGATGAAGTTGGCGGCCTCGCGCTCCGTCATGTTGGGGCTGAACCTGTGCCTGGGACACAAGCCGGCTGTGCTGGCCCCGTGCCGCCGGGAGGGGCGGGCCCCGCGTGTTCCCTCCCAGCATCTCCCCAGGTCCGAGCACCCACGGCTGGGCGCTGCCAGCAGCCGGGGCGTCGTGCAGGCGCGGTCTGTGACGGCACTGCGCCCGGGGCCCCTACATCCTGGGGGTCCCAGGAGGTGCCAGTCAGTTACGAGCACAGCTGGCGGACACCACACCTGTCCCCACGTGGCCCCGAGCCCGCCAGGGACCTACTTCAAGAGCTTGATTGTCTGGCCTCGGAAGCAGGGCAGGCCCGTGTCCAGCATGAGCGTGACCAGGGAGACGACGGCGTCCATGTAGGGCCTGGGATGGAGCGGTGGCCTGAGTGCCTGGCCTGCCCCCGGGCCCCTCCCACCCCAGCTCGGCCTCCCCTGCCGCCCGGCCCCTCGGCCAGGCCGGGGCTGCTCCCACGGACCCGGAGCCCCCACGGGCTGAGACCCGCCCTGAGCACCCGGCCCCACCCCCACGAGGCCTCCCCCTGTGGGCGGGAGTCCAGGCGTCACCACAGCCTGCCGGGTGGCCTGGGCCTGGGCCCTCTGGAAGCCTGGACGATGTGCCCCTGGGTCCGCCTGGCCTCAGGCTTCGATGAGAGGGTGGGTGGGAGCTAGAGGGAGCATGGCTCAGGGGCCTGCAGGACAAGGCGGAGGCCGGGAGCCCTGGGAATGTGGCGAGAGCGCCCCGGGGGACCTGCGATGGCCCGGTGGGGACCCGGCGCTCACCGCACGGCCAGGTACCCGCGGACGCACATCTCCATGAACCACTTGAAGGGCGTGGCCTCCATCTTGCCGCCCATGATCATCACCATCTCGTCCGTCAGCTTGATGTCGGGCTCCCAGCCCAGGTTGCCGCCCGGGGAGCTCTCGAACATGAAGCCGAAGTCTGCGGAGCGCGGGGGCCTGTGAGCAGCGGAGCGGACGAGGTGCCTGGACACCAGCCCCACCACCCCCAGGCCAGCAGCAGGCAGAGGAGAGGAGGCGGGGGCCCGGTCTGGGTGAGGTGGCACTGAGGCCAGGTGGGTCCTGCCCCGGGGTGCCCCCAGCCAGTGCTGCCAGCTTCCAGAGGCCGGGCCAGGCCGGGCACCTCCGCAGCAGGACCTCAGGGCTGGCCCCGATCGCCCGCCCCGGCACTTCCGCAGGGGCCATGCTGGCCTGCCCACCGTGGGTGAGGACCCTGTCCCCCCAGTCCACCGCGCCCTCCCCGCCCCGGTGCCCACCGATGTGGATGATGTGGCCCTTCCTGTCCAGCATGATGTTGCCGTTGTGCCTGTCCTTGATCTGCAGCAGGAACAGCAGCAGGCTGTAGGACGCCGTGG
>NW_006159454.1:429762-432893 GCF_000334495.1 Tupaia belangeri chinensis | reverse complement strand
GCTGCACCGGGAACAGCAGCAGGCGGTAGGCCGCCATGCTCCGGATGAAGTTGTAGCGCGCCTGTGCAGAGCGAGCTCGTGACCGGGGGCCGGCGCTCCCCTGCCCGAGCCAGGCCGGGCAGCAGGCTGGGGCACAGCGGATGTGGGGGCAGCTGCTTTCCCTGGGGGCTTCCCGAGGAGGGTTCCGGGGGAGTGGGTATCTCCCTGGGGAGGGCAGGGAAGGGAGGCGGTGGGGGCCGCCTGGGCGGGCAGGGGTCGTCATCGGGCAGCACACAGCCCCGGCTGGCCGCCCTGCTGGCACCTGCTGGAAGGCCAGGGTGGACTCGTCCCCGTACTGGCGCGTGAAGTAGTCGTACATGCCGAAGTCGGTCTGGCGGCCCAGTTGGTCTCGGGACGTGCAGTCGGGGATGCACTCGATCACGCCGCACTGCGGGGAGGGGTGCGTCGGAGGCCTGTCCGGGGCCGGCGAGGACCCTTCACCCGCCCTGGTCCGGGACTTACCCCGGGGGCAGTGGCCACCACGCGGTAGGGGAAGACGAAGAGGTCCAGGCCGACCAGCTGGAAGATGTTCTTGAACAGGTCGATGATCTGCAGGGCCAGCATGTCCTGGGGCAGGGCACAGCGTGTCAGCTCAGCCGCTGCCAGTCATGGCCGGTCGGGGGTGCAGGGAGGGAGGCCTGGCAAGTTGGGGGGTCTGAGGGCCCCATCACACTGCCCCCCGAGACGGGGTGGCCCAGGAGGAGGGAAGCTCCCTCTGGGCGGACACTGGGGGCCGGGGAGGGGGAGGGCCCGAAGCCAGGGGCCGAGGGCCGTGCAGAAGCCCGAGCCACGTGGAGAAAGCGAGGACTTGCGTCTTCGGACGTGCCTGTGCCCCAGAGCCTGAGCCCGGGCCGTACCTGCCGGCAGTCGTCCCCCACTTTGAAGATGGCCGCCTGCCAGGAGATCTTCTGGCCGTCCGCTTCCTGCGAGCCGCACTCGTCCTCGGAGTCGGAGCGGCACCGCAGGCCTGGTGCGGGGAGAGGCGTGTGAACACAGGGTGTGGAAGCCCTCTCAGCGTGCGGGGTGGGCCACTCCTGCACCTGGAAGGTGCCCAGGAACCTTGGGAGTCTGCAGAGCCCTAGGGCGGCCAGCAAGAGGCCCAGCAGGGCCCGGAAACATCGGGTCAGCAGTGGAAGCGCAGGGCCGGGGCGTTTGCTAAGGACTTTCAGGCTGAGATGGAATGAAAAACAGGCTCGTTTTTGTCCAAGTAAGGGCCCAGGTGTGGCGGGGGGCAGTGAGGGCCTCGTGAGCTTGAGGAGAGGGAGGGAGTGTCTGTACACTGGGGTACCCAGGAGGGCTTGGGGACCAGACTAGCCCAGCTGTAAAAGGCACTGGCTGGGTGGGGGGGGTCCCTCTTTGCAGCTGACCACACCCCTGTGCTGGGTTGAACAATGTCCCCCCAGATTCACACCGCTGTGCTGGGTTGAACCGTGTTCCCCCTCCAAATTTACTCTCACCTGAGACCTCAGGATGTGACCTTATTAGGAAAAAGGGTTTGTGCCGTTATAACCGAGAGAGGACGACGTCATACGGGTTAGGGAGGGGCCCGAATCAATGCCTGGGATCCTTGTAAGAACAGGGGAATGGGGCCAGCAGCTGGTGTGGAGCGGCAGGTGCTGGGCCCCACATGGCTGGCTGCGCGTTTCGAGTCCTGGATCCAGTGTCTCAAAAATCACAGTAGGGGGACCAGCAGTTGGCGTAATGGCTATGTCGCTGGACTCCCATGTAGTTGACCACAGTTCGAGTCCCGGATCCGGTGGCTTAAACTCACGCCGGGCATGTGTGTGTGCGTGCCCAAGATCCCGAGAGGAGAATGGAGGAGAAGGGATTGCGGCGTGGCCATCCCCCCTGGGGGGTGATTTCTCGCTTTCTGTCTCTCTCTCTGTCTTTCTGGCGAGTGCACGCGCCCTGTAGCAAAAACTTCTCCAAAAAAATGAAAAAATCGCATGAGGGAAGGGGCCTGCAAATGGTGTGGCGGCTATGCCACTGGACTCCCACATGGCTGACCGCGGTTCAAGTTCTGGACCCAGTGGCTTGGAACTCAAGCCAGGTGCATATGTGTGCGTGCATGCCCAAGACCCCCGGAGGACAGAGGACAAGGGACTGCAGTGTGGCCGTCCCCCCAGGGGGTGATCTCTCACTTTCCCTCTCACTGTCTCTCTCTTCGGCAAGTACAGGCGCCTTAAGGCAAAAACCTCTAAAAAATGAAAGCAAAAATCATGCTGGTCATGTGTGCGTGTGCGCCCCAAATTCCGAGAGGAATGTGGAGAAGAAGGGATTGTGCTGTGGCCATTCCAGTGCCCCCCGGGAGTGGTTTCTCTTCTTCTTTCTCTGTCTCTCGCTTTCCATGTGCACAGGTGCCCTAAAACAAAACTTAAAAAGGAAGTGGGGGACTTGGACACATGGGAGAGGCGTCGGGGGGCAGAGGCCAAGGAGTGCCAAGAACTCTGCCCACCCCCAGGAGCCAGAGCCCAGGAGGGTCCTGCCCCAGGCCTTAAGGAGAGCATAGCCCTGCGACACCCCAGTGCTGGACTCTGGCCTCAGGCAAAGACAGGGAGTTTCTGCTCCTGCCCCCGAGTCTGCGGCCCTTAGGACAGAGGCCCAGGAACCTGACGCGCCGACCTGCGCAGGCCCCAGGGGTCGCAGCCTGTGAGCTCTGTGCTGTCCCCGGGGCAGGGATGGGGGGATGAGACGGCAGCTTTACGGGAGCCTGTAATAGGCCGAACGTGCAGAAGGGCGGTGAGGAGGAGCGTGTGCGCCCAGCGAACTGGAACTCTGCACTCACCTTCTCTCTCGAGCTCGCTAACTCCACACCGTTTCACCTTAAATTTGGCCAGATAGGGGGCTTTCGCAGCGCTGGAAAACAGCAGAGAGGACGCGACACATGTGACTCGGTACGTGACGGCTCTCGTGCCAGGGAGGTGGAGGGCGGGCGGCGACACTCACCTCTGCATCGGCGTCCCCGACTTGTAGTCGATGTCCAGCACGATGGCCTCGGGGTTGCTGGGCAGGTAGCAGCCTGGGGACAGAGGGGAGTCACAGGGAGCCCGCCGGTGACGGAGCCACGGCGGGGGCAAGGGCCCCAGCACCGG
>NW_006159454.1:426269-429095 GCF_000334495.1 Tupaia belangeri chinensis | reverse complement strand
GGGCTGCACGCGGGGGACCGGGGGGGGGCCCCGGGGCCCCCGCCGGTGACGGAGCCACGGCGGGGACAGGGCCCCAGCCAGCGGAGGGGCCTCTGGGCCTGGTCGGTGGCACCATCGACTTCCTGCTCCACAGCTGTGAGGGGTCAGTCGTCCCTAAGGCTGTGGCCCATGGCGACCCTCCCAGACAGCCAACGGGCAGGCGTCACCTCCCCAGAGAGGCTTCTAAAGGATTCTTAGTCTTTGCTTCGCAGACAACCCTGCTGCCAGGGTGCTGTCCCCGTCCCCCATCCTGCTGTCCCCGTCCTCCATCCTGCTGTCCCCGTCCTGCTGTCCCTGTCCTCCATCCTGCTGTCCCTGTCCCCCTTCCTGCTGGCCCGTCCTGCTGTCCCCGTTCCCCATCCTGCTGTCCCTGTCCTGCTGTCCCCGTCCCCCATACTGCTGTCCTGGTCCCCCATCCTGCTGTCCCCGTCCCCATCCTGCTGTCCCTGTCCCCCATCCTGCTGTCCCTGTCCCCCATCCTGCTGTCCCCGTCCCCCATCCTGCTGTCCCCGTCCTCCATCCTGCTGTCCCTGTCCTGCTGTCCCCATCCCCCATCCTGCTGTCCCTGTCCTGCTGTCCCTGTCTTGCTGTCCCCATCCCCATCCTGCTGTCCCTGTCCTGCTGTCCCTGTCCCCCATCACTGTCCCCGTCCCCCATCTTGCGGTCCCCATCCTGCTGTCCCTCCGCAGGCGCTCCCTGCCCAGGCCTGCTCCCGTCCCCCTGTGCACGTCCGCCCCCTCTCAGCAAGTGCTCAGGGATGTGCCTTCCTGTCCAGACACCTGAGCCCTGAGCCCTAGGAGGCAGGAGGGCTTCCCAACGGAGGAGGCGGGCTTGGAGGAAGGGCCCGAGGCAGGAGGGACAAGGTCCTGGGAGCAGAGCTTGGCCTTGTGGTGGGTGCTGGATGGCTACTCTGCCGGGGGCAGGAGTGGGCAGGGCCACCATCCCCATCCCTCATGCCCATCTCCCCTGACGCCCTCTCTGCCCTTCCCTACAGCCCTGACTGGCTCCTGAGGGCTCTCTGGCGTGGGGCTGGGGGCTCATGTGCACACGCTGTACGGTGTAGGAGCTTCCATCCGCCTCCTCCGTCCCTGGCGGAAGCGCGTCCTGACCAGGGGAAACGGAGCCCCGTGTGGACGCCAGCCTCTCTGAGAAGCTGCGCTGCTGCATAAGTCGGACAGGCAGGGCCAGGAGCACAGCCTGGAAGTCCGAGGAAATGTTTAAGAACCGAGGCTGCGGTGATGGCAACCCACGCCAGGCTGCACAGGACGGCCAGGTTTATTTATGTATTTATTTATTTTTGGGGAGAGGTTTTTGCTATAGGGTGCATGCGCTCACCAGAAAGGACAGAAAGCGAGAAATCACCCCCCAGGGGGGATGGTCACACCGCAATCCCTGCTCCTCCATTCTCATCTCGGGATCTTGGGCACGTACGCACACGCGCCCGGCGTGAGTTTAAGCCACCGAGTCTGGGACTCGAACTGCGGTCGACTACATGGGAGTCCAGTGACATAGCCATTATGCTAACTGCTGGTCCCTTTTTTAAAAAAAATTATTTATTCTTTTTTAGAGAGATTTTCTTCTATAAGGTACATGTGCTCGCCAGAGGGAGAAGGAGGGAGGGAGGGAGAGGGGGGAGAGAGAAAGATGGGGAGATAGAAAGTGAGCGGCAACCCCTTCTCCATTCTCTTCTTGGGATTTCGGGCATGCACACATATGTGCCTGGCATGTTTTAAGCCACTAGGTCCAGGACTCGAACCATAGTTTACATGAGAGTCCAGCGATGTAACCCTTCCGCCATCTGCTGGTCCCCAGCCAGGGTTCTGAAAAGATGGTTTTAGGGCTAGCCTGAGGCACGGCTGAAGCAGCTAAGTCCTACATGGCCAACGGCACGGTCAGAGCCCCGAATCCAGCAGCATGAAAAACATGGCAGGCACACACGCGTGTCCCCAAAATCCTGAGAGGAGAATGGGGGGTGGAACGACTGCGGAGTGGCCGTCCCCCTCGGGGGGCGCTTTCTCAGTTTCCTTTTCTCTCTGGGGAGTGCATGCCCCCGACAGCAAAAACTTCAATAATAAATCAAAGGACAGTCCGGGGCCAGCGGTTGAGCATGGAGGGCCGTGTGGTGACGGGACTGCACCCTCTCCTGAGCAGCACAGACCCAGTCGCACCGGGGTCTAGTTCTCCCTCAGCAACGCCCAGCAGGTGCCAAGGAGCAGCTCCTCCCGGGGGAGGCCGCGGCGCCAGGTCTGACAGGTCCCAGCAGAGCTGGGTGCCCCCTCCTGGTGGCTGGCTGTCGCTGCCTGTGCTGCTCTGTCCCTGGAGCCCAGGGACCCTCCTCTAGGTGACAGCTGCCAAGGACGGTGCTGTGGCCTCGGGACAGTGCGCAGCGAGCAAGATAAAGGGCACCCCTGGGGGCCAGCAGGTGGCGTGGTGGTTAAGGTGCTGGATCCCACACAGCCGACTCTGGGGTTCAAGTCCTGGACCAGCGGCTTGAAAGTTACGCTGGAGTCTTTGTATGTACCCAGAATCTCCAGAGAGGAGACTGGAGGAGAAGGGACGGCAGTGAGGCCACCCCCCGGGGCTGATTGCTCATTTTCCTTCTGTCTCTCTGTGGTGAGTGTACACGCTCTATGGCAAAAACCTAAAACTAAATGAATAAAGGATAAAATGTTCTTTCTTTTTTTTTTTGGAGAGGTTTTTGCTATAGGGTTGTGCGCTCGCCAGAAAGACAGAGAGAGACAGAGAGACAGAAAGTGAGAAATCACCCCCCAGGGGGATGGCCACGCC
>NW_006159454.1:421858-423743 GCF_000334495.1 Tupaia belangeri chinensis | reverse complement strand
GGTGTGAGTTTAAACCACCAGGTCTGGGACTTGAACCGTGGTCGGTTACATGGGAGTCCAGCGACGTAGCCATTATGCCAACTGCTGGTCCCAAGAATAAGAATAATAAATAACACCCCTACAAGCAGCGCCAGCCTCCCAGGGGCAGATACTGGAAAGGGGTCGGGGTAGTGACAGTTCAGGCTCCCAAGGGCTGACGGGGTGTGGGTTGGCCAAACCACTGTCTCAGGCCTGCCCTGCGCTGCCCGGAGAGGAGAGCAGCCCCCGCCGCCCTCTCGCTCCCAGGCCGCCTGCTTACCCGGCTGCACCTTCACCTCCGACAGAGCCGACAGACACGCCTTCTTCCTCTCGTCGCCTTTCGGGTAGGGCCTGAGAACCGACACAGAAGGCTGCTTTGACTCTGGCAGGAACCGGCTTCGGGGGTTGGGGCCCCCTCCTGTCCGGGTCCCTCTCCAGGCCTCTGTCCCCAGGAGACAGCTCGCGGCAGTCCCTGCCGTGTCCCTCCTCGATGGACTGTTTCCTGGCTGTCCTCGCCCGCCCGCGGGTGTGTACGTGCTGCGGTCAGAGGCAGGCCATGGATTGTTTGCTGGCTGTCCTCGCCCGCCCGCGGGTGTGTACGTGCTGCGGTCAGAGGCAGCCCAGTGGGGTCGGCAGCTCGGGGCCGCACACTGGTTGGTGTCCACTTGCTGTGCGGCCCTGGCCAGGCCCCACCGACGTCCTGCCTTCAGATGGGGTGAGGGTGAACTGAGGTCACCTGACAGTGCCCACGAGGTGCCGCCCGCCCCTTCTTCCGCTCGTGCTGGAAGCTGCATGGCCACTTGCCCCTGCACCCGGCCACGGAAGGGCCTCAGGAGGCGTGGACGGGCCTCACGGTGACCAGCTCGTAGCAGCCCGAGTACTGGGGTCAGCCCAGGAACGGGCCAGTCAGGACCACGCCCAGCACCCCTCTGACTGGGCTCGCCCATGACCCAGGACTGGGTCCCCTGCAAATGGGCAAAGCCACCGATGCCCAAGGTTGGAGTCGGGGCCACGTGAACCGTGGGTTCAGGGAAGCAATGCCAGAAGCTGCCAAGGTTGGGTTTCCTGATACCCCGGGATCCTTCGGAGCTGGGGGGAGCAGAGTGGCCTCCACCAGTGGGACCGTGTACGCAAGGGGACAGGCCTCTCTGACGTGGGGAGGCTGAGCCACGCAGGGCAGCGCTTCCCCACCGCCTGCCCGGGAGCGTGGGCAGCGGGCCCAGCTCAGCACTGACGCTCCCCGACATCCCGACAGCCCCCCGAAGGCTGCTCTGCTGCCGCTGCTTACTTGATGATGGCCGACACGTTGGTGATCTTGTTGAAGAAGTCAAACTCCCGCTGGTAGAAATCCTTGGCAGGGCCCGACAGGGAGCCCGTGATCTCCTCCACTAACTGCTCCAAGAGGTCGCCGATGTCAGCTGCAGACGGACAGAGGGGCTGAGCTCTGCGGCCGCTGCAGAGCCCTCAGGAAACCCCGCAGGCATCCGCCGGACACTCGGGCCAGGACGGTCCAGCTCCCAGGCCCTGAGGTCCCGAGGTCCCCACCCATGCATCGTCTGCCCCTGCACTGTGCTGCTGCTGGCCAGGCTGGTGGGGAGGTTGCCAGGGCCTGAGCAGAGCTCAAGGCAAGGGATCGGGGCCCAGTGGTCCCTGGGCGCCTCACTGCTGCGTACGCATGGGAGGAGAGGCCAGAGTCACAGACGTCCCTGGTGAAGCGAGACAAACGACTTTTCTTTAAAAAAAAAACAAATAATTATCAGGGCTAGCAGGTGGCATGGTGGTTAAGGGTGCTGGACTCCCACATGGCCGACAACGGTTCAGGTCCTGGACCGGGTGGCTTGCTTTCTCACTTTCCCTCTCTCTCTCT
>NW_006159454.1:416826-420551 GCF_000334495.1 Tupaia belangeri chinensis | reverse complement strand
GGGGTGGGCCCGGCGGCCGCTGCAGAGCCCTCAGGAAACCCCGCAGGCATCCGCCGGACACTCGGGCCAGGACGGTCCAGCTCCCAGGCCCTGAGGTCCCGAGGTCCCCACCCATGCATCGTCTGCCCCTGCACTGTGCTGCTGCTGGCCAGGCTGGTGGGGAGGTTGCCAGGGCCTGAGCAGAGCTCAAGGCAAGGGATCGGGGCCCAGTGGTCCCTGGGCACCTCACTGCTGCGTACGCATGGGAGGAGAGGCCAGAGTCACAGACGTCCCTGGTGAAGCGAGACAAACGACTTTTCTTTAAAAAAAAAACAAATAATTATCAGGGCTAGCAGGTGGCATGGTGGTTAAGGGTGCTGGACTCCCACATGGCCGACAACGGTTCAGGTCCTGGACCGGGTGGCTTGCTTTCTCCATTCTCTCTCTCTGTCTGTCTGATCAAACTGGAAAATAATAATAATAAAGTTAAATTTAAAAAAAATGTTATGACTCAAAAATAACGTTTATCAGAAAGCATGTATGTGCCTTGTGACACAGGGAGAGACGTGGGGGGAAGCACCTCCCTGGAGGGTGTGGTCATGCCACGATCCTTTCTCCCTTGCTGCATTTTCTGGGGATAAAAAAATGTTATGACTCAAAAATAACGTTTATCAGAAAGCATGTATGTGCCTTGTGACACAGGGAGAGACGTGGGGGGAAGCACCTCCCTGGAGGGTGTGGTCATGCCACGATCCTTTCTCCCTTGCTGCATTTTCTGGGGATTTGGGGCATGAGCACACCTGTGCTCAGCAATTTTATTATTATTATTATTTTAAAGGTTTTTTGTCATAGGGCACGTGCACTTGCCAGAGAGAGACACTTTCAAAAAATGGAAGAAGAGAATCCTCTCAAACTCATTCTATGAAGCCAGTACTATCCTCACGCCAAAACTAGACAAGGTCACAATAAACAAAAACTACAGGCTGAGGTCCTCATGTGGTGTGGTGGTTAAGGCTCTGGGCTCCCATGTGGTCAACCATGGTTCGAGGCCTGGACTCAGTGGATTGAAACTCACACCGGGCGTGTGTACCCAAAGTCCCAAGAAGAGAATGGAGGAGAAGGGATTGCAGCGTGGCCATTCTCACTGGGGAGTGGGGGGATGATTTCTCATTTTCTCTCTCCTCTCACTGGGGAGTGGGGGGATGATTTCTCACTTTCTCTCTCGTCTCTCCGGTGAGCACACACGCCCTATAGCAAAATTCGCTCTCAACAAAAAAACCAAACAAAACTACAGGTCAGTTGATAAGTAGATGTGGGCTAGTTCCATGGCCTGGTGATTAAGGCAGCTGAATCCTATATTTCTGACTATGAGGGTTCCAGGCCTCGACCTGGCAGCTTGAGAAACACACCAGGCGTGCGTGCGTGTGTGTGTGTGTGCGTGCGTGTGTGTGTGTGTGTGTGTGTGCGTGTGTGTGCCCAAAGTCCTGAAAGGAGGGACAGCTAGAGGAGAAGGGACTGTGCTGTAACAATACCCCATAGGTAGTGTCTCTGCCTTCTCTGTTTCTCTGTCTCTTCCTGGCAAGTACAGGTACCCTCAAACAAAACAAAAAAAAAAGAAAAAAAAGAAACAAAAAAGTAAATCCAAAAAGCCTCAACAAAATACTAGCAAGTGAATCCAACAGCATATCAAAAAGACTCTACACCACGACCACACGGGATTTACCCCAGGGATGCAAGGATGGTTCAACACATGCAAATCAAAAAGCGTGATATGTTACTACATCAGTAGAACGAAGGACAAAAACCGTACAATTACCTCAATAGATGCAGAAAAAGCACTTGATCAAATTCAACACACACACACACACACACACACACACACACATATATATATATTTTAGAGGTTTTTGCTACAGGGCGCGTGCACCTGCCAGAAAGACAGAGAGAAACAGAGAGACAGAAAGCGAAAAATCACCCCCCGGGGGGATGGTCACGCCGCAATCCCTTCTCCTCCATTCTCCTCTCGGGATCTTGGGCTCGCAGGCACACGCACCCGGCGTGAGTTTTAAGCCACCGGGTCCAGGACGTGAACCGCGGTCGACTACATGGG
This sequence comes from Tupaia belangeri chinensis, assembly GCF_000334495.1. Classification (NCBI taxonomy): domain Eukaryota; kingdom Metazoa; phylum Chordata; class Mammalia; order Scandentia; family Tupaiidae; genus Tupaia; species Tupaia belangeri. The sequence goes on along the minus strand of NW_006159454.1, from coordinate 418,462 downwards.
AGTCCAGCAACATAGCCATGGATTCCCATGTAGTCGACTGGCTAAGTGCTGGTCCCATAATTCAACATATCTTCATGATAAAAACCTTCATCAGGAGACCATCAGGTGACATGGTGGATAAGGGCTCTGGATTCCCACATGGCCAACCATGGTTCAAGTCCTGGACCTGGAGGCTTGCTTTCTCACTTCCTCTCTCTTATTCTGTCCCTCTCTGGTCAAGTTCAAATAAATAAATAAATAAATAAATAAATAACATTAAATGAAATAATCCTAAAATATATAAATAAATAAAATGAAAAATCAAAACAAACCCAAAAAACAACCCTCAACAAACTAGGATGAGAAGGAACACGTCAACATACAGGCCACACATATGGGGACCAGCAGGTGGTGTAGTGGTTAAGGCGCTGGACTCCCGCATGACCAACCATGGTTTGAGTTCCAGAAATGGTGACTTGAAAACCATACTGGGTGCGTGTGTGTGCTCAAAGTCCCAGGAGGGAAATGGAGGAGAAGGGATTACATGGTGTGGCCATCCCCCTAGGGGGTGATGTCTCACTTTTCTTGTCTCTGACCTGGGGAGGGGGAAGGCCGTATATTTCAAATCCACAGAAACCATCACACTGAACCAAGAAAGGCCGAAAGCTGTGTTTCCTTCTAAGAACTGGAACGAGACATGGATACCACCTCACTGCCCTTGCTCATTGCAGCACTTACTGAGAGCTCGAGCTCGAGCCATCGGGAAGAAGGAGGGCACGCACACGGGGAAGGAGAGGGCAGACTGGCCCTATGTGCAGACGGCATGCCTTCATACAGAGGAGAGAATCTTAGAACGGATAAACGAATCCAGTAAAGCTGCAGGTCACAACGTCCACATACAGAAGACAGCGGCAATTCTTCTTTTTCTTTTTTGGAGAGGTTTTTTGTTATAGAGCGCGTGTGCTTGCCAGAAAGACAGAGAGACAGAGAGACAGAAAGCGAGAAATCACCCCCCAGGGGGCATGGCCACACCGCAATCCCTTCTCTTCCATTCTCCTCTCGGGATCTTGGGCATGCACACACATGCACCTGGCGTGAGTTGTAAGCCACCGGGTCTGGGACTCAAACGGCGATGGACTATATGGGAGTCCAGCGACATAGCCATTACTCTAACTGCTGGTCCCCGATGTCAAAAGTTTCTCACTTTAAAAAAAAAATAATTATTTTATTTAACTTTATTTTACTCGTTTCTTTAATTTGACCAGAGAGAGAGAGAGAGAGTCACCACACCAGATCTGGGACTCGAACTGCAGTCGCCCATGTGGGAGTCCAGCACCCTTAACCACCACGCCACCTGCCAGCCCCAAATTTCTCACGTTTAAGTTCTGATCCCGGCCATCAGGGAGAGCTGAAGCCCGCATTCACCAAAGCTCCTTGTTGGTCTTAGCTTGTAAGAGTGTGGGGTGCTGGGGTTGCTCTGATGGAGACCCCGTGCACTGGCACAGAACCCGGGCAGGTCCCGAGGAGGAGGGCCTTGTGCACTGTGGGAGCTGCAGGGTGTCCCTGGAGAGTGGGTTAGCAGAGGTGCAGCGAGGGGCTCTGCTCCCTCTATGTGCTGGAAGGGAGAAGCACCTCGCCAGAGGATGGGCGAGGAGGG
>NW_006159454.1:415375-416492 GCF_000334495.1 Tupaia belangeri chinensis | reverse complement strand
CCTGGGACCAGCAGTTGGCATAATGGCTATGTCGCTGGACTCCCATGTAGTCGACCACGGTTCAAGTCCTGGACCCGGTGGCTTAAACTCACGCTGGGCGCGTGTGCATGCGTGCTCAAGATCCTGAGAGGAGAACGGAGGAGAAGGGATTGCGGCGTGGCCAGCCCCCTTGGGAGGTGATTTCTCTCTTCCTATCTCTCTGTCTCTCTCCGTCTGTCTGGTGAGTGCAAGCGCCCTATAGCAAAAACCTCTCAAAAAATAAATAAATAAATAAAAAAAGAGGGCTGGGCTCTGAAAACTCATCTGTATGGTGGTTGTCTGGAATGGTGTTTCCAAGTGGGGATATTCCAGAAAACTCTAATCCAGAGAGACATCCTTCAAGGAGCGGTCATACCTGTAGTCACTGTTCTAAGGCCCTTCCCCCCTTTCCTTCCCTATCATTTCCCACCACGTTTTACATTTTATTTTATTTAACTCCATTTATTTATTTATTTAAATTTGACTAGAGAGGGACAGAGTGAGGGAGAGAGAGAGTAGGTGAGAAAACAAGTTGCCAGGTCCAGGATTCGAACCGTGATCGGCCATGTGGGAGTCCAGTGCCCTTAACCACCACGCCACCTGCTGGCCCGAGAACGCCAGTTTGAATGACCACGTCCTGGGTTTTGAAAGGTGGGCGGGCCTTTTTGGAGACACCTCGAGAGGGGAGGCCTCTCCCTCCGTGCAGCAGGTGGTGACCCCAAGTGGTAAAGTGCTCCTAGGACGTCCGTCCTCAACTCGGGGAGCTGGGTGGGAGGACCTGACCATGCGGGTGACACTTCAAAATAACGCGCTGCTTTGGGTTTCCTATTCCAGGGAATGGATGGGAAGATGAAAACCGATGACTATTGGGAACCAGCAGTTAGCGTAATGGCTATGTCGCTGGACTGCCATGTAGTTGACCACGGTTTGAGCCCCGGACCAGTGGCTTAAACTCACACCGGACGTGTGTGTGTGTGTGCCCAAGATCTTGAGAGGAGAATGGAGGAAAAGGGATTGTGGCGTGGTCATCCCCCCGGGGGATGATTTCTCGCTTTCTATCTCTCTGTCTCTGTCTTTCTGGCGAGCACACATGCCATAT
>NW_006159454.1:412893-415355 GCF_000334495.1 Tupaia belangeri chinensis | reverse complement strand
CAAAAAAAAAAAAAAAAAGAAAACCGATGACTATTCAGGCCAGCAGGTGGCATGGAGGTTAAGGCGGCTAGTGGTTCGAGTCCTGGACTCGCCGGCTTGCAAAACACACCAGGCGCCTGTACGTGTGCCTCAACCCAAGTAGGGGATGGAGAAGAAGGAACTGTGGCGTGGCCGTCCCCTGTGGGGAGAGCTTTCTCATCTTTTCTCTGTCTCTGGCAAATAGGCATGTTCTACAATAAACTTAAACAAAGTGAAACTCAACAGCTTTTAAGTATAAATTTGTATTATAATGATGTAAACATTTGACAGCATTGTTTTTTGGGGGGGGCAAGAGGTTCTTGCTATAGGGCGCGTACGCTCGCCAGAAATAGAGGGACAGGAAGTAATCCCTTCTCCTCCATTCTCCTCTCAGGATCTTGGGCTCGCAGGCACACATGCCCGGTTTAAGATTAAGCCACCGGGCCCAGGACTCGAACTACAGTCGACTACATGGGAGTCCAGCAACACGACCATTATGCCAACTGCTGGTCCCCAGAATTTTTTTTTTTTAAGAGAGGTTTTTGCTATAGGGCATGTGTACTCACCAGAGACACAGAAAGACAGAAAGAGAGGAACCCCCTGCCCCAGGGAATGGCCACGCCACAGTCCCTTCTCCTCCATTCTCCTCTCGGGATTTCGGGCACGCATGCACACATGTCTGGTGTGAGTTTTAAGCCACCAGGTGCCGGACTCGAACTGTGGTCAACAACGTGGGAGTCCAGCAACATAACCATTACGCCATCTGCTGGTCCCAACATTTGACAGAGTTCTAAAGTTATTAAACATGGTGTCTGTCACTTCCATCCCGTTTTCCCCCTTCTTGGCTATTTTCCATCAGCTTTTGGTTTCTTCTTTTTTGAAAACAGGATAAGCAGAGCTGGCCCCAGAGCTGGCTGGTGGTTACGGGAGCTGGAGCCCACATGGCTGACTGCAGTCTGAGTCCTGGCCCCGCGTCAGTGTGGGTGCCCAAGTTCCCAACAGGATGGAGAAGCGTAGAAGGGACGGCGGCAGTACAACCGTGCCCACCAGGGGGCGCTTCTCCTCCCTCTTCCTCTCTCTCTCTAGTGAGTACACGCACTCTCTGGCAATAGAGGGGGGAAAAAAAGTGGAGTGGGGTTTGGGGCGCTGGACTCCCACAAGGCCAACCACAGTTTGAGTCCTGGCCCTGGAGGCTTGAGAATCACGCGCGCGTGTGTGTGTGTGTGTGTGTGTGTGTGTGTGTGCGTCTGTGTGTGCCCAAAGTACCAAGAGGAGAATGGAGAGGAAACGGTTGCTGCGTGGCCTTCCCCCAGGAGATCATTTCTCACTTTGCCTCTCTCTGTCTCTCTCCCTGGTGAGCACACATGCCCCATGGCAAAAACCTTGAAAAAAAAAAAAAAAGAATGGTAAAGACAGTGGACTGATAGCCAAACCGAATTAATGCGTTTATAATGCTATTTGGGAAAAGAACGGCGAAGTGGTCATGTAGCACATTTCTCCCCCTAGAGAACTAGCTCGTCCCTTCTGGATAGCACTACGGGCTTAACTCATTATTTTGAAAATTCGAAGAACAAAAAGAAGAAAGGAAGAGAAACAGAAATTTTTCTTTTTTTAAAGGTAGTTTATACGAAGCAGCAGCTACATAAATAAAAGAAACTGCCAGCCCACTTGCAGCTCCTGTGCCAGGGTCCCCACTACACCTCCTCACGCGAGCTCAAGCTGCACGGGTCAAACGGAGCCCTGAGGGTACGGCCTGGGAGTGCAGCCGCCGCCGCCCGGCAGCCCGAGTGTGCACGCCGGAGCCTCTGTGCCGGCTCGTGCTCCCTCCTCCTCGGGATGTGGAGTAAAGGGAGAGGAGGCGCCTCGCGGTCCTGTCAGTGCGGGCAGCTGCGAGGCCGGGGCTGGTGAATGTAGCTCCCGCGGGGACAAAGTCGTGGCCGAGCTGGGGCATTCAGCAGCCCGGTTAGGACGCTGAGTGGCCCAGGAGGACTGGGTGTCCCGGGAGAGGTTGGCTAGTGTCCTGGAAGCGCTCTGGGCTACAGACTCCAGAAGGAGAGTCACACCAGCTTCTGGGACACCAGCCACTGAGTACGCAGCCACTGTGGCTGATGGGAGGGCAGGAGCCAGCACATGGCTGGGCCGGGTGGTGAGGGATCAGTGAGGACGTGGAGGCTGGTGCCCCACGTGGCCGGGAAATGAAGCTGCCCTAGGGTCGGGAGGGCAGGTGCGAGGCTGCCGCACTCAGACACGGGGTGCAGGGCTGGGACCAGGCCCTGTGAAGTGCACTGGGGGGTGGCACTGCGGGGTCCTGGTTGAGGCCTCTCGCATGGTGTTTTCTTTCTTTTTTTGAGAGGTTTTCGCTATAGGGCGTGTGTGCTTGCCAGACAGAGAGAGACAGAGAGACAGAAAGCGAGAAATCACCCCCCAGGGGGGATGGTCATGCC
>NW_006159454.1:404710-411630 GCF_000334495.1 Tupaia belangeri chinensis | reverse complement strand
GGGGCGAGGCTGCCGCACTCAGACACGGGGTGCAGGGCTGGGACCAGGCCCTGTGAAGTGCACTGGGGGGTGGCACTGCGGGGTCCTGGTTGAGGCCTCTCGCATGGTGTTTTCTTTCTTTTTTTGAGAGGTTTTCGCTATAGGGCGTGTGTGCTTGCCAGACAGAGAGAGACAGAGAGACAGAAAGCGAGAAATCACCCCCCAGGGGGGATGGTCATGCCGCAATCCCTTCTCCTCCATTCTCCTCTCAGGATCTTGGGTACACACGCACATTCACATGCGCCCGGCATGAGTTTAAGCCACCGGCTCTGAGACTCGAACCGTGGTCGACTATGTGGGAGTCCAGCAACATAGCCATTACGCCAACTGCTGGTCCCACCACGCATGGTGTTTTCTGTGCCATGTCCTGAGATAAACACATGCTGTATATGTCGTGGGCTGAACCGTGTCCCCTCCAATTCCTGTTGTAGCCCCTCAGATGTGACTGCATTTGCAGACGTGGTCTTCAAAGAGGTGAGTAAGGGAAAATGAGGGCTTCAGGGTGGGTCTTAGCCCCAATGACTGGTGTCCTTAGAAGAGGACACAGAGGGACGACTGTGTGAAGACACAGGGAGAAGACGGCCATCAAGCCCAGGAGAGAGACCTTGGGAGAACCTGACTCTGCTGTCGCCTCGACCTGGGACTTCCGGCCTCCAGAACTGTAATGAAATGAAATGCCTGTGGTGTCCACTAGGGGGGTCCAGCAGATGACTCATCATCTCTTCCCACAGAGGAGACAGGGCAGTCAGATTTGGGGACTTCGGGCAACTTGCTGGATCCCCTCTCCCCCTCCGCAATGAGCAGGGACCAGGCTGGTGTGAGGCTGGCAGCGAGAGCGCTGTGAGTGGCTTACCTTGTCATACCTGAGGGCCTGCACGATCTGGGGGATGTAGAACAGGATGGCATCCTGCGTGAGAGGAGAAGCGACCATGATCTGTTAGGCTGGAACCACCAAGCAGACCTTCGCCCCAAGGTCCTACTCGGCGAGCTGCGGAGGCCCTTGGGGCACAGCAGCGGGACTGAGAACCGGGGAAGCCCAGAGAAGCAAGGAAAATACCCACTGGCTCGAAACACACGGTTGGTGCAGAAAGGCCGGGGAGGATGGCATCCCCGCCTGCAAGGAGGGCCAGGACGGCGTGTTCCTTACTGCAGAGACTGCCTCAGATCTGGGCTGACGGTTATAGGAGAATGTGGGGCCGGGCCTGCAGGGAGGCAGACTCTAGAACGTTCTACAGCTTCCCCCATCACTGCGGCTGTCACACTGGGTCCCTGGCTCCCTGTGATAGTTTACTGCTGGGTTAAAGGGCACAGGTGCACTGTGGTGGGCAGTCTGCTCATGACTGTCCTGAGGCTGGCGAGGAAATGCCCCCTCCGGAAACAAACTCATGCACACTTTTTTAAACCCAAATACCTAAAGTTAAAAGAAAGTGGAGGGACCAGCAGTTGTCGTAATGGCTATGTTGCTGGACTCCCATGTAGTTTGAGTTCGAGTTTGGACTTGCGGTTCGAGTCCCAGACCCAGTGGCTTAAACTCACACCAGGTGCGTGTGTGTGCGTGCCCAAGATCCCGAGAGGAGAATGGAGGACAAGGGATTGTGGCGTGGCCATCTCCCCTGGGGGGTGATTTCTCACTTTCTATCTCTGTCTCTCTCTGTCTTTCTGGCGAGTGCATGTGCCCTACAGCAAAAACTTCTCAAAAAAAAAAAAAGACAAGACCAGATGGGATAGAACTAACTCCACCTATGACAACATCCGCCGAGGTGGGGAGTGAAGACGTGTCCTGGCGGGCTGGGACTTAATGAGGCCACCTCCCGGGTGGGCGGTGAAGCCCTGTCCTCCACCTCCACACTTAACCCCTCCTGAGCTCACCGGGGGGAAGGACCGCAGGACTTTCACGCCGTACTGCGCCGTCAGGGGGTGCGGTGGGTACATGCTGGAGAAGTAGGAGAGGCCGGTGGGTGGGTCCGTGGGCGCCCAACACAGCACGTGGCTGAGCTCCGGTGCGTCGGCGTCGATGGTGTGCCAGGTGACGAGGAACTGGGGAGACAGCAGGGAGGCGGTGTGGCTCAGGTGGTCCCTGGGGCCTCTCTGGAAACATCTGGCCCAGCGCCCACACCACAGGTGTGCACGTGAGCAGTGCCATACAACACGCGGGAAAGTGTTTCTGATAAACTACGTGAAACAATATCACACTTGTTTCCTGTTGCACACGTGAAATGCTGCCTACTGGGAAGTTAGGACAGTCACTCACACCACCGAGGTCACCAGGCCACCGTTCCGGTCTTGTTTTCAGTTCCCAGGCATTCTTGCGTAACGCTGTTTCTGTGCAGTGTGAACCCGCGCCCCACGACGTGGGCTACGCTACCTTGATGGCTTCGGGGACGTCACTAACGGCTCCTGGGTCCAACCGGACTAGACGGGTCACTTCGTTTCCGATGGCTTCTGTGTTCTTAAACCTGTAGGCACAGAATGTGGGTGGGGCGACCTCGCCAGGACACGAGGAGGGGGGCTGGGGGCCGATGAACCGGAGGGCGCGGGCCGGTACCAAGGTCCTGTGTTAGTCGTGTTGGGAAGTCTGAGCACGGGTTTTCTTTTCTCTCCCCTTTCTTCTGAGTCATTTACTTATTAATTATTATTTAAAAATTTGCTATAGAACATGCGCGTGAGAGAGAGAGGGAGAAATGAAGCAGCAAGCCTGTGACCAGAACTGCAGCTAGTCACATGGGAGTTCAGTGCCTTAACCGCTATTCCACCTGTTGGCCCTGAATGTTTTCTTTTCTTCTTTTTGGGGAGAGGTTTTTGCTATAGGGCGCGTGCGCTCGCCAGAAAGACAGAGAGAGACAGAGAGACAGAGAGCGAGAAATCACCCCCCAGGGGGGATGGCCACGCCGCAATCCCTTCTCCTCCATTCTCCTCTCGGGATCTTGGGCACACACGCACACGCACACGCGCCAGTCTGAATTTTAGCCACCGGATCCGGGACTTGAACCATGGTTGACTACGTGGGAGTCCAGCAACATAGCCATTATGCCATCTGCTGGTCCCATTTTTTTTTTAAGACAGCATATGGGGGTTCACCAGCACCAACACCAGCAGGTCGTGCAGTGGTTAAGATGCTGGACTCCCACATGGCCGACCGCAGTTTGAGTCCTGGACTCAGCGGCTTGAAACTCACGCCAGGCACGTGTGTGGGCCTGTCTGAAATCCCGAGAGGAGAATGGAGGAGAAAGGAATTCAGTGTGGTCATCCCCCCTGGGGGGTGATTTCTCATTTTCTCTGTCTTTCCAGTGAGTGCACCTGGCCTATGGCAAACATCTCTCTCGAAAAAACTAAACAAAACAAAGCAGCCTATGATGGGCTGTGAAGAAATGCCAGAACTTTCTCCAGCACAAACTAGCCTGCACTCCTGTTCAAGGGGCCTCCATTTACACCCCTTGCCTTTAGAGCACCCAGGCCTCGGTCCCTCTGCTGTTCGGGGCCCCTGCTCTGGCCTCGGCAGCAGCCCATCCTCGGAGAGGAGCCTCCATTGCAGGCCACGGGCGGCAGGGCACCTCTCCGGGTGGGAGGGCAGGTACGGTTCCCAGGTCTCCCTCCCGGGCTAACACAAGGCAGGGCTTCCCCTGAACACTGTGCTGGGACAGTGTGAGAACTAGCGGGGTCCTATTCCAGAGGGGCCCACGAGGACCAGGAGGAGGAGTAGCAAGGCTGGGCTCAGGGTAAAGAGAGACCACCCTGGACACACTCCCAGGGTCCGGGGACTTCCTGAAGGACCTCCACAGTCCCGGTGGCCACCATCAGTCTAAGACCTGCCACAGGTGTGTCCACGGACACGGCGGGCCACTGGCCTCTCCCCAGTGGCTAGCTTCCAGAAGACAACATCCCGAACCAACCACACCCCCACGCCTGGTTCCGAGCTGCCTCCTGGGAGCGACAGCCTCTGCAACTGGTATCTGCTCTGGACACACCCTGGTGTCACCTCCTTGGGCTCTGGGGTGTGAGAGGATGACGGACCCCCAGGGCCACTAGGTAGTCTCTGCAGAGACACGGTGTCCCGGGACCGAGGGCCGGCCCGCTCGGTGGCACCCTAACCGCTCTCTCTAAGGGCGCTCATGACCCAGCCAGCAGGTGCCCTGCACCAGACCCCTGGCAAGGCCCTCGTCAGGCCGGGGTGCCCCAGGCCTCACCTGGCTGGCAGCTGCACGGCCAGGTAGGGCGAGATGCTCCAGGCCAGGTTCACGTTGTCCTTCCACTGCTTCTCGCTCAGGCTGATGTACTTGGAGCGCCAGTTGGCCACGCTGTTCTCTCCAGCCTGGTCCAGCTCCAGCTCGGGGGCTGACAGCGGGTTGTACCACGTGATGAGACGCTCGACCTCGGTGGCCTGCGGAGATCGGGACACGACGCCCGATGCGCCTCGTGTAGGTGCCCACAGGCCACCCCCACCCCGGAGTGCCATGCCGGCTCGCGGGGCCTCACCAGCAGGGACAGCAGCAGCGTCCTGCGCTTCATGTAGTACTTGTGCAGCTGGGAGCCACGGTTGGTTTTCTTAGACATACCTGGGGCCGGAAGGCAGAGCCGTGTCCTTGTCAGCGCCCCCTGCTGGCCCCGCACCCCGCAGACCGCCTCACGGGACAGCCGCGGGAGCAGACCTCCACCCACCTGACTTCTTGGAAATGGTAGACATGCCGCTGGACAGGGGGTAGGTGTTGATCCAGCCCTGCGTGGCTTGCTGCCGAGAGCCCACGGTTATGTCCAGGTTGCTCCGGGTGTCCTGGTTATCTGAGGGCAGACAAGGTCGGTTCTAGAACACGTGGTTCGAGAGGAGGTCTCATAAATAGAACACTGAGTTTTCACCAGAGATGGGGTGCTCAGAGCAGACCAGCTGCCTCCTGGCCCTGGGACCCACTGAGGATGGCTGCAGAGCAAAGCTTCCCGGACACCGAGTTGTCCACACACCAAAAAAGTGCTTCATTTTAGCCATCCCAGATGGAAGGTTTTCTAAGATATATTTCTCCTAAAATATATTCCCCCCCCTTTTTTTTTCTGAGAGATTTTTGCTAATAGGGTGTATGCACTGCCAGAGAGACAGAAAGCAAAAAATCACCCCGTAGGGGGGATGGCCACACTATAATCCCTTCTCCAGTCTCCTCTTGGGATTTTGGGCACGTGTGCACACATGCCCTTCCTGGGTTTTAAGTCACTGGGTCCAGGACTCGAAAAGCTGTTGACTGTTGACTGTGCTGTGGGAACCCAGCAATGTAACCATTATGCCATCTGCTGGTCTCCCTCCTAGCCTTTTTTTTTAATTTTTGGAGAGGTTTTTGCTATAGGGCACGTGCGCTCACCAGACAGACAGAGACAGGCAGAAAGTGAGAAATCACCCCCCAGGGGGGATGGCCACGCCACAATCCCTTCTCCTCCATTCTCCTCTCGGGATCTTGGGCACGCACGCACATGCACCCGGTGTGAGTTTAAGCCACTGGGTCCGGGACTCAAACCGCAGTCGACTACATGGGCGTCCAGCGACATAGCCATTATGCTAACTGCTGGTCCCCCTTCCGAGCCTTTAAAATGGAATAATAGAAACGTCCTGGGCCAGCCAGCAGGTGGCGTCATGGTTAAGACCCTGAACTCCTACATGACCAAGCGTGGCTCGAGTCCCAGGTCCTGCGGCTTCAAAATCACACCAGGCGCCTGTCCATGGGCCCCCAAAATCCCGAGAAGAGAATGGAGGAGAAGGGACCACAACATGGCCACTCCCCTTGCGGGGTGACTTCTCGCTCTTTCTCTCCGTCTCTGTTTCTCTCTGGGGAGCGTAAGTGCCCGGTAACAAAAACCTCAGGAGGAAAGAAGAAACGCTGCCCTCGTCGTGATAAACGGCAGCATGACCTGAGCCCCGGCCTGAGCACCGGCGAGGCGCCGTTAAACGCAGAGGGCCCGCGGGGCAGACAAGCGCTGTTTAGTGAGGCCACGGAGAATGCCCTCGGAAATCACTGTATGGAGCCAGCAGGTGGTGGGGCGGTTAAGGCAGCTAGAGCTCACGTGCAGGGCGGTGCAGTTCGAGTCCAGGACCAGAGGGTTACGATAAACGTGCCGGTGTGTGCACGCCCAAAACCCTGAGCGGAGGGAGAGGAGAAGGGGCTGCGGTATGACCATTCTCCACTGTGCAGTTCGAGTCCAGGACCAGAGGTTTATGATAAACGTGCCGGTGTGTGCACGCCCAAAATCCTGAGCGGAGGGAGAGGAGAAGGGACTGCGGTATGACCATTCTCCATGGTGGGTGCCTCTCACTTTCTCGCTCTCTGTCTCTCCCTCTCTGTCTCTTTCCAGTGAGTGCACGCACCCATTAGCAAATTAAAACAAAACAAAACAGACAAACTGGGGCCAGCGGGTGGCATGGTGGTTAAGGGCACTGGACTCTCACATGGCCGACGGGGTGGCAGCTTGCTTTCTCATTCTCTCTCGCTCTGTCCCTCTCTTGTCAAATTAAAGTAAAAATAAAGTTAAATACACAATAATTCTTTTTTTTTAAGAGGTTTTTGCTATAGGGCGCGTGAGTCCACCAGAAAGACAGAGAGAGACAGAGAGACAGAAAGCGAGAAATCACCCTCCCTCCCGGGGAAATGTCCATATTGCAATCCCTTCTCCTCCATTCTCCTCTCGGGGTCTTGGGCATGCACAGGTGCCCAGCATGAGTTTAAGCCACCGGGTCTGGGACTCGAGTCACGGTTGACCACATGGGAGTCCAGTGACGTAGTCATTACGCCATCTGCTGGTCCCCCAGTAACAATAATTCTTAAAAAACAAAACAAAACTTAAAAAAGAAATCTGCTGGGGCCGGCAGGGGGCGTGGTGGGTAAGGACGCGGGGCCCCCACAGGGCCG
>NW_006159454.1:400305-404325 GCF_000334495.1 Tupaia belangeri chinensis | reverse complement strand
CCCGGGCCTGGGCCGCGAACCGCGGTCAACTATGTGGGAGTCCAGCGACATAGCCATTACGCTACCTGCTGGTTCTTCCTCTCTCTCTTTTTTAAAGAATTATTTTATTTAACTTTATTTATTATTTTTGTTACTTTCTAGTTTGATCAGACAGACAGAGAGAGAGGGAAAGTGAGAAAGCAAGCCACCAGATTCAGGACTTGAACCACGGTCGCCCATGTGGGAGTCCAGTGCCTTTATCTACCATGCCACCTGCCGGTCCCGCCCTCTCTCTCTTAACATGCGGGTCCAGAGAACGTGGCTTCCTCAGGAGACCTGCCCTTGCTGCCGCGTCTGTGTTTTCCGTGCATGTTCTCTTTCCCAGGGACTGTCTTTGTCACTGTCTACCTGCGAGCTCCTCGTCATCCTCAGACTCGGCTTGATGGCACCTCTCAGAGAGCCACCACTGACCCCCTCTCTGGCTGGCCCGATGCCTGCCCTCGGGGTGCTCCTGCGGTCCCCTCCTGTTGAAATGACCTGTAGATCTGATTGTCCCCTCTGACAATGAGGGGGTATGGCTCACTCGTCTTGCCCCCAAGCCTTAGCCTAGAGCCAGGCCTGCTGGATGCTCAGGGGACTGAGCAGGCGCTGACAGAGGGAAGACACAGGGGCCGCCTGCTCGGAGCCATGGCGTCTGCTCGGAGGCCACCTCTGCTTGTTGGAACCTCTCAGCTCGGCAGAGGAGAGGCACCAGCCAGGCAGGCACTGGGCCTCCAACCGCCACGCGGCAGGGTGTGGCCGGGGCTCAGCAGGCCGGGCAGGGTGCCCAGGCAGAGGCCCAGCCCTGCAGGCCTGCTGCCCTCTGAGGGCGAGGCTCACCTGGGGGCACAAGCTGGCTGGCTGTCAGGTACTTCTTGTCCGAGAACATGGCGGTCCAAAATTTGATCATGATGCTTATGTCTTCCCGCAGCCTCTTTTCTCCTTGAGTAGGGAACTTCGGGGGGCAACTTTAAATGAGACAAGAGGACAGGGGTCTCAAGTCAGGGGCTAGAAGCCAGTCGCGTAAAGCCACGAGGGGCCAGCAGCTGGCAGTGGTGGCTGGGGCACCGAACTCCCACATGGCTCACGGCAGTTCAAGACCCAGCCCTGGGGGCCTTTCTCATGTTCTTTCTCTCTCTCGTGTGTCCTATGGAAAATTAAGAATACTCTTTTTTAAAAAAAATTATTTTTATTTAATATTATTACTTTTTTTTCCTTTGGAGAGGTTTTTGCTATAGGCTGCATGCACTTGCCAGAAAGACAGAGAGAGACAGAGACAGAAAGCGAGAAATCACTCCGCAGCCCTTCTCCATTCTCCTCTGTGGATCTTGGGCACGCACGCACACGCCCCCGGTGTGAGTTTAAGCCTCCGGGTCTGGACGTGAACCGTGGTTGACTATGTGGGAGTCCAGCGACACAGCCATTGCGCCAATTGCTGGTCCCAATATTATTACTTTTTAATGTGACCATAGACAAAGAGAGAAAATAAGCTGCCAGGCCTGGGGCTTTCCAGCACCTTAACCACCACATCAGCTGCTGGTCCCCAGATTAGGTCATTCTTTATAAGAAGCCGGGAGATGGTCTCTGTGAGGAAAGCGTGGCCTAGAGCCAGTCGCCTGCAAGCTCCTCTGAGTCACAGTGAGTGTTTCAGAGACCTCACTACCCTCAGCTCCGCCTCAACCTTGCCTGTGGCTATCAGAGAGCCAGCCAGCATCCACAGACACCGGGAAGCCTGGATTGCAAAGCCCCAGGCGGCAGGGATGCGCAATCCTTTGTGCAATAAGGATCCCCATGAACAGGGCAGTTAAACAGCAGGCCCCTAATCTCTCAAGCCCACAGAGCTAAGGAGCACCGTGTACACAGTCAGCGCAGAGCTAGCGCTGCGTGCACACGCGTGCGCCGTCCATGCACGCACACGGAGATGCAGTGTGGGGATGAGCACGTTTAATCTAGTGGCCCCAGGGTTGGTGGACAGGAGGCTGGTGACACAGAGCAGGCTCACGTGTCCTCCTGGAGGGACAGCCTGGGATCTGAGACAGCGCGGCGGGGCTGCCCTGGACAGCACGGGCAGCCCACGTGGGGGCAGTACCTGAAGTAGTCGAAGGCGGTGGAGTAGATCTTCTCTCGGAGCACGTTGCGGATGGTCGCGTTGGGCACCACGTCCGCGTGCAGGAGGGACAGCCCCAGGGTCAGCAGTCTGTGAGAGACCCGGGGGTGGGGGCGGGCTGAGTCAGAGCAGGAGCCCTGGCATGGGGCCGAGCACGCAGGGCCCCTGTCTCTGTCTCCGCACCCATCCGGACCCTTGGGCTCGGAGCACGCCTCTGCGTGGCAGAGGCTGAACGGAGCCAAAGTCGGGTGACACCTGTCACAGATCCCCTTTATCTGACAGGTCCCAGGAAAGATTTTTTTTTTTTTTTTAAACTTCACTGTGGTTGGGAGAAAAGTGAATCATTTGTGTGTTCATCTGTCTGGCTAGAAACTTCAGTCTTAAAAACTATCTGCAGGGGCCGGCAGGTGGCATGGTGGTTATAAGGCGCTGGATTACCACATGGTTGACCATGGTTCAAGTCCCAGATCTGGCAGCTTGCTTTCTCACTTTCCCTTTCTCTCTCTCTCTGGTGAGTGTGTGTGCTATAGCAAATTAAAATAATAATAATAATAATAATAATAATAACACTATCTGTAGATAGTGTTCTATAGCAAATTAAAATAATAATAATAATAATAGTAAACGCTATCTGTAGATGCTTCCCAAGGTATAGTCACCTGTAGGGGCAGCAAACATATAACGTAAAAACAAAATAAAAAGAAACAATTTACGAAGCACCTGGCTTTCACCAGGCCAGGCCCAGCGAGGCTGCATGAGGGACGGCTAGGGAGGCACTGCCCGACATGCGAGGAGATCTATAACCCGGGAGGGCAGTAGCTGCACTGTCGGGGTGGAGGCAGAGAGCTCTACGGTGTGAGAAGCCACACCACGTCCCACCACAGAGCCATCTGTTTTCATCACGTCCCACCACGGAGACATCTTTTTCACCGCGGGCTCTCCCAGAGGGCCAGACCCAGGGTTGAGAGATCTAGAAAGGCCTGGCCGGGAGATGGGCCCTGAGGGACAGCAGCTTCTGTTTGGCAGAGACAGGGTGACCGGGGTCCAGGGAGGGCCGAGGCTGGGGGTGGGGGTAAGGCAGGGGCAGTCAGGCTTTTTGGACTTGAAGGAGGAGGAGGGGCAGAGTACACTGAGGCCGGGTCACGCAGGCCTTCCGCACCACGCCCGGGTGTAGATGCCATTCCGCACCGACCCTGGGCTGCAGGGGCCGGCCTGCCGCAGGAGTGCGTGTGATGGCCAGGGAGGTGGCCTTCAGGAACTCACTCTGGTTGCATTTTATAAAAGCACAGGCCCGTGGTGGAGAGGGAATGAAGGAAGCAAGGCTGGCCCTTCCCCAGAGCTGCTTTGAGAAGTGGGGCCCCAGCAAGCAGCCAGAGGGCTGTGGGGACTGGAGTCTGGAGCTCAGAGGAGGGGCAGATGGAGCGGGCGGTAGGAGCCACTATCTCCCCAGCAGCTGGGGTTGGGGGCTGCCAGGCCCCACAGGCCCCACAGAAGACAGCAGAGGCCAGGGCTCAGGAGAAGGCTGGACTAGAGGACCTAGGGTGGAGGGTGGGGGGTGGCCCAGAACAAGGGCATGGCTCCGTGGGAGTGGGGTGTCTCCAGCAGGCTCTGCCAACCCTTTAGGAGCAGTGCGCTGAGATCTGCTCCGCCCCTACAGAAGCGAACAGAACACTGGGACCCTGGTGCCCCGGGAGGAGCTCTCACTTGAAGCGGGGCCCGATGGCTGCCACGTGCCGGTTCATGCTCCCCTTAGCGCCGCCGATGTTCAGGGACATGGAGCGCTGCAGCAGGCTGGAGAAGATCTCCACCTGGTCCGAGCTGCAGTACTTGGCGATCTCGAACCGCTGCACCAGGAACTGCGCCAGGAAGGAAACGGGCTGCGGTGACGGTGACGG
>NW_006159454.1:389123-400183 GCF_000334495.1 Tupaia belangeri chinensis | reverse complement strand
CATCGATCCAGATGTAGTGTGGGGTCACTTCGGGGGGACAGGGCTTGGGCTGGCTGGCTTCCGACGCTGCCAGCGGGTCGGCCTCCTTAATCTCCGCAGAGAACAGGCCGAACTTCTGCTCCACCGTCATGTGCCAGGCCCCCGCCATCTCCCGCATGAACTGCAAGGACGGAACGGAATTCAGTTCCTCTGCCACAGAAGAGCTGGTCGCTGCATGCGAGTGCGTTTCAATGTGCTAGAGGGCACATGTGCTCAAGAGACAGAGACAGAGACAGAGACAGAGAGGGGAAGGTAGGAGCACCCGCAGGGGTGCGTGGTCCGACTGTAGCCCAATGCTCTCCACCCTGCGGGGCCTCCCCTGCCACCTGTCTACGGACACCAGGAGGGAGGGCAGTGGGACCCGAGCGAGGCCACAGGGAGCAAGTGAGGGGAGCAGAGGGCAGGAGGTCGGGGTGGTAAGGAGGACCGTGGTCATGGGAGCAGAGAGGGTGGGCAGACCGACAGGTCGGGGGCAGGGAGGGTCACGTGCAGCTCAGGACAGGAGCTCTCGCTTGAAGCGTGGCCCGATGGCACTGTGTGCCGTGACCTCGGTTTCACGGCTCCCTCTGACCACACGTGGAGAAGGTGGAGAGAGGCCTGGCGGAAGCTGAGAGGGCAGGGGCGACAGTTGGGGTATTGGGAAGGGGTCAGATTCTGGACACTTCTTTATGCCAGGGGGTGTGTGTACAAGGGAGAGAAAGAAAGCATTCCCCAGTGGAGCCTGGTCACTCCACAATCTTTGTTTCTCTAATTCTCCATCCTGTCAGGATTCTGGGCACAGGGACCAGCAGTTGGCATAGTGGCTATGTCGCTGGACTTCCATGTAGTTGACCCCAGTTCGAATCCTGGACCCGGTGTCTTAAACTCATGCCAGGCACGTGTGCGTGCGTGCCCAAGATCCCGAGAGGAGAATGGAGGAGAAAGGATTGCGGCATGGCCATCCCCCCTGGGGAGCGATTTCTCGCTTTCTGTCTCCCTGTCTTTCTGGTGAGTTCATGTGCCCTATAGCAAAAACCTCTCCCCTACCCCACCCCCCCACCTCCCAAAAAAGAAGAAAGGATTCTGGCCATGGGCCAACGCTCCTGGTGTTTCTAAGCCGGCAGGGCTGGGACTCAGGCCTGGCCGCCTCTGTGGGATCCAGCTTCCTCTGTGCGGCGCTGACCATGGTGCTATGGGGCTGGCTCGGTTCTGGTGTGTGTTCCAAGTAAAGAGGCCAAGCTATCAGGACTGAGGAGGGCCACGTGTGGGTGGCAAGGGTGTGGGGAGTGGACGGCGGCCACGGGGATCCCGGCTGAGCCGAGGGAAGGACTGCACTGTCATCTATGTGTCGGGGCCGGGTGACCTGTGTGGGTGGCAGTCTGGAGCTGGGTTTCAACCTGCCAACTCGGGGCTGCCGACTGGCTAAGGACACGGAGTAGGTGTGAAAGGAAGGGCCGAGGTGGGGGATGTGGGCTGGGTATGCGAGGACACCGGAGGGAAGAGGGGCCCTGCCGGGCTTGGGCAGCCCCCCTACTCCAGGGATGAAGCACTGCAGCCAAGCATCCCGTGAAGCACTGCAGCCAAGCATCCCTGGCACAGGCAGGTCCAGCCCCTCCCACCACCTGCCTGCTGGCTCACTGAGGTTTATGCTCCATTCTCCGGGCCACCTGAGGTCCCTAAGGGCCACCAGGCAATATGACAACCAGAAAGTACCTCCAGTCAGTTCTGAAAGGCCCGGGAGAACCTCTGGTAAACAAAGATGTTTAACAATCCCCAAACAAAGTCCCTAAAGACAGAACACTGGTGCTGAAGCCTGGAACAGCCCGTGCAGGGGTCTGCGTGGGTGACTTCTCAGAAACAGGTCCCTCTGGGACCAGGAAAGGGACAGCCCCGGGGTTCCAGGGAAACCGTCAGCTGGCACCAGAAGGCCTGGGCTCAGTGACGGGAGAGGGCGATACACGTCTGGCCCCACGGCGGCCTGGCACGGTGGCGGGAGGTAGACCAGTTATCAGGCACAGGGAGCCCCCGTGCCTTTCTTTACTCTGGGCCATGAATTTGAACACCCTGCCAGGGGTCGCAGCTCTTTCCCACCTTGGGGAAAAAAGGCCCCAGACTCTCCTGGGAGGCCAAGCTCCACATGGGTCCTCACGCTGAGCTGCACCCCACAAGCTGGAGCTCTCTGTCTCCTCATGAAGTGCAGGAGAGACAGCAGAGACATCAGAATACCACCTGTGCCTGCCTCTGCAGCTGAGGTTACAGAGGGATGAGTCTTGTTTTTCTTTTTTTTTTTCCATTATGGTTATACCTTCTAACTTCTCCATCAAAACCATACATTGCTTTTATAATAATTAAAAAAAAAATAGAACATAATACAAAAAGCCATAGGAGGAGCAGGTGAATTGCTCGGCCTGGACAGGTAAGGTCCTTTCTTTGTTTGTTTCCCTTTGGAGAGATTTTTGCTATAGGGCATGTGTGCTTGTCAGAAAGACAGAGAGTGAGAAATCACCCCCCAGGGGGGACGACCACGCTGCAATCCCTTCTCCATTCTCTTCTCAGGATCTTGGGCATGCACGCACACACACCCGACATGAGTTTAAGCCACCGGGTCTGGGACTTGAACTTGCAGTTGACTACATGGGAGTCCAGCGACATAGCCATTATGCCAACTGCTGGTCTCAGATTTTTGTTTTTGTTTTTGTTTTAAGAGACAGATTTTTGTTATAGGGCATGTTCATTTGCCAGAGAGGCAGGGAGCAAAAAGTCACCCCCCCCCCAAGGAGATGGTCACACCACAATCCTTTCTCCTCCCTTCTCCTCTTGGGATTTTGGGAACGCACGCACACATGCCCGGCATGAGTTTTAAGCCACCAGGTCTGGGACTCGAACCATGGTCGAGAGGTTTGACTACCCGAGAGTCCAGTAATGTAACCATTACGCCATCTGCTGGTCCCAGTATGTTGAAAGATTTCAAAGAAATGATGGAATGTATGAACGAAGACATAGAGAGTCCTGAGAGAAAATCCAAACTGAAAGAAAGAAACAAGTAGAAATCATAGGTTGGGGGCCGGCCCTGTAGTCTAGTGGTTTAAGGAGCAGAATCCCACGTGGCGGACTGTGGTTTGAATCCCAGCCCTGGTGGCTTGAAAACCACATGGGGCAAGTGTGCTTGTGTTCCTGCACTCCTTTGGGGGTGGGTGCTTCCTCCCTCTCCCTGTCTCTATCTCTGGCAAGAAGAGCACCTCTCCTCTGACAATTAAAAAAAATAATCCTTAAGGAAATTCTTTGGGCTGAAGAGAACAATGGCAAATTTGGGCCTGCAGGATCACTCAGAGAATCTGAAGAGTGTGAGAAACAGAAAACCATTTGGTCCTGCTGCAGGGGCATCTGGGAAGGCCCCGGATACAGTTCCTGGGTTGACCTGAATGCGCTGGGCACACCTTCATGGCTACCCATGATCCTGACTGGCTGGAAGACTAGGAGGGTTTGTGGCATGACAAGACCCTGCGTGGGGAAGCGTGTGTACATATTTGTTTTTCTCACTCTCTCATAAAAGAGAATGGAAAATATTTGGATAAATTTATAAATTCCTTTAGATTTTTGGTCATTGAGCACATGCGCTTGCCAGAGAGAGACGGCGAGAGCCTAAGTGAGAAATCATGCCCTGTGGGGATGCTCACGCCACAATCCCTTCTCCTCCGTTCTCCCCCTGGGGTTCTGGGCATGCATGCACATGTGCCTGACATGATTTTCAAACTGCCAGGTCCGGGACTCGGCTATGTGCTAAGTCCAGTGCCTTAACCACCATGCCACTTGCTGACCCTTAAAGTCCTTTTCTGAATTTCTTCTTTGACTTTAGAACAAAAACGACAACATACGGTAGACCACGTGTAGCCACAAAACAGGTGCGAACAGGACACGAGGGGTGGGAGGGAGAAGCGGGTAGAGACGGTGCGGGCCAGCCGCCGTCCAACAGCAGTCAGCGCTCACTGACAGCTCACAGGAGGAGCTGCCCCTGCTTGGACGCCCCCGTGCAGGTGAGGAACACTGCTCTGGGGTCGGGAGCTCTGCAGGAGGGGGCGTGACTCTCACAGGCCTTGCCCACACTCGAGATGAGTGACAGCCAGACTAAGATCCCAGAGCCCACTTTGGCTCAATGGAGAACAGTTCCAGGGGCCAGGGGTGGAGCCCAAGGTCCTAGTTGTCTTCCAGGGAGCAGGGCTGGGTGTCTCTCTGATCTGAATTCCCGTGGAAGTCCAGGGAGCAGGGCTGGGTGTCTCTCTGATCTTCATTCCCGTGGAAGCGCACCAGACCCAAACGTTTTCTTGGGATTCCAAATAGTGTCATGACTGACACAAGCACCACATGGTTATAAAATACCAGGTGAGTGTGAGGCACTGTCATTCCTGCCACCACCACCTGCCTGGAACATTCTCTCTCTTTACTCCAAATTCCAGGACCAGCAGATGGTGGAATGGTTATATCGCTGGACTCCCATGTAGTTAACCATGGTTCAAGTCCTGGACCCAGCAGTTCAAAACACACCGGGCACATGTGCATGTTCAAAACACACCGGGCATGTATGCATGCACGTCTAAAATTCTGAGAGGAAAAGGGAGTGCGGCATGGCCATCCTCTTGGGGAGTGAGTTCTAGATTTTTGTCTCTCTGGTGAGTGCATACACTCTATGCAAAAGTCTCTTTTAGAAACAAAAAACAAAACCCAATTTCCCGTAGGGAACAAGAAAAACAAAACATCCTTTCTGATCACTTATCTCGACTGATCCTAAGAAAGAGGGGGAAAAAAAAGGGTCAAATTCCCTGTAAGTAGAAGTTAATGAGAACTCTGACAGATGGAACTGTCTTAGCTGTTCATCTCATCAGCCCCGCGGTCCCTAGCTTCTTACATGTCCATCAGTCTGCTAACAGGTAATAAACTCTCCTGCCTAGCAACACTCCAGAAACAGAGATAAAGGGCCAGAGGCCGATCCCAAAGTGAGTAGGCCAAGATTGGACCTCTCAGATCCCAGGTCAAACGGCGTTCGACGGGGTCTTCCAATTGCAGTAGAGGAATGGCTCCCCCTACTGAGCTTTAGAAAAATAACAGCCTCCGCTTTCTAACCTAGACTTCCCATTCCCTGGGGCAGTTCTGTGGCCAGGCGTTGTTCACACAATGCACAGGGAGACTGAGGCTCCAGAGGGCGAGGGTCCTCCACGCTGGGTGGTGGTGGTGCCAGGGCAGCCTCTTGCCAGCCAGCTCTGGTCCCGCCCCGCCCCCCGAGCTGACGCGGACGTTGTCCTACCGGCACTTCCACGCCGTTCTTGCCGGCCAGCAGCCACTCCCAGCAGGCCAGGGCGGTCTCCATGCCATGTTCGTTGAACATCCGGAGGGGACCCCAACACAGGTGATGCAGGAGCTGCGGGTCACAATCTGCAGCCAAACACACATGGCTCAGGGGCCCCATCTGGACCCCCAGGTCAATGAGAGTCAGTACAGGTGGGGGCCGATGACGGCCTCTTATCTACTCTCCACCCCGAGGGAAGCTACAGAGATCTCTACGGGGGTGCCTGGGCTCTCGTCTGGCCACGGCTCCGACTGCTGGGATCACAGGCTGGCATCTGTGTGGACACAAGCCCGAGTTCGGGGCCGCTGCGTTACCTTTGCTGCTGATGAGCATGGCGGTCAGCTTGAACATGGCCTGCGTGTACAGCTGAGGACTGCCGTGGTCCAGCGCGGTGTTCAGGTCCTGGACCAGCATCCTGTTCAGGTCAGACACTTGGCCTGTGGCGCCTGAGAACCGAATCATTCCGTACACCTGCGGGGAGCATGCGTGTCAGCTGCCGGGCACGTAGTCCAGGCATGTGGGTGAGGCCCTAGCCGCCACCAGAGGACGTGCCTCATAGGACCGGTGGATGTCCTAAGATGACAGCCCTTGTTCGGTGACACCACTGCTAGTCACAGATTTTTTTTTTTTTAATATTGTCAGAGGGCACATGTGCTTGCCAGAGACACCGAGAAAGAGCGGGGGAAGCGAGAAAGCACCTCCCCATGTGGATGGCTACCCCTCAATCCCTTCTCTTCCATCTCTCCCTGCTTTCAGGATTTTGAGCACACATGCATGTGCGCCTGGAGTTTTTCAAGTCACTGGGTCTGGCCATGTGGGATCTAGCTGCCCCTCCAGCTTTTACCTAAAAACCTGTCTTCCAGAAATGCACTACGGTGCTCCCCATCACCGATACTCCCTGAGGGCAGGGACCTGGTCTCTGGTCTTTGTGCTCAGCACCGGGCCTGCGCTGAAACCATTCAAGGTGCCATGAACATGAGGTATATAAATAAATTGCCTTCAGCCAATTCATGACTCAGATAACATGATCAGACTCATTATTTTTAAACTTAGACATACTTTTTCCCCCCCAAGAAAGCATTGCTTTCCTATTCATAAGATTTAGTTACGAGGGAGGTCTGGGGCTAGCAGGTGGTGTGGTGGTTAAGGTGCTGGACTCCCACATGGCCGACCGAGGTTCAAGTCCTGGAGGCTTGCTTTCTTACTGTCCATCTCTTTCTCTCTGGTGAGCACACGTGCCCTACAGCAAACTAAAAAACAAATAAATAATTCTAAAAAAAAAAAAAAGAAGGAAGATCTGACTATTTCTACAAGACAAACCTATCCTTCTAAAGATGGACTTCCACCACCAGCGGGGGATTCAGAACAACGTGAATCGGAGTCTCCAAGGGAATCCCAGCAACTGTGGACGTGCAGCAGAGTGGGGTGGGCACAGGTCCCGCCTGCTGAGGCTCACAGCAGGCGGGGAGTGCCCAGGGTAGGGGCGAGCTCCCCAGGGGGACGCGACACTGCTGCACTGTCAGAGTCACCAAGGGACCTTAGAAATGATGCAGGCTGGGACAAGCAGATGGCGTGATGGTTATGTCACGGGACTCCCATGTAGTCGACTGCAGTTGGAGTCCCGGACCTGGCGACTTAAAGCTCATGCCAGGCGTCTGTGCATACGTGCCCAAAATCCCGAGAGGAGAATGGAGAAGGGAATGCGGTGTGGTCACCCCTCCTAGGGTGTCATTTCTCGCTGTCTCTCTGTGTCTCTCCAGCGAGTGCATGCATCCTACAGCAAAAGAAAAAAAAACAACTCCCCCCCCCAAAAAAAAAAACAAAGAAAGTTTTTTAGGCCAGAGAGGTGAAGCCCTGCGCAGGCCGGGATGAGCTGGTGTGCTAGCTGAAGCCCTCCGCGCGGAGTGGGAGGGTGTGGCCCTGACCCCGCTCTGCCCGTGGGACCTGGGCAAGTTACTGGATCTCAGAGCCTCAGCTGCTTCCTCCGTGAAACTGGGAAGACAGTACGTACACTCACCACGCGCCCGGAAACGCATCTCGTGCTCAACACGCTTGTGTGGGCACTGCCACTTCAAAGTAGAATGCGTCAGTGCAGCCTGTGTGTGTGTATGCACATGCGTGTGTATGTTTATGTGTGTGCGTGTTTATACACGTGTGTTTGTGTATGTGTGTTTGGGTGTGTTTATGTGTGTGTTTACATGAGGGTGTGTTTATGTGTGTGCTTATGTGTATGTATGTGTGTGTTTATGTCTCTGTGTGTTTACATGTAGGTATGTTTATGTGGGTGTGTTTGTTTATGTGTGGGTGTGTTTATGTGTGTGTTTGTGTGTGCACGTGTGTTTGTGTGTGAGCATGTGTATTTACGTGTGGGTGTGTTTATGTGTGTGCGTGTGTGTGTTTATGTGTGGCTGTGTTTACGTGTGTGTATGTGTGTTTGAGTGTGTTTATGTGTGTGCTTACATGTGGGTGTGTTTATGTGTGTGCTTATGTGTATGTATGTATGTGTTTATGTGTTTACATGTGGGTATGTTAATGTGTGTTTGTGTGTGCACGTGTGCGTGTTTGTGTGTGCATATGTGTGTGTTTACGTGTGGGTGTGTTTATGTGTGTGTATGTGTGTGCGCATGTGTGTGAAATACCCTTTTGCAGAGGTAGTAGCTGTGAGAAAAGCCCCAGACCGTGCCAGGGAGTCGCAGGGCCGCACCCTCACCCAGCCGGCCTGAAGTGAGATCGTCGAGCATCCCCAGGCCCCGTGCTCATGTCCCAGGGGAGGGAGCCCACGGCACTAAGACGGGGACACCGAAGGCTGCGGCGCGAGGGCAGGAGGCGCACCTCGCCTGCGTAGCGGTTACGCAGATTCAGGGACGCCATGAAGCTGGAGTAGTCCTTCTTCACGCAGGCCGGGCGCTCGGTCAGCTGAGTCGCCTGCGGACAGAGGATGACGGTTAGTGGAGACTGCTTCGACACACCCTCCTCTCACGTTCCCCACGGCTAAGCCTGGGCCCAGTTAAGAAGCTCAGGTCTGGGGGTTATCAAACATCTCCAAGGGGCCGGCAGGTGGGGTGGTGCTGGGGTGCTGGACTCCCACATGGTCAACTGGGGTTCGAGTCCCGGACCGGCAGCTTGCCTTCTCACTTTCCCTTTCTCTCTCTGTCTGGCAAGTAGAAAACAAGCCTATCCTGTGGCCTAGTGATTGAGGCAGCTGGGGTCCACATGGTTCGAGACTTGGCACCTACCCCGAGGGTCGTGTTCTGCTTGTTGTAGCCGGCAAAGTGAAGGATGCTCTCGGTGGCCATGGCCAGGCCCGTGTGCTGGGACAGTCCTGACACCCAGTTCTGGTGTTTATTCAGATATTCCTGAAATAGAAGCAAAGCGTGCGATTTCACTTGAAGGGCAAATGAAAACTGCACCTTAGGGTGTGGAGTGGCAGGGCTACTCTGTCGCTGGGTTTCGCCACCAAGGGCTGTCAGGGAATGAAAGCCCCTCTCTGACTGGCTACCGTTCCCCTGCAAATGAGGACAAGGTCCGATTCCCAGGGGGGCTGTCACCCGTGTGGTGGCACCGATGGGAAAGCACCTGCTTGCTGAGCTGCTGCCGGCTCTCAAGTGCTCTCAGCTGCTGGGGCAGACACTGCGGGAGGCCTGCGAGGGGCCCCGGCGTCCCTTCCTTCTATGACTGCTGCCCAGGGGTGGGTGAGACAGACAGCAGGGCGTGGGACAGGCACCCAGTGGAAGGACGGTGCTGGCGCAAAGCACACCACACACAGCTCAGAGAGCAACGGGGCCTCCTGCACCATCGGGACAACGGGCAGGGCCCCAGGAACGCCCAAGTACAAGGGGCCGGGAAGTGAGCCGAGCCTAGGCCAGGACAGGCCAGGTCGGAAAGGCCGCCTGGGCCAGGCAGAAGGTTCGGGTGAGCCGCACGGCCTCTGAGTAATACACGGAGAGCTCTGGAACCCAGTCACGGGCTCCCTACTGAGGGGAGCTGGGTAATGATCAAGTTTAGACATGGAAGCTCCCTGGCCAGACTAGCTATTAAAACTGGACTACATGTGTGGGTGGCATGGAGGACAGCTCGGGGAAGGTCGAGGCTGGAGGCAGAACAGGGTCCGAGGCTAGGCAACACATCAGCACAGGAGCGGGGCAGGGGCTCCATGGGAGTGGACTCCAGGGGAGAGGGAAGAGGAGGGCGCCAGGGGACGGCTGGTGGGGGATATTCAGGCCATTTTGAGCCTTTTCATTTTCTACCCTCTTCTTACACCAGGCCTCCCTAAGAAAATGAAAAGCCTTCTCCATCGGTCCCTTTCTGCCCACTGAGACTGTTCAGCCGTTAAGGAGGACGTTCCCTCTCTGGACCACGGCCATGGGAGCTGACACCCTCTTCCTCTATGGGAACTGAAGGACGCAGGCATTTCCCAGCCATCAATAGGAGAATTCTAGCGAAGGGGAACTTAGATAGGTACATGTCATCAAATGGCAGGCGTGCTCGGTGACAGGCCCAGCTTTGGCCAGCCCAGGCTGTGTGTCTGCCCCACAGAGGGTCCATCTCATCCTGCTAACTGCTCAGCCCTGACTGCTCAACAGCTCTGTGGAAGGAGGGATGCGCCCACACCCTAGGCACCACCCAGGGGCTTGCAGCAAGCCCTGCCAGACAGCCTCCAGGGCTCTGGGGGCCAGCTGCCTCCCCCATGCCACTCCCAGGAACATTCATGAACTGGCCTCGCCCCAGGAAGTGTGGTCAAAGGCGACTTCACGCTCCCGTGTCACCGGCTAACCCGGTTTCTTTCTTCGAGTGGAGTTCTGTTATCTCTACCCCTGCTCCTTTTTAAGAGAGGTTTTTGCCGTAGGGTGTATGTGCTCACCAGAGAGACAGAGACAGAAGGCGAGACATCTCCCCCGGGGGGGAGGATGGCCATGCTACAATCTCCTCTGCCATTCTCCTCTCGGGACTTTGGACATGCACGTACACACACCTGAGAATTAACCTGCCAGTCCGGGACTCGAACCATGGTCAACTACGTGGGAGTCCGGCGATGTAACCATGATGCCATCTGCTGGTCCCTCCCTAGCCCCTCTTAAAGGGGGCCTCTCCCCTCTATCCTGTGGCATTTCTCTGGTCTCTGGGGCAGCGGCCCACCTCCCCGTCATGCGCACTTACAATCCAGTGCTTTAGTCTGAAAGGACTGACAGGCTCCCGGACAGCCGTCTACACAGGCCGCACCCGGCCCCGGCCTCACCAGCCCACGTTGCACTCTGCACTTGGCCTCCGAGCTGCGGCCACACCTGGTGGCCTCCCACACCCACTGGCCGGGCCTGCCCCTGGGCTGCCCTGTCTGTGAGTGACAGCCACGTGTTGCCACAGACCCAGCACCTCAGCTGCTGTGAGCGGCCAGGTCCCTCCTCACACCCAGGGTCGTGCAGCGCGGCCTCTGAGGCGGCCATTGCTCCTGGGCACTGACTGACGGCCTGGTCTCTGCCGGTTCACACGAGTGCTGCTGTATTTTCAATTCCGTGTGTAAAACTGGCCAGCCTGAAGGGGCTTATGGAGATGGTCCTTGGATGCTTCTAAGAAAGTACCTATCTGGGGACCAGCAGTTAGTGTAGTGGCTACATCGCTGGACTCCCATGTAGTCGACCGTGGCTCGCGTCCTGGACCTGGTGACTTAAACTCATGCCGGGCGTGTACGTGCGTGCCCAAGGTC
>NW_006159454.1:388415-389024 GCF_000334495.1 Tupaia belangeri chinensis | reverse complement strand
CAGCGCGCGGCGAAGTCCTTCACGATGCTCTGGGGAGAGGGAGAGGCAGCTTTCCAACTGTGCCCGCCGCGGCCTAATCATGCCCGCCATGGCCCCAAGCCCTGAAGCTGCAGCCCTAACCCCCGGTGCCTCCAAATGGGACTATGTGTGAAGACAGGACCTTGAAAAGCGTGGTCAAGTGAAAAGCCGTGAGGGTGGGCCCTGACGCAATCTGGCCAGTGTCCCTATGGGAAGGAGAATCCGGACCCAGAGAAAGGCAAGGGATGTGGGTGAGCAAAGCCCTACGCAGGTCAAGGAGAGACCCTGGAGGAAACCCACCTGGGCCTCGCAGCCCGCGGGACTGTGAGAAAACAAATCCCTGCTCGTTAAGCCGCTCAGCCTGTGGAGCCCGGCTGTGGCGGCCCTGGCAGATCGACGCCTTGGCAGACTGACGCTGGGCCCTGAGCAGAACCTCCCTGAACTGCATGTCACCCGCTGCTGTGCCACCCGGGTCAGTGGCTACAGGGGGAGGCAGGTCCCTGGTGGCAAAACCCTCACAGGTGCCCCATCCCTGTGCAGGACAACCCCCCGCTGGCTGGCCTGCCTGGGGGATGGGACCAAGCCCAGTCT
>NW_006159454.1:385583-387748 GCF_000334495.1 Tupaia belangeri chinensis | reverse complement strand
CAGCTAAACCGTGACCAGGGTGGAGGCAGCAGGGCTGAGTGGCGAGGGCACAGGCTTGGGGGACAGACGGGCCTGGGGCGAGCCAGCTCCCCTCTCGTGCAGGGGGACCCAGGCAGATGGCGTTTCCTCCATGCAGGGTGGGGCCAGCGCCACTCACAGCCCCAGCCCCGGGAGAGGACGGGCCTGTACGTGGAGCACCTGTCCTGACACGCCCGGGATGGCCGAGAACACGGCCCGCAGTACAGGGAACTCGTTAGGCCTACCTCTCTGGCCTCATAGGTGTCAGGGACCGTGATCCGATAGGGGGCGTCCGGAATGTCGTAGTAAGGTTGGTCCTTGTGAATATCCTGCAAGCACAGTGACACCCTCTCTTCCAACGTGCCTTCGGAAGCTGCTGCGCCTCTGACGTGGGGCAGCAGGATGGTGGCTGCCCGCCCTGCCCCCACCCCACCCTGTGACCAGTTTCCAAATCGGCTCCAGCTTCCGGGAAACACAGGGTGGGATTCGCCCCAGGCCCACCCCACCGTGCCTCTTGTTGCACTAATTAGGCTCAGGTGAATCTCCGGAGGAGCAAGCTGGAGGAGCAGGCTGCACAGAGGGTGGCCAGCGTGTGTGTTGGCTGGCCCGGGGCCCCAGGGACACTCACGGCACTCAGCGACAGTGACAGGGTCTGCAGGATGTCCAGCATGGTCTTCAGCACAGTCCCGCTCCAGAGCAAGTGGGGAAACCTGCAGGGAGAGCCAGCCTCAGCCAACGAGCTGGACCCAGGAGCCTGCTCGCCTTGGTAGAGGACTCCCACCCCCGCCCAGGCCGGCAGAAGCCCACACCTGCTGCTGCCAGCTAGCGTGGGGGTCAGAGGCCTCTGGGACAGATGCTTGTCCCCCAGGATCCCCGTGGTGAGGTGGGTGGTGACAGGTGCGAAATGCTCCTGGCACCCCTCCAGCCACATCCCTCAGGGCCACACACGCCCCGAGTGACCTGCTTGAAACCCGAGGCCGACTCTGCTGGCTCTGCACCAGCATGGCTGCACTCCTCGCTCGGACGCAGTTCTGCAAGATTTCGGCCAGAACTCCTCAGTGCTGCGTGCATTGTGCACACATAGAGAAGGCAGTGTTGGGACGACACCCTGGGGTGAGGAGTTGCTGTCTGTCCCTGCGGGGCCAGGCCGGGGCAGTGGCAGCCCCAGTGCCGACAAGGCAGACTGCAGTGTGACTCCTCACGGCTGCTGCACGGCGGGCCCAGCTCAGACACACCACGTGCGTGCTGGCCTTGTCCTCGGGGACTCTGGGAGCTCCTGACCAGCCTTTGCTTGGATGCTGCCGCTGCTGCTGCCTGGCCCCAGCTACAGACCCTGGGCACTTGCAGGAGCTGCAGGCAGGCTCAATGAGGGTGCGTGCTGCCTCTGGCCTTCAGACTGCGGCTGGCCCAGCCACCTTTGACGCTCATCAGCATGGGGACACATCCCAAGAGCATCTGCCTCGGCTCCCAGCATGGGCGGCAGGTGATGGAAAAGGGCCAGAGTGGATTTTTTATTCCCAGGCAGTCCAGAAGACGCCAGTTCTTCCAGGGAACCTCTGGTTGGGCCCTGGGCTAGGAGACGGTGGGCCAGGCCTTGTCAGAGTGAGTGGGATTCAGTGACACTGGGGTGACACCCTGATCAGCCAGAGGCATATGTAATAGCCATGGCTCTTAATGAAAGGAGGTTTCGGGACCAGCAGTTGGTGCAATGGCTATGTCACTGGACTCCCACGTAGTCGACCGCGGTTCGAGTCCCAGACCCGGTGGCTTAAACTCACGGCGGGCGCGTGTGCGTATGTGCCCAAGATCCCGAGAGGAGAATGGAGGAGAAGGGATTGCGGCATGGCCATTCCCCCTGGGGGTGATTTCTCGCTTTCTGTCTCTGTCTCTCTCTCTGTCTCTCTGGTGAGTGCACGCACCCTATAGCAAAAACCTCTTCAAAAAAAAAAAGGAAGGTTTTAGGAGCAAACTTCGGGCTCTGCAGCAAACTTACAGACACTCTGCGGGAGGCTGCCCTGCCCTGGAGTCTCCATCTCGACTCTGTTACCCTGCACGGGTAGCATAAAAACAATTTCTCGCTGTGTCCTGAATCCCATGCCTTCTTTCTCTCTCTCTCTCTGTCTCTCTCTCTCTCTCTCTCACACACA
>NW_006159454.1:383454-385356 GCF_000334495.1 Tupaia belangeri chinensis | reverse complement strand
ACCCGGCCTTACTTTATCCGCCATCATGTTCAGGAAGGCGTCGAACACTTTGTCGGCGACGGCGATCACACACTGCATCATTCCTGAAACGAGAAGGAGGGTCCCCGCGGGTCAGGTGCCGCGGCAGTGAGGGGCCGGCCCTGGCGACCTCTGCGTTTTCTTTTAAGCGGTTTTAGGCTAGCATGGCATTGCAGAGACAGCGCAGGGTCCCCCTGGACCCCTCACCCGGCTTCCCGAGAGCAAGCTCTGCTATCACCGGGCTACGTGTGTCGACTACAAGACGGACTCTCAGGGACTGGAGTTCTGGAAGGAAGGTCTCATGCCCCTTCCTCCATTTTTAAATCTATTCGATAATCTAGTCAACGTGGGCTCGTGACTCTTTCTTTTATTCGCTGGGTGATAACCTAAGAATATGGTAGTTTAGTTGCTCAAACTGTTCCAGCTCTGGCCACTGGGAGCCCTTTCAGGTCCGTCCTTTGTCCTCACACTCATCTTATGCCTTTTCTTTCCTCTCTTTCTTTCTTTTCTTTTAGAGGTTTTTGGTATAGGGTGCATGTGCTCACCAGAAAGAGAGAGACAGAGAGACAGAAAGCGAGAAATCACCTACCAGGGGGGATGGCCACACCGCAATCCCTTCTCCTCCATTCTCCTCTCGGGATCATTGGCACGCACACATGCACACACACCCGGTCATTGGCACGCACGCACACGCGCCCGGCGTTGTGTTAAGTCACTAGGTCCGGGACGTGAACCGCGGCCGACTACATGGTAGTCCAGCGACATAGCCATTACGCTAACTGCTGATCCCTGATCTATGGATAATCTTACTGGGAGGTTAGTGACACCTGCTAAATTCTTAAGTCCCTTAGGGCATGGTGGCTTCAACTTTTTTTTTTCTTTTTTAGGAGATACTTTTGTTACAGATTTTTGTGTACTCCTCAGAGAGACAGAAAGTGAGAAATCAACCCCCCAGGGGGAATGGTCATGCTGCAATCCCTTCTCCTCCATTCTCCTCTCAGGATCTTGGGCATGCATACCCACGTGCCTGGCGTGAGTTTAAGCCACCGGGTCTGGGACTCAAACCACGGTCAACCACATGGGAGTCCAGCGACATAGCCATTACGCCAACTGCTGGTCCATAACTTTTTATTTTGGGAGGATTTTTGCTATAGGGTACGTGTGCTCGCCAGAAAGACAGAGACAGAGAGACAGAAAGTGAGAAATCAACCCCCCAGGGGAACTGGCCACGCCACAATCCCTTCTCCTCTTGGGATTTTGGGCATGCATACACTCATGCCCGGCATGAGTTTAAGTCACCGGGTCTGGGACTCGAACCACAATCAACTACATGGGAGTCCAGCGACATAGCCATTACACTAACTGCTGGTCCCCTCCCTAACTTTTTTGTTGTTGTTTTTATTTTATTTATTTATTTATTTTTGTAGAGGTTTTTGCTATAGGGTGCGCGCACTCGCCAGACAGAGAGAGACAGAGAGACAGAAAGCGAGAAATCACCCCCCAGGGGGGATGGCCACACCGCAATCCTGTCTCCTCCATTCTCCTCTCAGAATCTTGGGCACACATGCACACATGCCCGGCAGTGTATACACGAAGTTTTGAGACTGCCTGAGAGGTGAAACAAATAAGCAAGCAGTTTATTACACTACTTCTGGGACCAGCAGGTGGCGTGGTGGTTAGGGCACTGGGCACTCCCACATGGCCGACCAGGGTTCAAGTCCTGAATCTGGTGGCTTGCTTTCTCACTTCCTCCTTCTCTCTCTCTCACCCGCTGTCTCTCTCTGGTCAAACTAAAAATAAATAAATAAATAAAATGAATGAATAAATAAAATAAAATAATAATAAAAAAAAGAAAACAAAAAAGAAATACTTTATTACAATACT
>NW_006159454.1:372156-374911 GCF_000334495.1 Tupaia belangeri chinensis | reverse complement strand
GCCACATTCCCTTCTCCTCCATTCTCTTGGGATCTTGGGCAGCTATGCATGCACACACACCCAGTGTGAGTTTTAAGCCACCAGGTCCGGAACTAGAATTTCAGTCCACTAGGTGCGAATCCAGTGATGTAACCATTACGCCACCTGCTGGTCCTGGCAGTTGAAACTTTTTTGCTGCTTACTCCTCCCCCTATATCCAAAGGGCCTGGGGGAGCCAAGGGTCTAGTGCGAAATAGCACAAAAGAGCTGCTTGGTACACCAACAGACGCTGGGTGGGTGGAGAGGGCAGCGTGTCACCGTCATGGAACAACTCAGGCAGGCGGTTGAGGTCCTCAGCCCCACTGGCCCTGGTGCATGTGCGTAAGACCCTCTGGGCACTGCCTGTCCCCTCTCCTGCACTCGTACCTCTCCTGGAGGGACCTCCCTCTGTACAGATGCCTCCTGCCCGTCCCTTCCACCTCCGGCCTCCAGTGGGCTCCCTGCTCGCTCTGATCCGCCCCCGCTGCCAGCAGAGGGAGCTTCCAGACCCTCAGGGCTTCCTTCCTCACCAACCCCACTGGCTCCCAGCTGCAAAAACAAATCCATGACTTAACTCCCTCTGATGGGCTGCAGTGTGGAGGGCTCTGTAAAGGATGCCCCAACATTTCAGAGTTCCTGTTGTGATTTTAAAAAAAGCTCTTCAAGCACTGATTTTTCAACCAAAGAAAAAAGCTGGACCAGAAGTTTGTGGGGATAACTCCTCCCCTAGGGAGGACAAGTCAATGGATGTGTTAATATGCCGCAGTTTCGGGCATGGAAAGGACTACTCACTACTAGTTGCACTTTGGTAATACTGACTTCACTAACCTCAAGAATTTGAAAATCACGAGGCCGGCAGGTGGCGTGGTGGTTAAGGGCGCTGGACTCCCACATGGCTGCCTGCGGTTCGAGTCTTGGACCTGGCGGCTTGCTTTCTTACTTTCCCTCTCTGTCTCTCTCTGGGTGAGCACATATGCCCTAGAGCAAATTTGATGGAAAGTAGTATTAAACAAAACCAAGTCATTTTTTAAAAAAAATTATGGATTCTACAATATTTCATAGAATTATTTGTTTAAAATTTTGCCAGTGGGTGTGCACGCTTGCCAGAGACAGAGACAGAGGGAGAGGGAGAGGGAGACAGCACCCCTCCCCACGAGGCGTTGACATGCCACAATCCCTCTTTCTCATTTCTCCGTCTTGTGAGGATTTGGGGCACACAGGCCCACGTGTCCAGCGTGTTTTTCAAGCCACCCGGCTCGGGGATTGGACTGCATGCTCAAACACGTGGGGGTAAGGGTTAAGCTCCCTTAACCACTAAGACACAGGGCTGGCCCTCCATTGCATATTTAAACATGATTACAAAAATGAATCAGATTGGGACCAGCAGTTAGCGTAATGGCTATGTCACTGGACTCCCATGACGCTCTTTCTACCTGGTCACTGTGAGACCAGGCGTGACCAGTTCCCTCCTGCTGCTGCCGGGCCTTTTCCTGGACGAGGCGGCTCTTTCCTTTCCTGACTACACAGAAAGAAACACGTCTACACTTCACGCACACGCGAGGGGAGAAACACATGGCCGGTCTACGAAGCCTGCGTGTTCTCTCGGGTAATTATGACCCCCTTGGCAGTCCATATCAAACACTGCCTGTTACAGTGTCATCAGGAACATGTACCTTTGGACCTAAACGTGTCTCGATTATGCGGGATAATGAAAACAAGGCATTTACACCTCAGTTACAACCATCGGTCCACTGGGAGCTCTTCTAAACTGCTTCCCTGGGCCCCTCCGCCTGCTGGCCCTCAGCCAACTCCTGCTACTTAGAAGCAAGACGACACTGAGCCACAATAAGATGCTTCCATCGGTGAGCCTCCGAGGAGCCATGGAACAGAGGAAAGTATGAGGGACCCCTGGCAGCAGCGGCAGTCAGACAGACTTTCTTTTCTTTTTTTTTTTAAAATGTCTATAGGGTATGTGTGCTTAGCAGAGAAAGCAGAGATGGGGACAGGGAGAAAGCACCTTCTTGGGGTGCTGTCCCCCTTCAGTCCTTTCTCCTCCATTTCTCCAGCCTGTTGGGATGTGGGGCGGGTAGGCACGTGTGCCCAGGGTGTTTTTCGAGCTGTCAGGCTGCGATCCAAATTACAGCTGGCCATGTAGAATCTGGCTCCCTGAACCAATAAGCCATGGGGTCGGTCCAAAAGACCTATTTCTAAAGGTTAACTGTTTTATATTGATCTCTCTAGTGCAGACAGAAAAGAGGAAGCGGTATTCCTTTTTAACCTATTAAAGCTCAATTCAGCATAGAGTTCCATAAGAAGAAGCTTACCAGATTTGTCTTTCTGAATAGCTTTATCCTCAAAGTAGCAGAACATTACCTGGAAGCGATCGGGATCTGTTGAACGCAGTACCCTACCGAGGAGAACAGCTTTAAATAAACGTCAAATAGTCCACGCCCTCCCTTACCCCAGACGGGAGGCTGCCCAGAGCTGCTGAGGCCCTGAGGAACAGAAACCCTCCGCCGTGTACAGGGGCATACACCGACGCGACTTCGGAATGTTCCTGTATTCTTTAATCCAGCAACTCCACCGCTAGGGGTGTAACTTGCGGGTTACCAGCACAGGACTCTCATCACAGCGCTGACCGTGTTACCCAAAACGGAAACAATCTGAACGCCCTGCCTACAGGAGACAGGTCAGACGCGCTCAAGTGTACCCCTCAATGACACCAAAGCACTGTCAT
>NW_006159454.1:361811-371640 GCF_000334495.1 Tupaia belangeri chinensis | reverse complement strand
CTCTCCTGCACGCGTACCTCTCCTGGAGGGCCCTCCCTCTGTACAGATGCCTCCTGCCCGTCCCTTCCACCTCCGGCCTCCAGTGGGCTCCCTGCTCGCTCTGATCCGCCCCCGCTGCCAGCAGAGGGAGCTTCCAGACCCTCAGGGCTTCCTTCCTCACCAACCCCACTGGCTCCCAGCTGCAAAAACAAATCCATGACTTAACTCCCTCTGATGGGCTGCAGTGTGGAGGGCTCTGTAAAGGATGCCCCAACATTTCAGAGTTCCTGTTGTGATTTTAAAAAAAGCTCTTCAAGCACTGATTTTTCAACCAAAGAAAAAAGCTGGACCAGAAGTTTGTGGGGATAACTCCTCCCCTAGGGAGGACAAGTCAATGGATGTGTTAATATGCCGCAGTTTCGGGCATGGAAAGGACTACTCACTACTAGTTGCACTTTGGTAATACTGACTTCACTAACCTCAAGAATTTGAAAATCACGAGGCCGGCAGGTGGCGTGGCGCTGGCCTCCCACATGGCTGCCTGCGGTTCGAGTCTTGGACCTGGCGGCTTGCTTTCTTACTTTCCCTCTCTGTCTCTCTCTGGGTGAGCACATATGCCCTAGAGCAAATTTGATGGAAAGTAGTATTAAACAAAACCAAGTCATTTTTTAAAAAAAATTATGGATTCTACAATATTTCATTGCATTATTTGTTTAAAATTTTGCCAGTGGGTGTGCACGCTTGCCAGAGACAGAGACAGAGGGAGAGGGAGAGGGAGACAGCACCCCTCCCCACGAGGCGTGGACATGCCACAATCCCTCTTTCTCATTTCTCCGTCTTGTGAGGA
Organism: Tupaia belangeri chinensis; assembly: GCF_000334495.1. NCBI lineage: Eukaryota > Metazoa > Chordata > Mammalia > Scandentia > Tupaiidae > Tupaia > Tupaia belangeri. Next base: position 370,814 of record NW_006159454.1, on the reverse strand, counting down.
TTTGGGGCACACAGGCCCACGTGTCCAGCGTGTTTTTCAAGCCACCCGGCTCGGGGATTGGACTGCATGCTCAAACACGTGGGGGTAAGGGTTAAGCTCCCTTAACCACTAAGACACAGGGCTGGCCCTCCATTGCATATTTAAACATGATTACAAAAATGAATCAGATTGGGACCAGCAGTTAGCGTAATGGCTATGTCACTGGACTCCCATGACGCTCTTTCTACCTGGTCACTGTGAGACCAGGCGTGACCAGTTCCCTCCTGCTGCTGCCGGGCCTTTTCCTGGACGAGGCGGCTCTTTCCTTTCCTGACTACACAGAAAGAAACACGTCTACACTTCACGCACACGCGAGGGGAGAAACACATGGCCGGTCTACGAAGCCTGCGTGTTCTCTCGGGTAATTATGACCCCCTTGGCAGTCCATATCAAACACTGCCTGTTACAGTGTCATCAGGAACATGTACCTTTGGACCTAAACGTGTCTCGATTATGCGGGATAATGAAAACAAGGCATTTACACCTCAGTTACAACCATCGGTCCACTGGGAGCTCTTCTAAACTGCTTCCCTGGGCCCCTCCGCCTGCTGGCCCTCAGCCAACTCCTGCTACTTAGAAGCAAGACGACACTGAGCCACAATAAGATGCTTCCATCGGTGAGCCTCCGAGGAGCCATGGAACAGAGGAAAGTATGAGGGACCCCTGGCAGCAGCGGCAGTCAGACAGACTTTCTTTTCTTTTTTTTTTTAAAATGTCTATAGGGTATGTGTGCTTAGCAGAGAAAGCAGAGATGGGGACAGGGAGAAAGCACCTTCTTGGGGTGCTGTCCCCCTTCAGTCCTTTCTCCTCCATTTCTCCAGCCTGTTGGGATGTGGGGCGGGTAGGCACGTGTGCCCAGGGTGTTTTTCGAGCTGTCAGGCTGCGATCCAAATTACAGCTGGCCATGTAGAATCTGGCTCCCTGAACCAATAAGCCATGGGGTCGGTCCAAAAGACCTATTTCTAAAGGTTAACTGTTTTATATTGATCTCTCTAGTGCAGACAGAAAAGAGGAAGCGGTATTCCTTTTTAACCTATTAAAGCTCAATTCAGCATAGAGTTCCATAAGAAGAAGCTTACCAGATTTGTCTTTCTGAATAGCTTTATCCTCAAAGTAGCAGAACATTACCTGGAAGCGATCGGGATCTGTTGAACGCAGTACCCTACCGAGGAGAACAGCTTTAAATAAACGTCAAATAGTCCACGCCCTCCCTTACCCCAGACGGGAGGCTGCCCAGAGCTGCTGAGGCCCTGAGGAACAGAAACCCTCCGCCGTGTACAGGGGCATACACCGACGCGACTTCGGAATGTTCCTGTATTCTTTAATCCAGCAACTCCACCGCTAGGGGTGTAACTTGCGGGTTACCAGCACAGGACTCTCATCACAGCGCTGACCGTGTTACCCAAAACGGAAACAATCTGAACGCCCTGCCTACAGGAGACAGGTCAGACGCGCTCAAGTGTACCCCTCAATGACACCAAAGCACTGTCATGGGAAGATGTCCAGGACACAACATTAAGTGAAAGAAAAGCAAGGGACGGGAAAACACATAGAGCATAATCCTCTTGACGGGTTTCCTGAAGGCCTGTGTGTGTGTGTGTATGTACACAGAGAATATGTTTCCCTAAGCAACATTTCTTTTCTTTTTTTGAGAGGTTTTTGCTATAGGGCGTGTGCACTTGCCATAAAGACAGAGAGAGAGAGACAGACAGACAGACAGAAAGCGAGAAATCACCCCCCAGGGCAGATGGCCACGCCGCAATCCCTTCTCCTCCATTCTCCTCTTGGGATCTTGGGCACGCACGCACATGCGCCCGGTGTGAGTTTAAGCCACCAGGTCTGGGATTCAAACCACAGTCAACCACATGGGAGTCTAGCGACATAACCATTAAGTAAATTACAGGTCTCATTTTTTTTTTTTTTTTTTGAAGAGAGATTTTTGCTATAGGGCGCATGTACTTGCTGAAGAGACAGAGAGAGATAGATAGAAAGAAAGTGAGAGATCACTCCCTAGGGGGATGGCCGCAATCTCTTCTCTTCCATTCTCCTCCCAGGATTTTGGACACGCATGCTACACGTGCCCAGTGTGAGTCTTAAGCTTCTGGGTCCAGGACTCAAACTGTGCTCGACTATGTGGGAGTCCAACATAACCATTACGCCATCTGCTGGTCCCTTGAAAAATTTATTTTTAACCTTGGGGGAAAAGTGGGAGAAAACGGGAAGAAACGCATGCACTTGGACCCTGGCTGCTGTACAGGGCCAGTCAGAGCGGCAGGGGCTCCGCTAAGACAGCACAGGCTTGGGGGTGCACTTTCCAGAGCTGAGCCTCGGCGGGGCGGGCCGGGTGGCTTTAGGCACGTGTATTTTGATTGCTCACACGCCCGCCCTCAGCTCTCCCTTGAGTTCTCACCTTTTCTACCTCGTGGCTTTAAGGCTCCCTCGGTAACCACGGCCGGGAACCCGAGCTGGTTCTGGGATAGAGGCTGCAGCCCTGCTCCTCTATGCTGGCAGTGGAGTGCCCTCGAGGACCCGGCAGGCCACTCAGGCTGGAGCTGGCCTTGCCGAGCTGCTTGTGCACTGACCTCCGACTGTTTTTAATCACCAAAGGGCATGTGTGCTCACCAGAGAGCGCCTGAAGGGGGGAAGACCCCCATGGGGTGTGGTCACGCTGAGGTCCCTTCTGCATTCTCCCTCCTGTCAGATCTGGGGTGTGCACACATGCCGGTGTACGGGCCTGTGCTTGCAGTACTCCTCGCCGGGGAGCTGTCGCTCAGGGCACCCCGGGGGGAGCAGGAGGTGGCCCTGCCCTCGAGCACAGGGGGTGGAGGGGTCCAGCCGCGCGGGCTACGGCTGAATCCCCGTGTTGGCTCTGTTTTGACTTGGGTCGTTTTGGCTCATTTTAATTTGGAAATGTCTTTGGGAAAAAGAGGAAGAGGAGTAGAACCAACGTGCTATAGGGGTGGTGGTGAGACCAGCAGGGCTGTCCCCCGCATTTGTTCTGCACGTGTTTGTGTAATGTTCTCACACTGCTTTTATACTGTGTGTGTGTATAGCACATAGCACTACTTATATACCTACACACATGCTATTACATGCTATACATGTACACACATACAGACTCACATGTATGTGTGTATAGCACATAGCACTACTTTTATACCCAACACACATGCTATTACATGTTATATATGCACACACATATAGACACACATGTATGTGTGTATAGCACATAGCACTACTTTTATACCTACACACATGCGATTACATGTTATATGTGTACACACACATAGATACACATGTATGTGTGTATAGCACATAGCACTACTTTTATACCTAACACACATGCTATTACATGTTATATATGTACACACATATAGATACACATGTATGTGTGTATAGCACATAGCACTACTTTTATACCTAACACATATGCTATTATATGTTATATATGTACACACATATAGATACACATGTATGTATGTGTATATATAAAATATATTAAATATACATATGCATGTGCATATATATATAAAATACATCGAGGGCTGGCAGGTGGCGTGGTGGTTAAGGGTGTTGGACTCCCACATGGCCGATCACAGTTTGAGTCCCGGACCTGGCAGCCTGCCTTCTCACTTTCCTTCTCTCTCTTTTCGATCTCACTCTATCCCTCTCTGGTCAAATTTAAATAAACGAACAAACAAAATAAAGCCAAATAATTCTTTACCAAAACATACACACACACACAAACACACACACACACACACACACATATATGAAAAGAAAGCCAAAGCGCCCTTGGTTCTGTGCGACTCTGGGAAACAGCCCACTGGTTCCCACACTGTGCTCTGCCGTGGAGCCACCAGGCAGGGAGGAGGCGCCAGAGCAGGAGGGCAGGAACATGCTCCTACTGAACCCAAATGGCCTAAATCTATTTTACATGTAGAGCTTTCAAGTCAAGCTTCTCTTTTCTTTCTTTCTTTTTTTTTTTTTTTTGAGAGGTTTTCGCTATACGGCGCGTGTGCTCGCCAGACAGACAGAGACAGACAGAGAGACAGAAAGTGAGAAATCACCCCCCAGGCGGGATGGTCACACCGCAATCCCTTCTCCTCCATTCTCCTCTCGGGGTCTTGGGCATGCACGCACACGCGCCCGGCGTGAGTTTTAAGCCACCAGGTCTGGGACGCGAACCGCGGTCGACTACGTGGGAGTCCAGCGACATAGCCATTACGCTAACTGCTGGTTCCCTCTTCTTTTTTTTTTTTTTCAGGGAGACGTTTGCTATAGGGTACCTGCACTTGCTGGAGAGACAGAGAGAGGCGGAGAGATAGAGTGAGAAAGCACCCCAGGCTCAGGGGCAGGTTCACGTTGTAACCCCTTCTCTTTCAGTTCTCCTTCCCTTCGGGATTTTGGGCACGAGGACACACATGCCTGGTGTGTTTCTCAAGCCACTGGGTCCTGGCCTCAAACCGTGTGGTTGGCCAGAGGGACCCAGTGGCTTTAATGACTGTGCACGGCCCCATGTTAGGGATGAATGCCTTGGGGAAGTGGAGTGCTCAGTGTTCGTTTCCTCTTCTGTAAAATGGGCACACAACAGGGCCCCTCTCAGAGGCTGGCTGGAGGGCGTCAGGGAACGTCACTCACACAACACCTGCACGCAGCGCACTCCGCCGGTGCTGCTACGGAGGCCGTCATGGTGGCAGAATCGCGGGTCGGGCGGTCGTTACGGGGGTCAGGACTGCTGCGGCTACAGCTACACCCTGAGCCTCAGGCCACCTGGAGGACCGCTTTGGACCAGGCCCCAGGGCATCTGCATCTGTGCTCAGCCCCAGTCCTGGACATTGGCGCAACGCGTCTCCCAACCATTCTCGGCGAGGGCTGGGTCCGCAGAGCAGCCCCCTCCCCAGCGAATGGCTGAGTTTGCAGCAGTGTGGCCGCTCGGAAGCCTACTCCCCATGAAAATGAAAACATTCTCAACACCCCTCATCATAAGGGAGATGCAGATCAAAACCACAATGAGATACCACCTAACCCCGGTCAGAATGGTGAAGGTTAAAAAAAAAAGAACGGCGGAGGGGATGTGGTGGAGGGGAATACTCCTACGTTGTTGGTGGGAATGTAGCCACGTGGAGAAAAATGCGGGGGGTGGTGGTCATGAACGACAGGCCCACGGGAAAGGCAGAGGGCACGCTTGTTTTTCAGAAAGTGTGTGTGTCTTGGGAGGAGCTAGAAAAAGTCTCACGTCCACGGCGGATTCAAGTAAAACATCCGCTCAGCGCAGGGGTGCGGGGAGGCGAGGGCTCGCGTACCTCATGTACTCTAGCCGGTACACAGACAGGAGGTAGGTGGACATGGCAAAGTCCAGCTTGTTGATGAGGGCGGACACTTCCGGAGGAGGGTCCAGCAGGTTGATGATGGTGCTGCGGAGCTCGCTCAGCTCAGCCTGGAGGGGAAGAGACGCTCACTGGGATCCCTGGGCCCCGCCCCGGGAGAAGCGGGCCCCAGGGCGGACGACATGTATGAACAAGGACAGCGGAAGGGTCTGAGTGCAAACGAGATGGGGATGCTCACGGGCGTGACCGTGTCGTTCTTCATGGCTGAGTTGTACTGGAGGACAGACCGCAGCGGCTCTTTGCTGGGAAAGGTCAGCAGGGGGGACTTGGTGGCTATTTCGCAGACCCCCTCGTACCACTCTTCTGGCCAGAGTCCTGCAAGACAGTGAATACCGTGAGACGACCGCCTTGTTCAGCCAGCGCTGCAGGGGGGTCGACGCTGACCTAGGGTCACTGGGCTTTTGTTTAATTGTCCCAGAAATGGGATCCCAGACATAAATCTGCCACCTAACTCGGGCAGACCTTCCTTAAGCGACGTGGTACTCTCAGAACGCTCAACTCCACCCAGGAAGTGCAGCATCTGCAAACACTTGTGGGAACTGGCTGCATCCGGATTCACATTGCGGGTGATCAGGGGTGATCAGGGCGTGTCTGGTCTTCACTCTGCACTCTGCCTTCCCGAGAGCGATCGACCCCCTACCTGACCCCTCCACGGCGAATCCCATCAGCACGGAATACAGCCAGAAGTCCCGGAAGAGCTTCTGTAACCGGGGCTTGGCTTCCTTGATGGGCGGCAGTCGCCTGGTGAGCTGAGGAGAGAGGGAGAAAGGCAGGCATGTGCTCATGGAACTAACACCTATGAGGAGTGGAATTAACCACAGATCCGTTCTCCACGGCTCTTCGCGTCCCTCCTACGGACTGGTTAGGAACAGGCATACTCAAGGCTTCTCAAAGACGCCACCATACATGTCAGTGGTTTATGCATGCAGGTGCTGGGCGCCCAACGTGCACTGGACACCGTGTCTGGCAGATAACCCCACCTGGGAGGCCCGTGCCTGCACGCCGAGGGCCCTCTGTCTAGTTTGGCATCGGCGGGCACCCAATCACAGCGGGACAGAGCTCTCGAAGGCATCGCGGGTCTGGAGGTTACCACGTGGGGAAAGCACAGACGGGCAGAGCAGAGAGAGTAACCCATCTGCACTAGGGAGCATCGGGGCCAAAGCCTGGGAGCGCGGGGGGCACAGGGTGCTCAGAGGGAGGGACGTGGTCGGAGCGCGGGGAGACGGTGAGGAACACTGTGGGCTGAGCAGAAGTGGCTTTCAGGCCTTTCCCAAAAACACAGCAGTCGCCCTGGCCGGAACCCCAATGTGTAGGACAGCCAAGGTGGAACTGCTCAGGTGCAGATGTGGTGAGCTGAAGTCCTCATGCCCTGGCCAACGGCACCCGGCCAGGGAGAAAAATGGTCTCCTCTGTGCACGAGGCCCAGCTAGACAGGTGGATGCTCGCAGGAGCCCTCCCAGACCCTGCTGGTATTAAGCCCCCTCTAGTGACGACCAGCCTGTGGCGAGGGGGCTTTGCTACCCCAATGCTTATGAACGCCAAGTGCAAGTCAGGCTCTGAGCCAGGGACATGGAGGTAGGACAGATGATGACACCTATTATAAGAGATGAGGGGGAGGCTGGCAGGTGGTGTGGTGGTTAAGGACACTGGTCTCCCACGTGGCTGACCATGGTTCTAGTCCCGGATCTGGTGGCTTGCTTTCTCACTTTCTTTCTCTCTCTTTCTGGTCAAATTGAAAATAAATAAGTAAATAAAATAATTCTTAAATAAAAACAAAAGAGAAGAGAGAGGTGGGGGACATAATGAGAGCACATTGACACATTGCTGGTAGATGATAAGTGGGCATGAAATTTCCTGGAAAGCAGTTTTATTACATGCATCCAAATTCCTCTTCTTCTTCTTCTTCTTTTTTTTTTTTTGTTTGAGTTTTTTGCTATAGAGCATGTGTGCTCGCCAGAAAGACAGACACAGAAAGTGAGAAATCACCCCCCAGGGGGGATGGCCACGCCGCAATCCCTTCTCCTCCATTCTCCTCTCGGGATCTTGGGCACGCACGCACACACGCCTGGCGTGAGTTTAAGCCACCGGGTCTGGGACTCGAACCGTGGTCGGCTACGTGGGAGTCCAGCGACATAGCCATGACGCTAACTGCTCGTCCTTATATGCACACAAATTCTAAATATCCCCGTATACATTTCACTCAAAATCCTATCTCTAGGAATCTATACCAAAAATCAAGCTGATTTAGGTACAAACATGCTGGAACATTCGTTATAACAGCAAAATGAATAGAAAAAAATGTCTTAAATGTCCACGCAAAGGGGCATTTAAGCAAGTGCACAGCATCTTAAGAATGATTTTTTTTTTTTTTGCCTTTTTTGTTAAGAGGATGCATGCGTTCATCAGAAAGACACAGAGAGGGGGAGAGGGAGATGCACCCCGATGGGAAACGGCCATGCTGCAAACCTTTCTCCTCCATCTCCCCCTCATGCTGGGATTCCGAACATGCATGCACATGTGCCCAGTGTGTCTCCGAAGCTGTCACGTGGCCATCATGGCTGACTGGTCCCACCTGTCTAATTTTTATTCTTCATTCACAATAGAGCGTGAGTGTGGGAGATGAGGCACTCCCCACTGTCCAGACACACTGTGATGGCCTCCGTCCAGCCCTCCAGGCTCGTGGACCCTGGGTACTTGCACGAGCCCTGCATGTTTCAGGAGGACTGGGCTGGGGATTCAAACTGGGGTGGCCATGTGGGATCCAGCTTCTTCCAAGCCGAGCATTACTGCTGCACACACGGCCAGCTCCCTGGAAGGGCGCGGATGTGTCCTCGGAGACGCACAGTCGAAGCTGGCTGGGACCCACGCAGGGAAATATTCCCGTGCTTCAGAAAAGACAGAGAGGCCAGCGTGCCGGCCGAGCTGTACTGAATGCTTCACGATGCAGAAGCTGGGTGAGAAGGACCCTGGTGTCTCTTCTTTTCTTTTCTTTTTAAAATTGTATTTATTTTAATTTGACTGGAGAGGGACAGAGAGAGAGAGAGAGAGATGCCAGGTCTGGGACTTGAACTGTGATTGGCCAGGTGGGAGTCCAGCGTGCTTAACCACCACGCCACCTGCTGGCCCCAGAAGGTACCCCCCCCCCCCCATTCTGTTCCACACTGTCTTTAGTGGCTGTGGAGCCAGTTGGTCCCAGGATGTACCTAACCTGGGCTGGCTGAAGCTGGAGGTGAATCATGGCACCAGGACCCGACTGGGGATGCTCTCTCTCACATGGAAAAAAGTAAACTTATAAATAAATAAATAGGGACCAGCTGATGGTGCAGCAGTTATGTCGCTAGACTCTCATGTGGCCGACCGTGTGCGTGAGTCCTGGCCCCAGTGGCCTCAAACTCACACTGGGTGCATGTGTGTGCGTGTCCAAGATCCTGGGAGGAGAATGGAGGAGAAGGGATTCCAATGTGACCATCCCCTCTGGCAGGTGATTTCTTGCTTTCTGGCTCTATGTCTCTCTCTGTCTGTCTGGCAAGCGCACACGCCCTATAGCAAAAAACCTCTCCAAAAAAAAAAAAAA
>NW_006159454.1:359051-361367 GCF_000334495.1 Tupaia belangeri chinensis | reverse complement strand
TGCCAGCAGTTAGCGTAATGGCTATGTCGCTGGACTCCCATGTAGTCGACCGCAGTTCGAGTCCTGGACCCAGTGGCTGAAACTCATGCTGGGCGCGTGTGCGTGCGTGCCCAAGATCCCGAGAAGAGAATGGAGGAGAAGGGATTGCGGCGTGGCCATCCCCCCTGGGGGGTGATTTCTCGCTTTCTATCTCTCTGTCTCTCTCTGTTTTTCTGGCAAGTGCACGTGCCCTATAGCAAAAACCTCTGAAGAAAAAAGTATACTTCAACGACAAGGTGACAACTTTTCTTTTTTTTTTTTTAAGTGCCAGTGGGATCTTAAGAATGATTGAGAGAGAGAGAGAGACAGAGAGAGAGAGAGAGAGAGAGGAGAGAAAGCACTCCCCCAATGGGGCACGGTCATGCCACAGTCCCTTCTCCTGCATCACTCCCTTCAGGATTTGGACGCGCAGGCATATACACGTGCCCAGCCCAGCATGTTTTTCGAGCCATCAGGTCCAGGACTCAAACCCTGCAGTTGGCCCTGTGGGATCCAGCTGCCTTAACAACCATGCCACTGGCTGGTCTGGCTTCTAGTTTTCAAAATTATAAAAACTGAGGGAGATCCAGCTGCTTTAAGATCCACCCTACCTATTGGCCCCTAAATGCTAATTCTTTCTTTTATTTTTCTTTTCTGGAGAGGTTTTTGCTATAGGGCACGTGTGCTCACCAGAAAGACAGAGAGAGACAGAAAGCAAGAAATCACCGCCCGGGGGATGGCCACGCCACAAACCCTTCTCCTCCATTCTCCTCTTGGGATTTTTGGCATGTACACACACGCATCCGGCGTGAGTTCAAGCCACCGGGTCCGGGACTCAAACCGTGGTCAACTACATGGGAGTCCAGCGACATAGCCATTACGCCAACTGCCGGTTCCTAAATGCTATTTCTTTAACTCCTGAAATTATGATGTAGTTTTTCTCCATAATCTGTTGAGAGAATTAAACAGCTTTCGTGATATTTAACTACGCTTGCATTTTTAGGATAAACCCAACATGGCTTGTTATGTATTTTTTTCTACATTGCTAAAGTTGGCTGATGTTAAATTATAGTTTGTATGAAAGCTGCTAAATGTTAACCTGTTTTCAATAAACTTTACAGAAAAAAAATGACAAAAATGGATTCAGCCTGGCGATGCACTTGGGAGCAAACTGAACTGCATGCTGGAAGCCACATGGCTGAACGTGGGCCTAAATCCCGACGCTGGCCTGAAAAGCACACAAGGTCTTACTATCCCACAATCCCCTTCGCCCAGCCCACTAGCATGGGCCCCAAATCGCAGGAAGCTGGAGAAGCTGGGGAACGGGGATTGCAGGTCATGAGAGCCTCTCTCTTTTTTTTGTGTGGAGAGGTTTTTCGCTATAGGGCACGTGCGTTCGCCAGACAGACAGACAGAGACATAGAGACAGAAAGAGAGAAATCACCCCCCAGGGGGGATGGTCACGCCGCAATCCCTTCTCCTCCATTCTCCTCTCGGGATCTTGGGCACGCACGCACATGCACCCGGCTTGAGTTTAAGCCACCGGGTCCGGGACACAAACCGCGGTCGACTACGTGGGAGTCCAGTGACATAGCCATGACGCTAACTGCTGGTCCCCATGCCTCTCTTCTCTCTCTTGCTCCCATGCATGTACAACACCCCTTGCCATGTTTTTTTTAAATGACAAAAACAATAATGATTCATAGGACAGAAATTCCACCAAGTACGTAGGGTAGACAATGAAGGCTGGGCCTCCTCCCTGACCTTTTCTGTGAGTGGGAGTTATGAAACGATCCTGGCTGGGCCGGGCCTCTGTGGCAGGGTCTGTGGCATGGTGGACTACAGAGCTGGAAGTCATGCGCGGTCTGTGGTTTGAGTCTCTGGCCCGCTGGCCTGAAAAGACACTGGGAATGTGCACACGTGTCGGGACCTGGTGGGCTGAAGGACAGCGGGAAGGGGTCACAGAATGACCGAGACCTGTGGAGGGTGCATCTCTCTCCTGCATGTGTGTACACGCACGGACACACTCCATCATGAATTTTAAAAAAGAATGATTCATTATATTATATTATATTATATTATATATATTTTATTATACATTATTATATATTTTTAATCTACTATAGGGTGCATACACATGAGAGAGAAAGTGACACAGTGATCCACCAGGTCTGGGACTTGAACCGTGGTTGACTATGGGAGTCCAGTGACTTAACTATCATGCAACTTGCTGGTCTCATTATCATGAATTTTTAAAAAAATCTTTATTTATTTATTTATTTATTTATTTATTTATTT
>NW_006159454.1:357814-358933 GCF_000334495.1 Tupaia belangeri chinensis | reverse complement strand
AAAAAAAAAAAAATTTTAAAAATTGGGAGCAACAGATGGCATAGTGGTCATGTTACTGGACTCCCATATAGTTGACCATGGTTCGAGTCCTAGACCCAGTGGCTTAAAACTCACACCAGGCACATGTGTGTGCATGCCCAAAATCCTGAGAGGAGAACAGAGAAGAAGGGATTGTGCTGTGGTCATCCTGCCCCGGGGTGGGGTGATTTCTTGCTTTCTGTCTCGCTGTCTTTCTGGAGAGTTCACATGCTCTACAGCAGAAATATTTTAAAAATGATACAAATGATCATGGTTAGCATTCACTGGGCACTACTACATGCTAGATGCCACGGACGTGCTTCCAATGCAGCCATTACCTCATTTCTTAGGTCGACGGAAGAGTCATGCCATAGTTTTCTCTTTTTCTTTTTTGGGGGAGAGGGGTAGAGATTTTTGCTATAGGGAGTGTGTGTTCTCCAGAGAGACAGAAAGTGAGAAATCACCCACTGGGGGGATGGCCGCACCACAATCCCTCCTCCTCCATTCTCCTCTCAGGCTCTTGGGCATTGGGCACGCACGCACATGCATACAGTGTGAGTTTCAAGCCACCGGGTTCGGGACTCGAACAGCGGTCGACTGCGTGGGAGTCTGGCGAGGTAACCATTACGCCATCTGCTAGTCCTTCCTATTTTTCTCTACGAAAGCGTGTCGTGACTTTTCCGACAACCCAGTAATTTCCATGACACCCTTGTGCGGCACAGGCAGTTCCCACGGTCACTCCAGAGGGGAGAACAAGGAGAGCAGGAGGCAGGACTGCGGCCTCGGCCAGTGTGGGCAGCGCACCTCCAGGGAGACCGCAGGTGAACAGAGAAAGCAGCAGCCCCCTGCTGTCCTGGAGGGAAGCTGCTCCAGGCACAAAGCGTGGCAAGTGCCCAGCCTGTCTGCCAGGAGCTGGGCGGGCCCCGTGTGAGAACGCGGAGAGCGGGGAGGTGGCCGGGAGCAGATCTCCTGGGGCTTCTCAGGACTCCGGATGCAGGTCGGGCCTCTCTGAGGCGGCAGGATGAAGGCACTGAGAAAACAGCTTCTGACCAAAGTCCCAGAGAACTGAAGCAAATGCAAACCCAGCAGCACCTTCCGCGT